>NC_092500.1:4273205-4619009 GCF_047511675.1 Marmota flaviventris | reverse complement strand
CCAGCTGCCTGTGGTGTCAGGGAAGAGTGTCCAGGCAGAAGACACTCAAGTGCCCAGGCCCAGGCTGGCGGGGGCAGCGCTGCAGTGGGAGTCGGGAGAGGAGCCAGGAGGTGGCCCCAGGGTCAAATCACACAGGGCCTTGATGGCCCTGTGAGGACACGGCTTTCCCCTTGGGTGAGATGGGGGCCGGGGGGTTGGACAGCAGGTGTCACGACCAGACTTTGGACTGAACGGGCTGGTCCCGGCGACTGTGAGGGAAGAGACTGGAGGGCCGCAGGGGGGCGGCAGAAGCTGGGAGGCCCGGGTGGAAACCCAGGAGGGCGGAGGGGCCAGGCTGGTGGGGGTGGCCCCGCTCTCAGTCTGTGTCAAGGGTCCCCAGGTTTCCTGGTGGCCTGGGTGTGGGTGAAAGGAGAGGGGGCAGCCTCCCCGCGGGCATTGGGACCTTGTCCTGAGCCCTGCGAGGACGGGGCTGTTTCCCGAGGTGGGGAGACTGAGGAAAGTGCGGTCTGGGGGCGAGGAGAACCAAAGACGCACTTGGGGACCTACAGAGTCTGAGGGGAGCCATGGGGGGAGAGGTGGGGGACACACGTGAGGGAGGCATGCAGGGACAAGCCCAGCTGCCAGGCAAAGGTGCGCGGAGCCGTGATGCAGTTGGAACCCAGGGGAGCGGCTGGGCCGGCTGAGCCCGGGTGGCCACCGGACAGACAAAGAGGGTCCCCAGAGTTCAGGAAGGAGCAGCAGGGAGCAGCAGAGAAGTGGGGCGTCCTATAATCCAAGGGAAGAAAGTGCTTCATGGGGGAAAGAAAGACGGGGAGAGGGGGAGAGGGGGAGAGGGGAGAGACGAAGGCCGGCCAAGTGGAATGTGCTGTGGGGACTGAGAGCTGACTGCAAGATTGGTGGCCTTGACAAGAGTGGCCTAGGTGGAGACTGGGGGATTGGGGCAGGTGCTCTATTTCCGTCATCTCTGCGTCTTCAAGAACCGGGACTCCTGGAGTGCAAGAGAAAAGTCAGGAATACTGTAGTTTGAATGTCCCCCAAATGTCATGTGTTGGGGGCTTCAGTCCCTGGGGTGGTGTTGGGAGGTAGGCGGGGCTTTGAGAGGCGTGGCCTATCTAGCCAGTCCCAGCCAGTTAGGGCTGTGCCCTTGAAAGGGATGAAGGTGTTTCTCACGGGACCCTGGTCAGTTCTCGGAGAGGATTGTTGCAGAAGCCCCACTGGGCCCACCCCGCCTCTCTGGCTTCCTGTTTGAGGTGGCAGCGCTAGCCCCAGGCCACACTCACTAAGAGGAGGTGCGGCCCTGGCAGAGCCCTTGCTAGAGGCTGCACTGTGCTCCAGCCTCCAAAACTGAGCCAGGGAACCTCCTTGCTGTGGGGTCAGGCCGCCTCGGGGCTTCACAGCAGCAGTGAAAGTTGACTAATGTGCACGTGTGAGGCAGAAGACCCCACGTCCTGAGTGGCCCCCCAGGGAGAGACATACTAGGCCCAGCCGTGTCTGTTGAAAGCCTTATGGACATTGACCCAGAGCTCTGAACACCGAGTGCTCAGACTGTGGGCTTCAAATTCATCTCCCACGGAAGAAAAACAAATACAGGATTCTCAGGAAAACTGCTGATCCCAGGTATAAGGGAGAAATATTGTCTGAGATAAGCTTGAAATATCTTGTCATACCAGAGAGCAAGGGACTATCACATGACCCCGAGGGTCTTGTCCAAAGGACTCAGGAGCATCTTGATTTTCCCACTGGTGAGGAATGGGAAATTCGAACTTCAATAAAAGGTGGTAAATACCGTGGATTGAAACCTATCAGACATGCTTAACCTGGAGCTCATAGTTAACTAAAAGAAACTATTCAGTCATCTTTGAAGGATGAAAGAGGACCAATTAGTTATCTGTTATCTTGAAATAAGAATCAATCATTTCCTATGTGAACTGAACCACCAGGTACCAAACAAGAGGAGCAGGGGCGGGGGTCTCTTACACCAGCCAGAAAAGGGATGATGGGACGTCACCCTCTGCAGGTCCCCTGGATAAGGGGTCTCGGCATTAGACAACACCTGCCAACATCACCAAGACAGACAACTGGACACCACGAGCCTCCAACCTAAAAGGAAGAAAGAAAGAAAAGCCACAGCCCCTGCCAGAGGTGCTGGAGGGACGCAGGACGATGGGGCCGATAGGCAGGGACCAGGGCCAGAGGAACATTCTGGAGAGCTGCTCAGGGTGCAGAGCCAAAGCCCAGACAGCGGAAGTCCCCTGTTGCATCCATGCTCACTTGAGTGACGAGACCATCAAAATATACAACTTTGTTTTCTCTTCTTCATGGAAACAGGCTCCATCTTTGCCTAAGAAGCATCTACAGAGTTCAGTAAAGGGACCTCCCAGAGTCCAGATGCAGGTGGCCACTGGGTCTGCACTCCTCAGGCTGCTGCAGCAGCTGACTGTCTCGGTGAGGTCAACCAGCCTTACCCACCTGGGCCATGCCCACCTGTTCCCAAGCCCAGGCTGCCATCGCTCAGCTCTGTCCACTTAACCCCTGGACTGCCCATCGGTCATGCATTCAGCAATGAGGCATGAGGACCTACTGTGTGCCGGGTCCTGTGCCTTAGCTGCCTCCTACAGCCGCAGTGACATTCCAGTCCAGTGACATTCTGAGTCACCTGGGGCCTGCACCGAGGCAGAATCCTGCAAGCACTCTGCCTTAAGAGATGCCATGGGACCCTCCTAAACACCCTGTGGTGGCCTGGCCGTCTCCCTGCATGACACCCTCTAAGCTGCTGAAGCACCAGAAGTCTCACCAATAGCCCCAGCCAGTCAATCGGGTGCCAGCCCCCGCCATGGTCCTGCCAGCCCCTCAGCTCCCACCCAGGCTCTGGGGCACTGGCCCTCACCCTTCCCCACCCAGAGTTCCTTCCAGTGACTCAGCCTGACCCTCAGCACACGGCAATTCTGTCTTCTTCCTTTGGAAACACCTCTACCTTGGTCCTCCAACCAGGTATCTCCAGATCCAAACTCAACCAGGACCTGGGAGGCAGCCACTATGTCACCACTAAGCAGATGAGAGCCAAAAGAGGGCCTCCCACTGAGAAAGGAAAGCACTCCTCCACCTGCCCACAGGGCCTTTGCCCAGGGGCGATGCCCCTGAGCACTACCGTGAGGTACCTGCCTTGGAGGTAGGAACGTCTCTTAGCTTTGAGGTACAGAGAAGGCGGATCAGCAGAGCAGCTGCCAAGGACACAGTGCGCACCCAGTTGCCGAGGCTCTGGAAAGGCACCTCATCGCTGGGAATGAGCCTGGACTCCCAAGGCCCAGGACGAAGGTCCAGATCCTTGCTGCCTCTGACCAGCCTTGTGGATGGGGTGGGTCACCGAGCCTCTCCTGCCTCCTGATTTATATGACAGGTGATGCCCGCTGGCTTCCGCTACTGCGGTTCTGTGCTGCACTGGCTAATTCAGAATTTCAAACAGGGTTTCAAACTGGGTGGTGCTGGGCCCACACACTGTGTCCCAGGGGTTTGTCCGTCGTCATCTCTGTTGTCAGCATGATCAGGATTCAAAGGAAAGGGAAGCAGGGGGCTGTGTCACCAAGCCAAGGGTCTTGAGTGGCTTGGGACAGAGTGGGACCTGGCTGTATGCTGGGCATGCAGTGGCAGCAGGCACCGAATGGCCCTCCCTCCGTGCTTTGCGTTATTACAAAGGTTTTCTAAGTGTGGGAGTTGGTGTCAGCCAAGCAGAAGTCGTGGGTGGGAATGCAGGACAGGATTCAGTGATATTTACAAGCCCATTAAAGGCAGAAACGGTTAAGATAAGAGTGCCGCCTGCCAATTTCCGTGGCACCCAGCTTTCTGAAATACTGGACCTTCCTTCTCACCTGCGCCCCTCCCTCCCAGCCCATTCACACTCCCCAAGCTCTGAATGAACTCTTTAGGCCCTAACAACCCTGGAGAGCCATTATGATCTATCAGGTGAAAAAATAATTTACTTTATAAAGTGGCATGTGTGATTTCCCGTTGACTGTAATAGCAACAGAGAATCATCTCAGTTGGCTGAGTGCGTAATCGGCGTGCTGAACTTCTCTAAGTGCGGACTCACACAGGAGAAGAGAGCCACCTGGACCCTGGGCGCAGTGGCGTAAATAGTGTGCATGCCGTGGATGGGCTGCGTGTCGGGGGCCGTCACTAGGGACCTGCTGCCACATCAGGCCGACCACGGGATGACCAGAAGCTGTCCTCCCCAGTTCTTCCACGGTAAGGCAGGGGGTCTCTCATGCCCTACCCTCCATCTGCCCCCAGCCAGCAGGGGTGGGGGAGCAGCTGCTCCAGCTGCCTATGGCTCCCCACCACATGGACAGACAGTGCCCACGTGCAGGAACACTAACGCCAGGCGGCAGAGGAAAAGTCACCTGTGTTCCATGACGTTGACATCGTCACAGGATTGTGGTTGTTGTGATCTGGATGTGAGGTGTCCCCCAAAGGCTCCTGTGTGAGACGCGCAAGAACACTCAGAGGTGAAATGTTGGGTTATGAGAGCCTTTACCCAACCCGGGAACCAATCCCCTAGGGACCCGCTGGGTGGTAACTGAAGGTAGTTCGGCGTGTCTGGAAGAGGTGGTCCTTGGGCGCAGGCCTTTGGGGTTCATATTTGGTGAGATGAGCCTAATCTCTCTCTGCTTCCCTCCACACACCCTTCTGCCACGATGTTCTGCCTCACCCCAAGCTCCAAGGTCGGAGCCGGCTTTCTATGCACTGAGACCTCTGAAACCGGAGCCCGCAAACACACTTTCCCTCTTCTTCCCTTGTTCTGGTCAGGCCTTTTAGTCACGGCAGCAAAAAAGCTGACCGAAACGGTGGTCTTGAAGAAGAGCCTCAGGGTTGCAATGGCTGGTCCTTGGAAAGTATTTCAGGGCCTGCCTGGTCCCACCCTCCATTCCTCACTGTGGGTCAGTCCCCAGCTCCTCAGCAAAGAGCTCACCCAGCCCCAGGGGCAGCTTGTCCTGTCCCGAGGCTGACACTTCAAGGATCCCCAGGCCGGACTCCCTGGGACCATTAAGACATCAACTTGAAGAACTTATGATCTTTTAGTGAAAAAAAAAAGGTAGGTACAGAACTGAACAGAGAGCTTGGCTCAGGTGTTTTTTCCTTCTTTATACCCAGGCATGAAGAAAGAAGTGTACCACCCTCGGCTTCCTTTCAGAGACTGCGTTAGCAATGAGTCTTCCTAACTTTTTTGAATTTCTAAAACTTTCTACCATGAACATGCGAGGAATAATAATAAGATCTTAAAAACCACATCTCAAGGTTCCACTCCAACCTTGTGTTCCAGTTCTAGTAACAGAAATTGAGAAACTGATGTGGCTCCGTTTTTAAAAATAAACAACAGCAGCGTCTACCTAAGGCCTGTCCTAAGGAAGGGGGCGTGACCCTTGTCCTTGGAAAAACCCACAGAGCACTCCTAAGCACATACCCACCCTGCTGAGTTGTTTGTCTGTAAATAACAGGAGAGGTCTGCGGTGCCAGGTGTCCCTGACTCAGTCAGGCTAGGTGAGGACCCATGGCAACCCTCTAGCAACCTCCAATCAGCATGAGACAGGGAAACACCTGGGACGCCAGATGACCCCCCAGTAGTTTATGGTGGTTGATAACATGTTGGGAAACCATGTAGTTCAGCACGAACACCCCTCGTGGCCTAAACCAATCAGTTCAAAGGAATCCCCCTCTTGGACTAACCAATCACCCCTACCCAACTTGTTCCCGCCAGTGAATGTGCTAATCAATGCTAAGAGTTGTTTGACTTTCCCACGGTATGGAATGATTTGCTGTGTGATGTTGTGACGCATAGAGTATCCCCCAAAACCTATAAAATCTCACTGGACAAAGGACTGGAACTCACTCCCTGGGACCGCTGCGTGGGGAACGGTTGTGAGTCCAGGCTCGATCTTGCAATAAAGACTCTTGTGTGACTGCATCAGATTCGGCTCCTGGAGGTCTATCGGGGTCCCACGAATCTCGCATTACAAAATCATATCCAGGAAACACCATGATCAGTTTGCCTCAAATGGAGACATCCCAGCATCCAGAGCTTTTATTAAAAACATAGGGGAGAATACAGGACTCTCGAGTCCTTGTCCTACAAGTGGCAGCTAAAGCAAGTCACTTGCTGATGTGAAGTCTCGGTATTCACAACCTTGAACTCAGCCAAAAGTGGGCCTCACCTCCTGCACTTGACGCCTGGTACTTCCTTCCTCTTCCATCGTTCACTCCCACCTGCCCACTCTGCAGTCCACCAGGACATCCCTGCTCCTCCCGAGTCCAGGGGGCAGGGGAAGGGGGGTCTGCCAAGTGTCTCCTGAGCCAGATCTCTGAGAAAAAGGACCTCCCTCCCTTGGGTGTACTCCAGCTCTGAGGATTCTGGGAGCCTGCGTGGATGTCACTGTTGTCCGAGAATGAAGCCGGAGAGTGACACAGAACAGCAAGATGGAGAGATGGAGAGACCCAGCCTCGGGATGTCGCTTGAGCCCTGAGTTCAGCAGGACCGAAGCAAGCCCCAGACCCTGTGCAAGCTTCACCTTTTGACCCAATTTTGCTTTGATGCCAGAGTGAACTTGGGTTTGGGACTTCTACCCACCTTCCCTGGAAACCGACAGGGTGGTACAGTGACACTGCTTGGGAACCCAGGAAGCACTAAGCAGAGGCACCAAACCAGTGGCACCCAAGCTGAATGCCAGTTGCAGATGGTTTTGTTGGCCCACACGGGATTCAAAATTTGAGCCAACACTTTAAAAATCTGGATTTCACTTAAAACTCTACATTTTCAGTTTTGCTGAACCAAATTCAGGAGCCCTGGCAGCCCCGGGCCTGTGTCCTCCGCAGCGATGATCATCAGGAGCTAAGAGGGGCTGCGGCCTCAGGCTGGTGCGCTCACCCCCCAGCGGACCCGCCAATTCCTGTTTTCTGTCCCTGTGGAGGCTGGAGGCTGCTTGGCATTTGTAACGGAGCCTGCTCTGCTTTGCTTTGTTCTGCTTTCTTATGGGAGGAAAACATTCTCTGCCTATGCCAACAGTGGTGTGGAGGACCCCCGGACAGATGGCCTGTGAAGCAGGGGCTCCAGTCCCCTGCATGGCCCCACCCTGTGACCTGCCTTAGCCAGTCAGGCAGCAGCACATGACAAGGGTCCCGGCTCCATAGCGCTTTGCTCTCCTGATGAAGGAGAGGAAGAGGCTCTCCTCCCCAGCACAGTGGTCACTCCCTCCGGAAGCCTTCCCTGGCCCTGCACACCATCATGTCTATCCAGGTCCTTGTCACAGGGGGTGACCATTGTCTCTGTCTCTGCACAGTTCAGAAGCAGGGACTGAGTCTTGTTCAGCATTTTATCTCAGGACCTAGGGGTCACCGGCTCATTCAAATATGTGGGTGAATCAGTGAGGCTGTGACAGCTTCCGAGTTTGGGCCTCCTGGATCCATTCATGCCGTGATGATGGGCACCGGCCTAACACCCAGAACTGCAGCCAGTGTGGGGTAGCGCACCACCTAACACCAGGGCCCCACCCCCGGTTCTGTGCTGGGGAGGCGGGAGGCCCTGGACTGAATGTGCTCCCATTCAAGTGTTGAAGTCCTCGCCCCGAGAAGATGGCGTTAGGAGGGCCCTGGGAGGAGGAGGCCTCCTGAACAGGATTTCCACTTCTATCAAAGACTCCAGAGAGCTGTCCGGCTCTACCACCCTGTGGATGGCAAGAAGGTGCCATCTGCAAACCAGGAAGAAAGCCCTCACCGGATACTGTTGAGAGCCACAGCCGAGTCGGGATGGCGCCTGGCATTGCCAGAAGGAGTGGTTGAGAGGTGAGCCATTAAGATGATGATAATTAAGTTATAATTGCTGTGACTGGATGATGCTGGATTGAAACAGACTGTGTATTCAGTTGTATATGGACCCCTGCTGTCCAGCAATAGGGCGGCTACTTTTGAGTTCTCACGGAGTTTCCCATTGAGTTCTCCCGGGGTTCCTGGGGAGTTCACACGGAGCCAGTGGAGAGCTGAGAGAGTTCCCGGGAAGCGCACGTGGAGTGCGTGTGGAGTGCCGGTGGAGTTCGGGCAATAAAATAGTTCCTGTTTGAACCTACAAGTGCCTCGTGGCGGCTCGGTTATTTTGTGCCCAGCCAGACTGCGGCAGGATACCAAATCTGCGGGCACCTGAGGGTGGAGTTCCCAGCCTTCAGAACGCGAGAACGAGAACGGAGTCTCTGCAGGGTGAGCCACCCAGCCTGGGCTATTTCTGTGGATGTGGCCTGAGCTGACGCAGGCAGGAGGCTGTGCTCCTCACCAGGACCTCGTCATCCCCCCTTCTCTCCCCGACGCTCCTAGGACAAAACCAAAGACCTTCGCCACATCACACCACGGCCCACCTTCTCCTTCCTTCTCGTGGAAACTGCTGGTCCCTTTTCCGCCTCGGGGCCCTTGCACTCCCAGGGGCTCAGCCCACCCAGCGCCCCACGGATCACGCGCCCTGTGCTGCTTCACAGCTGCTGTGTGCAGGTGTCCTCTGCTCCTTATGTACTGCGCCTCCCTCAGCCAGAATCCAATCTCCGCGACCACAGGGACCCGTTCTGTCTGTCCCTACCTGTTGGAGTTCAGTGAATATTTGTCAAGTGCCTGAAAGAAGCGAGAGAGGGCCTACTGGCTGTCTCCTCCACAGTGCCCGTCACTGTCTGACAGGTGTCCCTGTGGCCTTCCACTGACGAGAAAGTGAGTCACGCAAGCCGGAAACTTCTCCATCGTGGTCCCTGTTGTACCACAGCCATGCCAGGCACAGAGTAGGCCATTGGTGACTAGTTGCTGAGTGTTGAGTGACGGCCAAATTTTATCACTTGATCAAATTCTTGGAATGAAATGTAGATTTAAGAGAACATGGTTCAAAGATGGCCTGAGGTACTTCTGCTTTTGTTTAGCTTTGCGACTTGGTCCATTTACTGCTGCTCTAACAGAATGCCACAGCCTGGGTAATTTATAAGGAAAAGGAGTTTACTCGGCTCATGGTTCTGGAGGCAGAAACTGAAGGGTGTAGCTGCCACCCCTGGCCAGGACCTCCTCCCTGCGACATAACACACCAGAAGGTGGGCCCACGCTAAGGAGAAGGCACAGAAGCAAGTCTCACCTGTATAATCTCTTATGACAGCATTGACCCACTCAGGAGGGCCCTGCCCCCAATCCCAGCCACCTCTCACTAAGCCCACCTCCCAACACCGCTGCACTAGGGAGCCCCGCTCCAACATAGGACAGTCTTTCTATCTCTCTCTCTCTTTCTCACACGCCATTCTTAGTTTTGCTTGGAATCCTCTCATTAACCTGCACTATGGATTTTAACAAAATATTTAGTCCTTTTTGGCCAAAAGCACCGTCTATGAAGTGATGCATTACTCAATTTCTAATACTCCTCTGGCTCTGTCTCCTAACACTAGTATATACTCTTTTTGGAGGGTACCTAGGATTGAACTCAGGGGCACTCGGCCACTCAGCCACACCCCCAGCCCTATTTTGTATTTCATTTAGAGACAGGGTCTCACTGAGCTGCTTAGCCCCTCACCATTGCTGAGGCTGACTTTGAACTTGTGATGATCCTCCTGTCTCAGCCTCCCAAGCAGCTGGGATCACAGGCATGCACCACCATGCCCGGCCTCATATATATTCTTAATAGCACAGAGTCTAAGCCATGCTCTAGCCCCAAGATGCCAACTTCAGTCCTGGCAAGGCCCTGCCCCTGCGTGGACATGGCCTTTCATGGGAATCCTGCTCCTGCCCACATGGTGCGAGGCTCCCCATAGACATGTCCACAGAAGCACTGTGGAGCACTCCACAGCTGATCCATGGGCCAGAAGCTCCGCCAGCCACTAGGTTAGGAAGGCAAAGCCTGGCCCCTACTCCACCAGTGGACCTCAGCTGGCCAGGTCAGTCCGTGCTTTCCTTTCCTGAGCACACATGTCCCTGTTGAGGCGCTTGCTTCGCTGCCATCGAGGTCAGTGGTCAACCATGCAGCAAACCCAGCCAACCCTAGAGAGAAGGAAGCCATCAGACTGGCTGGTCATCTTCAGCCTTTTGTCTCCACTTGGAACCTGAAAGCCCTAGCCCAATCCTAAACATGCTGAACGCCTACAGCGTGGTCACTGTGAAAGAAAGAGGGGACGGGAGCTGGTGGGGAGCCCCTGGCTACAGGCCCAGCCAGGCCAGGGGCTCTGCGACGGGGCGGGACACTGCACCTCAATGGCTCAGTCCCAGACTGAGGGCCTGAGCGCAGCGGGGAGGCTCTGAGGGGCAGACCCAGGAGGCTGGCTGCTGACCACACTCTGGCCCGTTGGCATGGCCTCTTTGTATGTCCACCACCACGGAGTTTTGCAAGTGGGCTTTATTTTTTAGAGCAGTTTTAGGTTCACAGCAAAACTGAGCAGAAAGTATGGAGTTCACACAGGACTCCCGCCCCTGCTGTCCCATTATTGATCCTCTATCCTGCAGCACAGTGGCACTGTAGTGACACGTCATCCCCCGAAGTCCTCAGCTCACATCAGGGTTCACTCCAGTGGGGCTTTTGACAAGAGGAGGACGTGCGTCCACCATCCCTGTACCATGCGGAGCAGCTCACTGCCCTTAAAGTCGTCCGAGTCACCCTGTCCCCGCTCCCCGCTGTGCTCCTGGCAGCCAGGTCTCTGCATTGGCGTCGTGGTCCGGATGTCGCCATTGGAATCTGCAGCTGGTGGCCCTTCCAGCATGGCCTTTTTCTCGGTAATCTTCGCTCAGGCTCCCTCCCTGTCTTCTCGTGGACGGAGAGCTTCTTTCTCTATAGCACCAAATGACGTTCCAGGGGCTGCGCTGGGTGACGCACGTCCTGCCTTCCGCATGGCATTCCCTTCATGAGAAACTTGTGCCTGCGTCACGCTCAGTCCTTGGCCTCTGAGACGCGCTCTCTGCGTTGGGATGCTCCAACTGCATGGGTCGTAGTTGTCCTGCTCCTTGGCCTGGTGTCCCAAGCACAGGAAGTGATCTGCATTGACAGACGGCAAAGGCCAAGGTAAGGTGACCTGGGCAGTGCAGCTGCCCAGGCGGACATGCGCAATTGGTGACAGGGCAACAATGGCTTTTATGGCCGACTCTGAGGTCGTTTCTGAGGGAGAGGTCTTCCTCAGGCCCTTGACCTCTCTGTTTCCTCTGGGCAGTAAGCTGCCTTTCCAGTGGCCAAATACAGGCTGGATTCGGAAACTAGAATGTCCAGTGGCAAACAGGAACGCAAGGCCCAGGTGCCATCCAGCGGGCCTTCCCCTCCGCCCACTGGGGCTGAGGAGTGTCTGCACAGGAAGAGCTTCTCTCCGCTAAAGCAGCCAGGATTCCTTTAAGTCACTTTACTGAGACGAGGACTCAGCTGTGGACATGGGGGAACGGGCTCCCCCCCAGGTTCACAGGCTCACTGGGAACAGCGGTAGATGACAGCGGAAGGAAAGAGCACACGCTCATCCTGACAGGATATGGTGACCTCAATGACAGGCCTCAGGATTCAGAACGGGGAACTGACTGGCTTCACCCCAACACGGGAGACTCTGCACTGCCCTGTCACCAGGGACCGGCCTAAGGACAGCAGGCGCACCTCCCTCGGGCCCCCGGCCACACTGTACCACTGGTGGGCGCCCCTGTGTGGACTGACTCCCCAAACTGATTCTCGCCATTTTTAAACTTGAGGAACCCACCTGCTGGTGGACGCTGGCGCCTCATTCTCCTCAGCTCAGCTGCTGCCGAAAGCCAGGAGACGGCGGGAAGGGAAGCGCTGCTGGCGACAGTGGGGACCTCTCCAGGGAGGCCCGGGGTGCGGAGAGCTTTTCTCCTCCTGTCACTTTACCCTGGAGAGGAAGTTTGCTCTCATCACTTTTAGAGAAAGCAAGTCATGCTGCCATTTCCGCTCCCTGGGGTTTGCAGGCGCAAGAGCTTTGGGCAGGAGGGGACCGTGTTAGCGGAGTACCTGGTGGTCTTTGAAATGCGATGTCCCAGCGCCTGGCTCTTCTTTCTCTTGAGTCAGGAAAAGAGATGCTGTTGTCGGAGGCAAGCAAAGTGGGGACTAGGGGTAGTGGCACCAGGGCCCATGTGGGACTCCTGACTGAGAGTGTTGGTGGTGACCCAAAGGGAAGGGGCGGGGGACAGAGGTGGCCCACAGGATAGGCTCCTGGAGAGCACCCTCCTTGCTGTGAGGCTGGCCAGCCCGTCCCAGGCCCTTGCTGCTGGGCATTGCTGGGCTTGGTACCATGCAAGCATCCTGAGTTCACAGCTGCAGGACCTGGGGACAGCTCAGGGCACAGTCCTCTACTTGTTCTGACTTGCTGTCTGCAGGGTTATTCTGAGCGTGTTGAAGGTGTGCTAACGCCATTGGCAGCCTGCCCCTTCCTTTGGCCCATGTCTACTCCCAGAGAGTCACCTAACACAAGCACCCAGCTCTCCTTCTGAGCCCCTTTTAAGTGGTGCCAGGGCTGGGTTGGGGCTCAGCAGTGGAGCGCTTGCCTAGCAAGTGTGAGGCCCGGGGTTCAATCCCCAGGAGCAACCCTCAACTAATGGCATGTCAGCAGACCGCAGCACCCAGACACAGGGAGCCAGGAGACCCCCTGGAGACAACTTCAGGGCCGTGAGGCTCTGGAACCCCTGGTAGCTCGAGTGGGGTGGAGGAAGGATAAATGGGAGCAAGGCCTCTTGTCCAGCTGAACTGTCTTCTTTCAGATACCTGCCGTGGAGCTCCACAGAGAGCTTTCCCCGGTGCTGACCCTCCCAGATGCGCTGAGAGTTCAGTGGACAGATCCTGAGAGACTCGTCTGGGCTGTGGTGGCAGCATGGGCAGGCACACCTGGGTCTTTTCCACCAGGTGATGTCCTAGTGAGGGGACTGTTGATTCAACCATCCATATGTCCTGAGCCTCTTCTAAGAGCAAGCTGTGGAGTGGCAGAGCCTGTGGGCGGGAAGGCGGATGGACAGGCAGACGAATCAAGGGTCAGGCCTCCCTCCAGACCCTCGGCACAGACGGTGGGAGTGAAGTCAGCTCAGAAGTGGCTACGGTACAATGGGAAGCGATAGCGCCTCAGAAGTTCGGGGACACTTCTTAGAAGTGCAGGGAGAGAATGAAATGGAAATACACAGACGTCGCATGGGCTCCCTCAGACTGTCTGCTAGGGTCATCTAGAAACTAGAAAATCCTCTGCGCTGGGGTAAGGGTGCCCTCAGGGTCCCCAGGTCATTGGCTTCCTTTATCTAAATACATGGTGTTTGTTCCCAGCGCTGTGTGGACACATTGTGCTTACCTTGTGTTTCGACACACTGTATTGATTAAGGTTATCGTGAGTAGATCAATGAGGGCTGATCGCGTAACAACTGCTGTAACCAGGATAAAGGGAAATTTCAAAGTAGTTGCAAATGTGGAAATGGCCTCAGCAACTGTTTTCCAGTGTGAATGAGTGCAGTTAAGGACCTCAGCTCAGGTGCGCATTAAACAAAGGTTCAGTGCTGGACTGTGGACCAGCCCCAGTGAGAGCTCTGAGGAACATCTCTGGAAGCTGACCAGTCCTGTGACCTGGCAAACTGCTCAACCCCTCCTGCCTGAGTTCCCTAGCCTTTGAGGGTTGCTGCAAGGACTAAATGAACCATCACATGTGAGGGCAGAGAGGGCTGCATGAACGTTAGCTGGCCTGACCATCTCATCGTCAGGCATTGTGACAGGCACTGTCCCCACGACCTCTTAGCAAGCACAGCGACAGACAGGCCAAAAAAGGCCCTGAGCCACCCAATCTGCCTGGTGAGTGGTTTGAACATGAGGCGCAGGAGATCACTTACTATGGTCCTGAGCAAGAGGCAGGGGAGATGAGGCTCACTTTTACCTGGCGGACAGCATTCAGGTGACATGTTTGGGGTCTTCAGAGAAAGGGGTGGGAGATGCAATGTGGGGCAGGGAGAGTGTACTCAGGTGCCAGAAGAAGAATTTAGTGTCCCAGTGCCTTGTGCCCTCAGCAACCCAGGGCTGGTCCCCTGCCCCAGCACTCAGCTGACTGTGGCTGACTCCAGAGGAGCGGGTTGATCCTCTGAATGTGTGAGTTCTGATTGGCTTTGTTTGGGAAGCGGTGGAAATCTGGCGTAGTATGAATGGGAGGAAACATTTCTGAAATAAAATCTAGACCCCTAACAGGGTCACACACACACAAAAGAGAAAAGTGGCTTATCTGTCACTTGATTGCTTGTACCCAGGAGTTCAAGGCCAGCCTAAGCATCATGGCAAGATCTCATCTTACAAAAAGAAAAAAAGGCATCTACTTTTTTATACATGTTAAAGACTTTGCTGTGCATCTAATTTGTAATGATTATATGTTTTCTTTAAAAATATAATATGTAGAAACAAAATACATAATTCAGTAACCATGAAATTACCAAAGACAAGGTACACTAATTTCAAAGTATCTTCTGCTGAGTTTATTGAAAGGTGTAATATTATACTGCATGCTAGAAAATAATTGTTTTAAATTCTCACTTTCAAATGAAATCGTTAAAGGTTGGAAAATGCAAAAAAACAAACAAAGTATAAAAGTAAGTCAAACACAAAAAGGCAAATACTGCACGACCCCCCAGGTCAAGGTACTGGTCATGGGCAAATCCATAAAGAGGGAAACTAAACCAAAGGCTAGCAGGGACGGGGAGAGGGGAAATGGGGAGACTGTTGCTTAACAGGCACATACTTTCTGTTTGCAGTAAAAATAAGAAAGTTCTGGAAATGGGTAGAGGAAACGGTGGCACAACACTGTGAATGTGCTTAATCACAGAATTATATGCTTCCACTGGATACATTTAAACAGTGTTGGGGCCTGGCAGCCAACTCCCATGGGCCAGTGTCACACTGACACCAAAACCAGATGAGTTCACTGGAAAAGGAAACCACAGGCCAATGTCTCTGAATATAATGCAAAAATCCTCAACAAAATGCTAGAAAATGGAGATAAAAACCTTCCATGATAAACAAAAGCTAAAGAATTTACAGCAAGAAAGCCTGTACCACAGAAGAGTCTTGGCAAATATTCCAAGAGGAGGAAACGAAAGACAACAATGGAAATCTGCAAAGGGAAGAACTATAATAAAGGAAAAGCCAACCAAAGGAGAAACCAAGTCAAGTTAAATACCAAAACTAAACAAAAAATGACTGGGAATACAAATCATGTCTCAATAATAACCCTGAATGCTAATGGCATAAACTCACCAATCAAAAGACATAGACTGGTAGATTGGGTTAAAAAAAAAAAAAAAAAGACCCAAGAATATGCTGCCTCCAAGAGACTCATCTCATAGGAAAAGACATCCACAGACTGAAGGTGAAAGGTTGGGATAAAATATACCACTCACATGGTCTGCGTAAACAAGCAGGGGTTTCCACCCTTCTATCAAATAAAGTAGACTTCAAGCCAAAGTTAATCAAAAGGGATAAAAAAGGACACTACATACTGCTCAAGGGAACCATCATCAACAAGACATAACAATTATAAATATACATGCCCCAAACAATGGAGCATCTACATTCATCAAACAAACTCTTCTCAAGTTCAAGAGTCAAATAGACCACAGCACAATAATTCTGGGTGACTTTAACACACCTCTTTCACCATTGGATACATCTTCCAAACAAAAAGCTAAATAAAAAAACTATAGATCTCAATAATACAATCAATAACTTAGACTTATATAGAATATTTAAAGTATTTCATCTTTCAACGAGTGAATACACTTTCTTCTCAGCAGCACATGGATCCTTCTCTAAAATAGACTATATATTATGCCACAAAACAACTCTTAACTAAATATAAAAAAGTAGAGACATACCCTGCGTTCTATCAGATCATAATGGAATGAAATTTGAAATCAATGATAAAATAAAAAACAAAAGCTACTCCAACACCTGGAGACTAAATAATATGCTATTGAATGAACAATGAGTTGCAAAAGACATCAAAAAGGAGATAAAAAATTCTTAGAGTTAAATGAGAACACAGATATAACATATCAAAACCTCTGGGACACTATGAAGCAGTTCTAAGAGGAAAGTTCATTGCATGGAGTCCATCCCTTAAAAGAAGAAAAAGTCAAGAAATAAAGGACCTAACTTTACATCTCAAAGCCCTAGAAAAAGAAGAACAAATCAACCCCCAAAGCAGTAGAAGACAGGAAATAATTAAAATCAGAGCTGAAATCAATGAAATTGAATCAAATGAAGCATTTGAAAAAATTGACAACACAAAAAGTTGGTTCTTTGAAAAAATGAAATTGACAAACCCTTAGCCATGCTAACGAAGAGAAGGAGAGAGAAAACTCAAATTACTAACATACATGATGAAAAAGGAAATATCACAACAGACACCACAGAAATACAGAAGATAACTAGAAATTATTTTGAAAATTTGTACTCCAATAAAATAGAAAATATCAAAAACATTGACGAATTTCTAGACTCATATGATTTGCCCAAATTGAATCAGGACGATATAAACAATTTAAACAGATCGATTTCAAACAAGGAAATAAAGGGTGCCATCAGAAGCTACCAACCAAGAAAAGCCCAGGGCCAGACGGATACACAGCTGGGTTCTGCAAAATCTTGAAAGAAGAAATAACACCAATACTCCTCAAACTATTTCATGAAATAGAAAAAGAGGGAACACTTCCAAACACATTCTATGAGGCCAATATCACCTGATTCCAAAACCAAGACACACCAAAGAAAGAAAATTTCAAACCAATATCTCTAATGAATATAGATGCAAAAATTCTCAATAAAATTCTGGCAAATAGAATACAAAATCATATCAAAAAAATAGTGTACCACAGTCAAGTAGGGTTCATTCCAGGGATGCAAGGTTGGTTCAATATATGGCATTCAATAAACTTAAATCATCACATCAATAGACTCAAAGATGAAAATCATATGATCATCTTAATAGATACAGAGAAAGCATTTGACAAAATACAGCACCCCTTTATGTTCAAAACAATAGAAAAACTAGGGATATCAGGAATATATCTCAATATTGTATGATGTTATCCATGCTAAACCCCAGGGCAACATCATTCTAAATGGAGAAAAATTGAAAGCATTCCCTCCAAAAACTGGAACAAAACAGGGATGCCCTCTTTCACCACTTCTTTTTAACATAGTTCTTGAAACACTAGCCAGAGCAATTAGACAGATGAAAGAAATTAAAAGGATATGGATATGAAAAGAAGAACTCAAATTATTATTATTTGCTGATGATACAATTCTATACCTAGAAGACCCAAAAAAATTCCACCAGAAAACTTCTAGAACTGTATAAATGAATTCAACAAAGTAGCAGGATACCAAATCAACACCCATAAATCAAAAGGCATTTCTGTACATCAGTGACAAATCCTCAGAAAGAGAAACTAGGAAAACCACCCCATTTATAATAGCCTCAAAAAATAAAATAAAACACTTGGGAATCAACTTAACAAAAGAGGTGGAAGACCTCTACAATGAAAGTTATAGAATTCTGAAGAAAGAAATCAAAGAAGACCTTAGAAGATGGAAAGATCTCCCTTGTTCTTGGATAGGCAGAATTAATATTGTCAAAATGACCATAGTACCAAAAACATTACACAGATTTAATGCAATTCCAATCAAAATCCCAATGACATTCCTCATACAAATAGAAAAAGCAGTCATGAAATTCATCTGGAAAAATAAGAGACCCAGAATAGCCAAAGCAATCCTTAGCAGAAGAGTAAAGCAGGTGGCATCACTACACCAGACCTTAAACTATACTACAGAGCAATAGTAACAAAAATGGCATGGTATTGGCACCAAAATAGACTAGTAGACCAATGGTACAGAATAGAGGACAAGACTAACCTACTTAAATACAATTATCTCATATTAGACAAAAGTGCCAAAAACATACATTGGAGAAAAGTTAGCCTCTTCAACAAAAGGTGCCAGGAAAACTGGAAATCCATATGCAACAAAATGAAATTAAACCCCTATCTCTCACCCTGCACAAAACTCAACTCAAAGTGGATCAAGGACCTAGGAATTAAACCAGAGACCCTGAGTCTAATAGAAGAAAAAGTAGGCCTAAATCTCCATCATGTTGGATTAGGTCCCAACTTCCTTAATAAGACTCCTATAGCACAAGAATTAAACGCAAGAATCAATAAATGGGATGATTCAAACCAAAAAGCTTCTTCTCAGCAAGAGAAACAAACAGTGAGGTGAATAGAGAGCCTACAGAATGGGAGCAAATTTTTACACATGCACATCAGATAGAGCACTAATCTCTAGGGTATATAAAGCACTCAAAAACGTTAACACCAAAAATACAAATAACCCAATCAATAAATGGCCCAAGGAACTGAACAGACACTCCTCAGAAGAGGATATACAGTCAGTCAACAAATATATGAAAAATGTTCAACATCTCTAGCAGTTAGAGAAATGCAAATCAAAACCACTCTAAGATTTCATCTTACTCCAGTCAGAACGGCAGCTATTTAAGAATACAAACAACAATAAGTGTTGGCGAGGATGTGGGGGAAAAGGCACACTCATACATTGCTGGTGGGACTGCAAATTGGTGCAGCCAATATGGAAAGCAGTATGGAAATTCCTTGGAAAACTGGGAATGGAACCACCATTTGACCCAGCTATCCCACTCCTCAGTTTATACCCAAAGGACTTAAAAACAGCCTACTACAGGGACACAGCCACATCCATGTTTATAGCAGCATAATTCACAACAGCTAAACTGTGGAGCCAACCTAGATGCCCTTCAGGAAATGAATGGATAAAGAAACTGGTATATATACACAGTGGAATATTACTCAGCATTAAAAGAGAATAAAATCATGGCATTTGAGGTGAATGTATGGAGTTGGGGAATATAATGCTAAGTGAAATAAGCCAATCCCCAAAACCAAAGGCTGAAAGTTTTCTCTGATATGTGGATGCTGACCCACAATGATGGTCGGGGGGCATGGGAGGAATGGAA
Source organism: Marmota flaviventris (assembly GCF_047511675.1). NCBI lineage: Eukaryota > Metazoa > Chordata > Mammalia > Rodentia > Sciuridae > Marmota > Marmota flaviventris. The sequence continues at coordinate 4,599,969 of NC_092500.1, read as the reverse complement.
GGACTCTAGAGAGGGCAAAGGGGAGGAGGAGAAGAGAGAGGGCAGGGGCAGGAAAGATGGTGGAATGAGATGGACATCATTACCCTAAGTACATGTGTGAAGACACGAATGGTGTGAAAATACTTTGTGTACAACCAGAGACTTGAAAAATTGTGCTCTATATGTGTAATGTGAAATGAATTACATTCTGCTATCATATATAACAAATTAGAATAAATAAATAATTTAATTTTAAAAAAGAATAAGTCAAGAGGGGCTGGAGTTATGGCTCGTGGTAGAGCGCTCACCGACATGTGTGAGACTCTGGGTTCAATTCTTAGTACCACATAAAAAATAAATAAAATAAATGCACTGTGTCCATGTATAACTAATAAAAATATTTAAAAAATAAAATGCCAGCAAATGGAATCCAGAAACATATAAAGGATTATATACTGTGACCAAGCAGGATTTATCCCATAATCAGCTGGGATTCTTATTCCAGGAATGGGAATTCAGCTTCCTCTTCAAAATCAGTTAATGTAATAAACCGTATATCAACAGGATAAAGGACAAAAACCAAGAGCATCTTAATGGACCCAAAAAAGTCATTTGACAAATCCGAAACCCTTTCCTAACAATGTCTAGCAAATGGGGTAGGGTGGCCCACACCTGCAATCCCAGCTACTCAGGAGGCTGAGGCAGGAGGCTCACAAGTTCAAGGCCAGCCTGGGCAACTTAGAGAGACCCTGTCAAAAAGAAAGAAAGAAAGAAAAGAATGAGAGAGAAAGAAGGAAAAAAAAAAAGCCTGTGAGCGTATCTCAGTGTTAGTGCACCCCTGGGTTCAGTCCCCAGCACTACAACAAAAAAAGTCGTGGCCACTTGCCTCCATTAACATTTTCCCGGGGTTCCAGCCAGGCAATCGGGCCAGTAAAAGAAATGGAAGAGCACCCAGACTAGAAAGCAGCAGGGAGGCCGTGTCTACTCACAGATGACGTGGCCTGCAACAGAGGAAATCCTGACTCACCCAAGACCCGGGGACAAGGAAGCGAGTTCTATCAGTACTGAAAACGGAGCCATCCACCCAGTAGCGGCAAAAAACCTGAAGACGGAGTGCAGAAGACAATTCCACTTAGGACAGCAACGCACCTTCCACAAGAGAACGGGGTGTGCGCACGGAGGACCGCAAAGCCTGGGAAACAGCGAGAGGACACCATGTTCCTGGGCTGGACTGCTCGGTCCTGGGGCTTCCCTCCCCAAATCCAACTCATCTCCAGACTCGGTGCAATCCCTGTCAGAGTTCTGGATTTTTTTCCCCAAGAAATTAACAAACTGATTTGAAAATTTGAGGGAGATGGCAGGGACCCAGGATAGCCAAAACAATCCGGCAAAACAACAAACTTGGAAGACCCACATTTCCTGACTCTAAAATTTAGTGCAAAGCTACAGTGACCAAAACAAAGACAGGCAGACACATCGTAGAATAAACTGAGAGCTGAGAATCAGACTTCACACTCGCGGCCGACAAACTGATGAGTGTGGCAAGGCTACTCAACGGGGAGGGAATAATTTTGTCAGCAATGGTCCAGGACTGGTTATTCACATGAAAAGAAGGAATTTGCAAGACCTAACACTATAAAATTCTCAGAAGGAAATAGAAGAACTTCATGACATTGGATTTAGGAGTGTTTTATTGGATACAAAACTAAAAACACAGGCAATAATAGAAACAGTAGATAGTTGGACTACATCAAAATGTAAAACTTCTGTGCATCAAAAGACACAGTCTAGAGTGATGGGCAATGTGGGGACAGGAGGAAATGTTCACAAATCAAAGAGCTGATAAGGCATTTATAGCCATGGTACATAAAGAATTCCTACAACCCAACAAAAATTTTTAAATGGGCAAAGTAATTGAATAGACATTTCTCAAAAGAAAACACACAAGTGGTTAATAATTACATGAAAAGTATTTGCTAGGGAAGTGCAAATCAAAACCACAATGAGTGTGATGCCACCTCACACCCATCAGCATGGCTGCCATAAAACAGCAGTTTTGGGAAGGATACAGAGGAGTTGGAACCCTTGTTCACATGGGTGGGAAGGTATAAGGGTGCAGCCATGGTGGAAAGACCTGGAGCCTCCTCAGACCATAAACACAGAATCACCAATGGCCCAGCCACTCCACTTCTGGGTGTATAGCAAAAAATAATCAAAAGCAAGGTCTGCAACAGATATTTGTTCATATCAGCATTAATAATGCTGGCTGAAAGGTGGAAGCAGGCCAAGTGTCCATGGTGGATGAATAAGTAAAATGTGGCCCATCCACACAATGGAATACTACACAGCCTTAAAAAGAAAGAAAATTCTGACCCCTTCTGCACACACATGCACAAACCTTGAGGACACTGTGCTAAGTGAAGTAGGGCAATCACAGAACGAGTCCTGTGGGGTTCCACTGACTGAGGTGTCTGGAGCATTGAGATTCACAGAGACAGAAAGTAGAACGGTGACCTCCAGCGGGTTAGGGCTGAGGGTTGGGGTGTGCTGGTGTTCCACAGCTGCAGAGTTTCCGCTTTGCAGGATGAAAAGGGTTCTGTGGGAAAATGGTGGTGATCATTGCAAAGCAGAGTGAACTCACTTAATGTCACTGGGCTGTATTCTTAAAAATGATTAAGATGATAACTGTGTGTTTAGTAAATTCTATCACAATTTTTAAAAATAAAAAAGAAACTGCAGAAGTTATGGCTCAATAGCCTAAAATAAGAGCTAAAACTACAAGGCCCTTCCGGGAGCCATAGTGCACCTCTGTGGCCGTGGGTTACATGATGACATCTTACATATGACACCAAAAGCATGAGCTGCAAAATTAAAATAGATAAACTGAGTTTCAACAGAATCGAAACCATTCGTGTTTCCAAGGAAACCACCAACAAAGTCACAAGGTCACCCCCAGGATGGGGGAGAATATTTGCCAATGTCTGATAAGGAACTTGCAGGATGCAGAAAGAATCTCTACAATTCCACAAAAAATAAAAAAGACAATCCACGCTTTTTAAATGAGCAAAGCATTTGAATAAACATTTACTCCAAGAAGATGTGCAAATAGTCAATTAGTACATAAAAAGATGGTTAAAATCATGTCATCATGCGGGTAGCTGGACTAAGACCCTTGAGTACTGCTAAAGTCAAGGTAACTCTGTTTAACATTTCTTAAAACCCAAATTTCTGTCCTTGTGAAATAAAACGAAATCCACCTGGAAAAAAAAAATCATGTCATCAAGGAAATGTTAAGCAAATCCACTGGTGTGACCATGACCAAAAAGTAAAACTCACAGTGTTGGTGAGGGTGTAGAGAAACTGGAATAGTTACACATCACTGTGTGGAATGTGAATAGTTCAGATGCTTTGGGAAACAATTCAGCAATCCTTACCATGTTAACTATTGAGTTTCCATATGTTCCAGAAATTCCATTCCTCAATAGATACCCAAGAGACCTGACAATATGCATCGACCTTGTTCATACTAGATAAAAAGTAGAACAGTGTAAATTAAGTGTCCATCAACAGATGAACTGATAATCACAAACTGTAGTATATCCGTGTAACAGAATAGTATTAACCCATGAAAAAGAACAAGGTTGTGATGCATGGTACAGCATGAGTGAGCCTCCATGATGGGCCTTCCCCCAGTGTCCAGCACCTTGGTCAGGGCAACAGGAATGCTATGAGCTCAGCCAGACTCTGGTTCTGCTCTTTCCCCCCGCCCTCACCACTTCCATGTAAACTCGTGGCTCCTCCCTCTCCCTGTGTTCTCCAGCAGGGTGGCTGGATCTCTTACATGGTAGCTCAGGGGTCCCCAAAGTTCAAAACACCTTTAAGCCTTAAATCATGAATGGGCCAAGTATCCCTCAGGCTTCACTGTACGGGTTAAAGAGAGTCACAGGACAGTGTGTGAAGACCACGTGAAGTTGAGTCCTGGGAGGTGGATCCCCAGGAGCCATCACTGAGACAGTTCACCCCCAGCAACGATGCCAGTGCCCAGCTGTGTGCCTTGCTGCGCATTCTTACAACCACGCCACCCTCTTCTTCTGCTACTTCTATTGCTAGCTGAAGCAAACGTGCACGCGCGCGTGCACACACACACACACACACACCCAGCCAAGTGCGTCTCACCCACAAAAATAAACTGTTGTCTCACGCTTAATGTCACAATAATATCACCCAAGGATTTTTTTTTTTTTTTGGTGGTGAGGGGTACCAGGGATTGAACTCAGGGGCACTAAACCATAGAGCCACATCCCCAGCCCTCTTCTGCACTTTGTCTAGAGACAGGGGTCTCAGTGAGTTACTTAGCACCTCAGTTTTGCTGAGGCTGGCATTGAACTTATGATCCTCCTGCCTCAGCCTCCTGAGCTGCTGAGATTACAGGCCAAGGATTTTTCAGGGTTTTTGTAGAGGCTCTGCTGTGGGGCCACATGGCCATGTTACTTTCTGAACCTCAGTTCTGCTATCTGAAGGTACGAGAAGAGAGCAATGTGAGTTGTCCCCTGCTGACATGGGGGGCTGGATTCAGGACCCCCAGTGGTATCAAGCTCTGGATATCATCTGGGTGCCCCCTTCAAATCCACCTCAGTGGATTTCCCATCCTCAGCTTCAACCAACTGTGTGTGGAAGATGTGTTTTGGTTTCAGAGAACTGACCACGGATTTCCCGCCTCTTAATAGCATAATAAAAATATCACTTGAAGGATCTTTGAAAAGCTGAGGACATTTTGCACCAGTAAATGTTACTTCAAAAAAAAAGTGTCTGGGCTGGGGCCGTAGCTCAATGGTGCAGCGCTTGCCTGGCAGGTGTGAGGCACTGGGTTTGATTCTCAGCACCACATACAAATAAATCAATCAAACTAAGGAAAAGAATATATTTTTTTAAAAAGTGTCTGAACATTTTAGCTCTAAATCTTTTTTTTTAAACCCCATGCCCACGATGCTCATGACACAGGGGACACGGGACTGAGACAGAAGTCTGCGCAGTGGGCGGAACAGGAAAGGCAGCAGAAGGCAGCAGACGTAGGCTCCCTAGGTTCATATACGACTGCGACCAGGGAAACCACACCATGTCCAGCCACAAAAATGGGACCCTGCTACCCTCCATGTGTGTACAGTATGTCAAAAACACACTCTGCTGTCACATAGATCGAAACAGCAGATCTTCTAAACAGTGAAAAAAAGACCTGCAGGGCAGCGCACACCTGCAATCCCAGCGACTCGGGGGGGCTGAGGCAGGCGGGTTGGGGGTTCAAAGCTAGCCTCAGCAAAAGCAAGGCCCTAAGCAACTCAGTGAGACCCTGTCTCTAAATAAAATATAAAAAGGGCAGGGGATGTGGCTCAGTGGTTAAGCACCCCTGTGTTCAATCCCTGATCTCCCCAAAAAGTGCTATGCATAATAAAGTGGTTCCAGGTGCTTTCAACACAGACGCCGTGAGGAGACAGAAGGAATGATAACTAGGGGTCAGAAGTTAGAGATCCTCACTGGACCAGTGGATTGCTGCAGCCTGGCCTGTCTCGCCGCTGGCTCAGCTGGTGCCCACATGAGAATCACTGTGCTTGAAGGAGTTGGAATAGTCTCAGGCCACCTGACACATAAGCATAGGACAACATTGTAATTCTGTGGGGCTTCTTTAAAAACCCAAAGCACAAAAACCATTGTTAAGTATCTTGGCCCGTTTGGGAGCTGGGCATCCTTTTTTGGAAATCCTGGGTCCTGATAGGCAGTGAGCACCTCCAGAGGACTCCAAACCCGAAAAGGTGGCAGATTGTGCTGACGGAGTGTCATTGTCATTTTATATTCTGAGTTTGAGGCTCTTCAAATGCCTTCTGTAGGTTTGTAAGAATAATTTGCAAACTCATAGAAACATTCACCTCATCTCCAAGTCCTAACTCCCTAGATGATTCTGTAGCCTGTGGTTTGGGGGTCCCTGGGCTCCCCTGTGGCCTTTGGGGTGTTCCCTGCCCTGCACGGTAAGGAAGCCCTCCCTGGCGCTCTTTAAATGAGCCTTCTTGCTGCAGGAGGGGGGAGCTGAATGAAGGCCCTGGGCCCCTCCCACGCTCCCAGCACCCCTGGCGACTTAAAGGAACAAGGGGAGCTGGGGGTCCCTGGAAAGGGGGCCTGGTGAGGAGCTGGTCGCTCAGGACAACAAAGCACATGGCCTGCTGGTCCTCTGGTCCTCTGGCTGCCCTGGTCTGTGCAGGGGCTCCCGCAGCCAGGGAGCTGGCGTGGTCTCACAACAGCACCCACAGGTTCAGGCTGAAAGCAGCAGGTGAAAGGTGGCTCCTCAGGGGCCGGGAAGCAAGGTTCCCCCATCTTACCTGTTTGGGTGGCAGGTGTTGGGTGACTGCTGATACAGAAATCATGAGGAAGACAAGGTTCTGACCCATAAGATGACAGAGGCGTCCCCCAGTATCTTCTACTGGTTCCATCCGCATGTGGTGAGGCAATCCCAGGGACATCCCACTTCAGGCCACATTCCCTGTGGTGTGCGAGCGTGCCTCAGTCTGGGCTGCTGTGACAGCATACCACAGAAAAGTGACCTGAACAACAGATGCTTATTCCTCACAGTTCCAGAGCCTGGGAGTCCAGGGTCACAAGGCCAGGGTCCCAGGGTCACAAGGCCAGCACATCACATCTGGCGTCTGACAAGAAGCCACTTCCTGGTGTCTAGTCAGCCCCATTCTTGCTGTATCCTCATATAAAAAGAAAAGAGAAGCAAACTCTTTTCATTCTCTGGCTATCAGGACATGGATCCCATTCTGATGGCTTTACCATCAGGATGCAGTTACCTCCCCAAAGCGCCATCTCCTAATGCTGTTATTTTGGGGATCAGGGTTTTGACATAGATGGTTTGGGGTGTGAGGGTGCAAATGTTCAATTCATAGCACTTTTATTCAGCCTTTTAATATACCAAAAATAAATAGATAAAAGAGGTTTCATTTATTTATTTTTGGTACCAGGGATTGAACTCAGGGGCACTCAACCACTGAGCCACATCCCCAGCACTTTTTTGTATTTTATTTAGAGACAGGGTGTCCCTGAGTTGCTTAGGGCCTCACTAAGTTGCTGAGGCTGGCTTTGAACTGGAGATCCTCCTGCCTCAGCCTCCTGAGCCACTGGGATTACTAGCATTCGCCACCGCCCCCGGCTTCAAATAGTCAGTTCAGGCCAGGAGTTGTGACAAACTCCTGTGATCTTAGCAATTTAGAAGTCTGAGGCGGGAGGATCACAAGTTGAGACCGTATCTCAAAATAAAAAAATAAAATGGGTTGGGGTGTGGCTCAGTGGCAGAGTGCTTATGGTTTAAATCATGAGTACCACATACACAGAGTCAGCTCCACTCCCCAACTCCAAACGCACAACCAGGTGGTAAATATCCACTTTACCACACAAACCTGTGAAATAAATGCAAGTCTACAACCAAGAGAAAGTATCTGCAAAGTATCCCCCAGGAAATTACCACTCTCAAAATGTTGTCTTTTTTGGCGGGGGAGGTTGTTGTTGCTGTTGTTTGGTACCAGGATTGAACTCAGGGGCACTCCACAACTGAGCCTCATCCCCAGCCCTATTCTGTATGGGTCTCACTGAGTTGCTTAGGGCCTCACTGGTTTTGAACTCGCCATCCTCCTGCCTCAGCCTCCCAGGCCCCTGGGATGACAGGCGTGCATCACCAGGCCCTGCTAAAATACTTACATTCTAAGTTAGCAAAAGGAGCCAAAAAATCAGCCCTTTTTTATTTTTCAGTTCCTTGATATGTAAATTAGTTGGAAAGAAATGACTGTTTGCTGGAGTGAGGGAACGGCCAAAAAAGAAGCTGTGATTATGAGAAAAAGGAAGAGCGCCTCCTTGCAGCAGAGAGAACGAAGGAGCCAGTGAGCGGTTTCTGCTGCAGCAGGAAGGGGAAGGTCAGTTGTCCTGACACTGTCCTGCTGAAAAGGCCTGGGACTCCAAAGTGAAGCAAGGAGCATTCTCCTAAACGCAGGGCCAGGCTGGGGGGAAAGAAAAGGGAATTATGGGAAGTCAGGAGCAAAGCCCTGGGGCCGAGGCCTGCGGGCCTCACTCTCCAACCCTGGGAACAAACGGAGCCTCAGGGCCAGGAGGCAAGGCTAGGGTGAGCTCAAGGTGGGCCTTTCCATCAGAAACCCTGAGCAGGCAACTAGGAAAAACCCGCCCTATGAAGGGACCAGAAGGAAACAAGTCTGTCTCAGCTTTAACTCCCAGTGGGGGAAAGGCACTCTTGAAAAGTCCTAGCCAGAAGCCGGTCCTCAAACAGGCTGTGGCTTCCATCAACACTACCTGCCTGATCAGAAAAACTCCAAACTGAGCATTTGTTCCAAAGCAGTCCCAAGAGCCTGACAGCAGCAAACTAAAATCTCCATCCTCAGGCAGGTCCTCAGGGAATTCCCAGTGACAGAGATTCAGTGAGACTGAACTGTCAGTGAGAGTGCGGAGCAGGGGCACACAGGAAGGTGAGTGCTTGCTTAGCAAGTGTGAGGCCCTGGAGTCAATCCCCAGCATTGGGGGAAAAAAAGGAGGAGGGAGGAGGAAGGGGAGGGGGGAGGGGGAGGAGAAGGGGAAGGGGGAGGGAAGGGGAGGGGAGGGGGAGGGGAGGAGGGGGAGGGGAGGGGAGGGGAGGGAGGAGGAGGAAGGGGAGGGGGAGGGGAGGGGGGAGAGGAGTAGCAGCAGTAGTAGTTGGGGAGGAGGAAGAAAAGAAGTTGAGAAACAAGGAAGAGTTTCCAGAAGGAAATGAGAGAGGAATAGGGGAGAGATAATCATTGACAATTTTCCCAAATTGAATTTAAAAAAATGAATTCTCAGAGTCTGAATTTCCAGTGAATTCTAATCTGGATTTTTAAATAATTCATACCTTAAAATATCACTACAAACCTTCAGAAAATGTAAGACAAAGAAGTCCTAAAAGCAGCTAGTAAGGAAAGAAAAAGTATTTTAAAAGAAATAATAATTAAATTGATAACTGACTTTAAAATTATTTTATTTGTTCTAATTACTTGTATACAACAGTAGAATGCATTTATGCACTTTGATATATCATACATAAATGGGGTATGATTTCTCATTTTTCAGATTATACATGTTGTAGAGTCACATCAGTCATGTGTTACAAATGTACATAAGGTAATAATGTCTGCTTCATTCTACTCTCTTCCTACCCCATACCCCCGCTTCACTCCCCTATACCCCCGCTTCACTCCCCTCTACCTGAAGTAACTCCATTCTTCCCTAGTGCACCTCCCCTTATTGTGAATTAGCATCTGCATATCAGATAAAACATCTGGCCTTTGGTTTGGGGGGACTGACTTACTTTACTTAGCATGATACCCTCCAACTCCATCTATTTACCAGCAAATGCCATCATTGTATTCTTCTTTCAATCTGAGTAATAGTCCATCATATGTATATATATTAAGGTATGTTTTTTGCCTACTTTTTCTCCTCCTCCTCCCCCACTCTTCTTTCTCCACTCATCTGTTGAAGGCATATAGGTTGGTTCCATAGTTTAGCTATTGTTAGTTGAGCTGTTATAAACATGGATGGGGCTGCGTCACTGTAGTCTGCTGATTTTAAGTCCTTTGGGTATAAACTGAGGAGTGGGATAGCTGGGTCAAATGGTCGTTCCATTCCAAGTTTCCCAAGAAATCTCCATATTGCTTTAGTGTTCTGTAGTTTTCATTGTAGATGTCTTTCACCCCTTTGGTCAGATTGATTCTCAAGTTTTGTTTTTTTTTTAAGCTATTGTGAACGGGGTAGTTTTCTCTAATTTCTCTTTCAGTAGATTCATCACTGATGTATAGGAACACGTTTGATTTACGGTGTTGATTTTATATCCTGCTACTTTGCTGAATTCATTTATTAGCTCTAGAAGTTTTCTGGTGGAATTTTTTTGGATCTTCTAAATATAGTATCATGTCATCAGTAAATAGTGATAGTGGTAGTTCTTCTTTACCTGTTTGTATCCCTTTATTTTCTTTCTTCTGTCTAATTGCTTGGCTAGAGTTTCAAGGACGAGGTTGAATAATTGACAACTGACTTGAGTGGCAATAGTAAAAGCCAAAAACCAGTGGCTTTTCATCTTCTGGGAGAGTAAATGATAGCCTAGGATTACATGTACTCTAAAATATCTTCAAGAACAAAATTAAGCCAAATGAAAATGAGAAAGTTTATCAGCCACATAGTCCCTCAAAGGAGCAAATAAAGATAACTTGGAGAAGAAGGATAGCAATCAAAAAGAAAAGTTTGAGATGCCCGAAAATAGGTAAGCAAAGAATGGCAAATATTGGAGAAATATTAATATGCTAATTACTGTATAAAACAATAACAGAAACACATTAGGGTTTTAGAGAGACCAATAAAAAGAATTCCTAAAACATATACATGTGAGCACACTCACACATATTGCTTTTCCATACAGCAGTTGTAAATGGATTGTGAAACAAGAAAATACAATAAAGCAGAAAGAAGGCTAAAATATTACCTTTATTATTGACAAAACTAATATTGGAAAATATGCTGAAAGCCATAGCCAACTAGGAATGACGCATGGCATTTTGGGTTGAAAGGTGACCCTGCTCAGGGATTAGGGTGGCTCCAGGTTTAGAGTGGATCCTGCTGGGATTAGGGTGGCTCCAGGTTTAGGGTGGATCCTGCTGGGAATAGGACGGCTCCAGGATTAGGGAGTATCCTGCTGCCTCAGGCGCCCGCTCTTTGGAGTTCCCGTGGAGTTCTCACGGGGGTTCTGAGAGAATTGGTGCGCGGAGCCGAGTGAAGGCAGTGTATTCCCAGGTAGTGAGAGTAGAGTGTCGGTGAGAGTTCGGGAATAAAGAGTTGCTGTTTGAATCTACAAGGCTTTGTGATGGCTGGGTTATTTTGTGCCCAGCCAGACTGCGGCATTTGGCGGCCATACGGGGAACATCTGAAGCTTGGAGGTAAGTGAAATTACTCGCCCCTGAGGGAAGGCGAGAGAATGGGTGACCATTTCAAAAAACAATGTGTTCTTGTTTTGATTTATTTTGTTTTTGTTTCAAGCTGCCTATCTCTAGAACTTTCTCAAGCAAACTGGGAAAAATGGTTGGCTCAAGGTTTGAAGTTGTTCAGCCCTGAGGAAGAGAAAATTGATATAATGATTTTTTGCCGCAGTCTGGCTGGGCACAATTCAGGAGCCACTTGTCAAAAGAAACGAACTTTATTTTTAGAACACACACACCACACCACACAGCTCCTCAGGAAAAAACCTTCAGAGCCCAACTGCCACCACCGGCTTCCCACAAGCCTCTCAACCTCCCCAACTCCTCCTGCTCTTGAGGCTGATTGGCTGGGTCGCGTGGGCAGAGCCAAAAAAAGTCCCCCAATGAGCAGCTCCATGGTCTGAAAGGGCGGGGAAACAGCCCAATGAGCATCACTGCAGAGGAGCCAATCAGTTGGCAGCTGGAAGTTTGCTGTGAGCCAATCATCAGCTGGCAGCTGGAAGTTTGCTGGGGCCCCTTCAGCTGTGGCTCTCAACATCTCCCCCTCTCTGTTTAAACAACAAGCATGTGGCTTAGGGACCGTGCCTGCCTTAGGTTGTCCAATAGTACATATGGTCCTTACCCATCTTAGGTTGGTACCATTGCAATTGGATCTTACCTGTCATTGACTACCGGTCCAGCATACAGCCACACCTGTGGATAGGTCTTTGTACCAGCGGCGGGGTGAGGTTCTTTGCCTCACCTCTGTTGGCCCCCAAATTTTAGCTGAACGACCATCACAAGCAGAAGGGAGGAGGATACACCAAGCCAATTGACGGCTCCTTTTGGAAAAATTATACCACAGATGACACCTAAATACCCCAACACTACCACAAGTTGCTGCACCAACAGATAGTTCACAATGCATATAAGTGAGTTCACAATGCATGCAAGTGATACATAGTCCAGGCAAGTTCTGCAAGCAGTTCAGTGATGGCTATTGCAGAAGCTGTAGATTGGTTTTATCTTTGTCTTCACTGGCACTGGGATGAAGATAGGAATTCTGGCAATAATGGCTAAAGAAAAAATTATGTAACATTCCAGAAGGCACTAAAAGAAAACAATTTTCTTAACAATTTACATTATCTTGAACAGAATTATTAAATATAATGAAAAGGAAAGGTGAAAGTAAACAAACAGATCTGTTAACCTCCTTTTTTGTTCACATATTAAAACAATCCTCAACAGCTGTTTACCCAATTTAAATTAAACCATTTAAATCACATGAATAAAAAAATATTTGGATCCATTTTTTCATGAGCCCTCATCATATATGATATATGGACATATGTACATACAAACATACAACATAAAACACAAGTGTGCACACATAATATAATACATACAACACATAACATAATAGTAAAGGCCTTATAACTTTTTACAGGTGAAATCTCCATTGCAATATTTAAAAACTCTATAGTCAAAAAATAGAACTGATAAGCAAAACATTAACCTAGGTCTGTATGAGCTCAAAAAACAAAATAGAACTTCATGATGTGGGAAAGGGTAATAATAAAATAGATATTGAAAAAAGCATTGTGGTTCTGTCGCAGATGTAAGGATAGCCAAACTGGAGTTTTGGATGTCAGCTGTTATGGATTCGAGCCAAATCATCTTCTTTTTGGTCTGTAGAAATCGCTTTAGTTAATCTCTCTGGAATCCAAATCGGCTGCTGTTCTCCCTGTGGAAACACACAAACAGACCCCCGACTCCAGACAATTACTGGGTCAGGACCTTTCCATTGTCCTGTTAGAATATCCTTCCAAAGTACCTTGGGCTTATGCACATTTTTTGGACACATATGCCTTTCCGCAGCACTAAGCCCTGATGAATCCAAATTTAAAAAGTTTAGAGTAAAAAGTGTTATTTTAAGTTTATCTTTGGGGAATATATACCCCTTCCTAATTCCTTCTTTTTGCTTTAATAAGTACATTTTAATAGTTTAATGAGCTCTTTCAACTATGCCTTGTCCCTGTGGATTGTATGGGATTCCTGTTATGTGAGTAATGCCAAATGATGAGCAAAATTGTTTAAAAGAGGTAGAAGTATAACCAGGGGCATTATCTGTTTTTAACTGTTTTGGAACGCCCACAGTGGCAAAATTTTGTAAGCAATGAGCTATAATATCTTTAGTTCTTTCTCCAGCATGAAGGGAGCCCATCAAAAATCCGGAAGAAGTATCAACTGTAACATGCAAATATTTTAATTTTCCAAATTCTGGCAAGTGTGTGATGTCCATCTGCCAAATATGGTTAGGTATCAGTCCTCTAGGATTGACTCCAAGATTAACGTGTGGTAAAAAGGTCACACAATTTTGACATTGTTTTATTATTTGTCTAGCTTGTTCCTTAGTTATTTTAAAATGCTTTTGTAAAGTATTAGCATTGACATGGAACTTTTTATGAAAATTTATAGCTTCTTCTAGTGTAGAGAAAATATGTATGTCATGTGTAGTTCTATCTGCTAAATCATTGCCCAAACTAAGGGCTCCAGGCAATCCTGTATGTGCCCTGATATGTCCTATAAAGAATGGATCTTTTCTGTCCCAGATTAGACTTTGTATAGTGGAAAGCAAAGAGAAAACAGTAGAGGAAGGGGAAATCCTGCCAGCATCTTCAAGGGATACTATAGCATTAACTATATACTGACTATCGGAAAATAAATTAAATACAGAATTTTTAAACATCACAAAAGTTTGTAATACTGCATTAAGCTCTACCTTTTCAGCTGATTGTTTGCGTACCAAAACTGTAAAAGTTTGATCAGGTGTAACTATTGCTGATGTACCATTATTTGACCCATCAGTGAATATATTGGGAGCATTCATGATAGGTGTTTTTCTTGTCATTTTTGGAAAAATTACAGGATGCGATGACCAAAAAGACAATAAAGGATTAGATGGTAAGTGGTTATCAAATGAAACATTAGATTTGCACATGATTATTGCCCAAGTATTTAACTCATTTGCTAACTCATCAATTTGATCCATAGTATACGGAGTAATAATTTTATTGGGAGAAATTCCAAACACTCCCTTTGCTGCTTTTATTCCTTTGAGTATTAATTGTCCTACAGCCTCAGGATACCTAGTAAGAATAGTATTAGGAGAATAAGATAAATGTATCCACAATAATGGACTTTCTTGCCAAAATACTCCTGTAGGAATATTTTTTGTTGGTAGTACAATAAATAATAAAGGCAAACTTATATCAATTCTATTCAAATGCATATTTTCCATATATGTTTCAATGATTTTTAATGCCTTTCTTGCTTCAGGTGTTAACATTCGGGGTGAATTTGGATCTGATGGACCTTTTAGGATATCAAATAAAGGTCCCAACTCTCCTGTTGGTATACCTAGATAAGGCCTTATCCAATTTATGTCTCCTAATAACTTTTGAAAGTCGTTAAGTGATTTGAGTTGATCTACTCGTATTTGAATTTTTAGTGGACGGACCATGGTTGAGGATAATAGAACTCCTAAATAATTAATTGGAAAATTTAATTGTACTTTATCTATTGCTATCTCTAGATTATAATTTTTTAATAAGTTTGTCAGTGTGGCATAACATTCTAGCAATGTGTTTTTATCTTTGTGTGCTAACAATACATCATCCATATAGTGAAATATTTGTAGTTCAGGATTTTGATTTCTAAGTGGCTGGATTGCTTTGTTAACATAAATTTGACATATAGTTGGGCTGTTAGCCATCCCTTGAGGGAGTACTTTCCATTCATATCTCTGATCAGGACCTTCATGATTCAGTGCAGGGATAGTAAATGCAAAATGTGGACTATCCTCAGGATGAATTGAAATTGAAAAAAAAAACAATCTTTAATAACTATAACTAAAACATACCAGGTTTTTGGCAAAGCAGACAATTGAGGAATCCCTGATTGAGCAGGCCCCATAATAACCATCTCATTATTAATGGCTCTTAAATCTTGCAATAATCTCCATTTACCAGATTTCTTTTTGATGACAAAAAAATGGGAGTATTATGGGGAGATACAGAAGGTTGTATATGTCCTTCCGCTAATTGTTGTTTGACCAGGTCATGGGCTGCTTGTATATTTTCTTTAGTCAGGGGCCACTGAGGAACCCATACTGGTCTTTCTGATTTCCAAGTAATTTTGATTGTCTCAGTGGCCCCTTCTGAATATCCAATCCATGCCTGTCTGTTCCTTGATCTGTTTGTATTGATGCTGCTATACCTTGTTTCTGTTCTCCTAATATTTTTCCTTTCCTAAAACCTTGTCTAGCCATAATAGTGGGTGCATTTTGATTGATGTTATTTGTTAATGTCAAACCTAATTGATCTAGGACATCTCGTCCCCATAAATTTATAGGAAGATGATCCAATACATATGGTTGTATAGTTCCTTCACATCCTTCAGGATCCTTCCAATCTAATACCATTGCACTTCTATGGGGATTAGTTGCCACTCCTAGGCCTCGAAGCATTTGAGTGACTTGTTGTAATGGCCAATGTTTTGGCCATTCTTGACGAGAAATGATGCTAAGGTCTGCACCTGTATCCAGTAGCCCATTAAATTCATGTCCTTGAATATTTAGTTTTAGCATGGGGCGAGAATCTAAATTTAAAGAAAGCATAGCCCAATCTACACCTGTGGAGCCTAATCCCTTGGAACCTCTTTCTACAGTACTACTGGAAAATTTATCATGTAGGCTGGGTATTATTAGTAACTGTGCTATTCTATCTCCTGGAGAAATTACTGATATACCCTTTGGAGAACTGGCTATAATTTTTATTTCACCTTCATAATTGGGATCAATTACCCCAGGACTTATCATAAGTCCTTTTAGAGTAGAAGTGCTGTGTCCCAATAATAAGCCTACTGTTCCTTTGGGAAGAGGTCCTTTTACCCCTGTGGGAATGATTTGAACTCCCATCTCTGGAGTTAGTACAGATCTGGCAGAGGGGCAGATGTCCAACCCTGTGTTCCCTCTGGTTTGTCTGATGAGGGATCTAATGGACAATGTGTCCTGGGCACTACCCTGATGGGGTTGCTGGGTTCCTCCAGTGCTCTGTATATTTGTGGTCTTGGTCCCCGGAGCATTGGGCCACCCTGTCCATTTTTTGGCAATGGAGCCCGATGC
Organism: Marmota flaviventris; assembly: GCF_047511675.1. Lineage (NCBI taxonomy): Eukaryota > Metazoa > Chordata > Mammalia > Rodentia > Sciuridae > Marmota > Marmota flaviventris. The sequence continues at coordinate 4,583,793 of NC_092500.1, read as the reverse complement.
CTTTCTCCATGATATCGTGGTAAACACCTGGTCCTTGTTCATTTTTTGAACAAGGTGGTTTGAGAACGGCATTCATTAGCCCAATGTCTCCCTCTACGGCATCATGGGCAAATACCTGGTATTCTACTCCTTTGATACCTAGTTTTATTAAACCCTCCTCCTATGGGGCAATTCCTTTTAAAATGTCCTGTTTGTTCACAATTATATGTTCTTGGCCTGGCATCTAAAGCCTGTTGTACTGCAGCTGCCACGACTTGCCCTTGTTCATTAATGTCTCTGGCATCTAAAGCCTGTTTTACTGCAGCTGCCACGACTTGCCCTTGTTCATTAATGTCTCTACATAATTTAATATGTGTGTTTAAATCTTCATGTTTCCATGGTCTAATGACTTCTCTGCACCAACGTTTCGCTTGCTCATAAGCCAGTTGTTTTTTTAATGGCATTGCTTGTTCTGTATTCCCAAAAACTCTGGTAGCTGTTTGAATAAGCCTATCTACAAATTCAGTGTAAGATTCATTAGTTCCTTGTATTACCTTAGATAATTGACCTTGTAAACGTCCATGTCCTTGTAAAGTCTTCCATGCCCTAACTGCATCTGCAGCAATTTATGTGTATACTCCAGGATCATATGCAATTTGTTGTTTCTGATCCTCATAAGGTCCCTTTCCTAACAACATATTTAGATTTCTCTGAGGATAACCAGCTGCTGCATTTCGCCTAGCCATCTCCTTGCAAAAATTCCTCATTGGCAACCTTCCATAACAGGTATTGTCCTCCATTTAGCACAGCTTTACACATATTAGCCCAATCTGCTGGCATCATGTTCAAGTTGGTAATGGATTCGACCATGCTTACAGTGAAGGGTGCTTGAGGACCATAGGGTGTTACAGCCTCTTTTAGCTGCTTCACTGTTTTGAAATTTAAAGCATTGTGAATTCGCTGCCCTCCTGCCTCAAATACAGGGCATGTTAATATTTGAGATCCTGTCTCAGGATCCCATCTATCAACTGCGGGGGTTGGGAGCCTCCCAGCATATGGAGGTGGCCTTGTTGGTTGGACACTTATGTCCTCTGGTGATAGAAAGGTGTTAGTAGCAGTCTCCTGTTGTAACTTTCCCCCTGATGGCTTTTTCTGCTCTAAACCTTCTTTCTCTGTCTGACTAGCTTGAGAGGCCTTCTCTTTTAATTGAATTTTTTCCTCTGTCTGACTAGTTCGAGAGACCTTCTCTTTTAATTGAATTTTTTCCTCTGTCTGACTAGTTCGAGAGACCTTCTCTTTTACTTGAATTTTTTTCCTCTCTCTGACTAGCTCAAGAGACCTTCTTTTTTACTTGAATTTTTTTCTCTGTCTGACTAGCTTGAGAGACCTTCTCTTTTACTTGAATATTTCTACTATAACTATAATACAACCCAACAAGTTAACACCAAACAAAACTGAAACAGAATGAAACAGAAGTGGAACAACAGAAAATCAGTATAGCCTTTCTATCCTCCTGAAATGTCCATCCGTCCTTTCTCCCTATCTGTTCCTCAGATGTGAGCGGTTTTTCTTCCATCTCACTCATCTCCAGGGACAGGCAACTTAAAACAAAAGTGAAGCAAAACAAAAGAAGAATCTTAAAATGGCTACCCATCCTCTCGCCCTGCCCTCAGGGGCGAGCAGTTTACCTTATCACTTACCCTCAGTCGTTCCCCGTGCGGTCACCAAATGCTGCAGTCTGGCTGGGCACAATTCAGGAGCCATTTGTCAAAAGAAACGAACTTTATTTTTAGAACACACACACCACACCACACAGCTCCTCAGGAAAACCCTCAGAGCCCAACTGCCACCACCGGCTTCCCACAAGCCTCTCAACCTCCCCCACTCCTCCTGCTCTTGAGGCTGATTGGCTGGGTTGCATGGGCAGAGCCAAAAAAAGTCCCCCAATGAGCAGCTCCGTGGTCTGAAAGGGCGGGGAAACAACCCAATGAGCATCACACAGAGGAGCCAATCAGTTGGCAGCTAGAAGTTTGCTGGGGCTGCTATGAGCCAATCATCAGCTGGCAGCTGGAAGTTTGCTGGAGGCTGGAAGTTTGCTGGGGCCCCTTCGGCTATGGCTCTCAACAATTTTTTATTCCGTTTTTGTTTCATTCAGTTTTGGTTTTGTTTTGTGTTATCTTATTGGGTTGCATTATCTTTATAGTAGATTAGAAATTAGTAAAAAACAAACTGAAAGAGTGTTAAGTAAATTGTTAGAGGTCCAGACTATGGTAGAAAACATGTTAGATCACGCAAAAGAGAAGGTCTCTCCAGCTAGTCAGATAGAGGAAGAAAATTTAAAGGGAAAAAGCTTAGAGGAGAAACAGCTATCAGGGGGGAAACTACAACAGGATGCTGCTACTAACTCCATTCTATCACCAGAGGGTGTAATTCAACCAACAGCTCCACTTATAGAAACAGCTGAGTGGCCCGCAACCCCCGTAGTTGATAGATGGAATCCTGAGGCAGGACCTCAAAGATTAGCATGCCCTGTACTTGAGGAGGCAGGAGGGCAGCAAATTCACCATGCTTTAGTTTCAAAACAGTGAAGCAGTTAAAGGAGGCTGTAACAACCTATGGTCCCCAAGCACCCTTCACCGTAAGCATGGTCGAATCCATTACCAACTTGGACATGACGCCAGCAGATTGGGCTAGCATGTATAAATCTGTGCTAAATGGAGGACAATATTTATTATGGAAGGTTACCAATGAGAAATTTTGCATGGAGACAGCTAGGCGAAATGCAGCAGCTGGTTACCCTCAAAGAAATCTAGATATGTTGTTAGGAAAAGGACCTTATGAGGGTCAACGGCAACAAATTGAATATGATCCTGCTATATATGCACAAATTGCTGCAGATGCAGTTAGGGCATGGAAGACTTTACAAGGACATGGAGATTTACAAGGTCAGCTATCTAAGGTAATACAGAGAGCTAATGAACCTTATGCTGAATTTGTAGATAGGCTTATTCAAACAGCTGCCAGAATTTTGGGGGATACAGAACAAGCAATGCCATTAATAAAACAACTGGCTTATGACCAAGCAAATCGTTACTGCAGAGAGGTCATTAGACCATGGAGACATGAAGATTTAAACACATATATTAAATTATGTAGAGAAATTAATGAACAAGGGCAAGTCTTGGCAGCTGCAGTACAACAGGCTTTAGATTCCAGGCCAAAAACATGCTACAATTGTGAAGAAACAGGACATTTTAAAAGGAATTGCCCCATAGGAAAAGGGTTTAACAAAACTAGGTATCAAAGGAATAGAATACCGGGTATTTGCCCACGATGCCATAGAGGGAGACATTGGGCTAATGAATGCCATTCTCAAACCACCATAGAGGGTACTCCCTTATCAAAAAATGGACAAGGACAAGGTATTTACCCATGATATCGTGGAGAAAGGCATCAGGCTCCATTGCCAAAAAATGGACTGGGGGGCCCAATGCTCCGGGGCCCACAAGCACAAATACACGGGGCAGTGGAGGAACCCAGCAACACCATCAGGGTAGTGCCCAGGACACATTGTCCATTAGATCCCTCATCAAACAAACCAGAGGGAATGCAGGGTTGGACATCTGCGCCTCCACCAGATCAGTACTAACTCCAGAGATGGGAGTTCAAATCATTCCCAGAGGAGTAAAAGTACCTCTTCCCCAAGGAACAGTAGGCTTATTATTGGGACACAGCACTTCTACTCTAAAAGGACTTATGATAAGTCCTGGGGTAATTGATCCCGATTATGAAGGTGAAATAAAAATTATAGCTAGTTCTCCAAGAGGTATATCAGTAATTTCACCAGGAGATAGAATAGCACAGTTGTTAATAATACCCAGCCTACATGATAATTGGTGCGCAGAGCCGAGTGAAGGCAGTGTATTCCCAGGTAGTGAGAGTAGAGTGACGGTGAGAGTTCGGGAATAAAGAGTTGCTGTTTGAATCTACAAGGCTTTGTGGTGGCTCGGTTATTTTGTGCCCAGCCAGACTGCGGCAAAAATATAACTTATATTTCCAGGAAATTACATTTCCTAATAAGAACCCTAACATGAGGCCAACTTAGCCAGTCACAGACACTTCTGATCTCCACAGTGGCACCATCACCCATCATGTACCAGGGACCTGCTTTTCACAAAACTCACCACATGGAGGAAAAGGGTCACATGTTTCCTTCCTGAGAGCTACTCACTCCAAAAAGACAGCAAGATGGCACGGGCCTCATTTCTTCTGCCAAACCCAGCCATCAGTGTAAGTCGGGGCAGAAAGAGGGTCGAATGTTACATTAGTCAATCTCCCTACACACAGCAAGAAACAGAGGAATACAGAATACGCAAATATTACCCAATTTTGTGTGCTATATACTTTATCACAATAAGAGGAAAAATTACTACATTCAAAGTCAGTCACTGATTTTCAAAGTAATAAGGAAGACAGAAAAATTCTTAATTTATTTGCATCTAGTCATACATTATCTAAATCTATAAAGCAAACATCAAAAGAATTACAAGAAATTCACAAATTAAGCAGTGGATTCAGATTTTTACATACCTTCCTCCCATGACTGATAAGGAAAATCCAATAGAAATTGTATAGATGAAAACCACTTTGTCACTTTTGTGTAAGTTTCAAAATTGCTCCAAAACTAAAAGTTTATTTTTTAAAATTTATTTATTTTTGGTATGAGGGATTAAATTCGGGGGCACTTGACCATTGAGCCACATCTGCAACCCTATTTTGTTATTTTATTTAGAGACAGGATTTCACTAAGTTGCTTAGCACCTCTCAGTTGCTGAGGCTGGCTTTGAACTCACAATTCTCCTGTCTCAGCCTCCCAAGCTGCTGAGGTTACAAGTGTGCACCATTGTGCCTGGCTAAAAGTCTATGTTTTAAAATTATATGATACACTCATTAATATCATGGTGTCAGCTGGTCATATGGTTTTTGTGTTTTAAGTAGATTTACTATATACAAGAAAAATTTTCAAAAATCCTACTTGGCTAATTCCATGTACATTAACATAATGTAAGAAGATCACAGGAAAATTGCAAAGGTACCATTGAGTTTCATAAGATGTTTTTATCTAAATAGTCACTTCTGAAAAGTCATCCAGGTGGAGTTTTCTGAATTATCCAAATAAAATAAAAGTCAGTTCTGAGTAATCATCCACATAGGGCTTTCTGAACAAGTAATAAAGCTCAGTGCTTATACATAAGAAAGCCTCAAGAGACTTCACAATGTGCCCCACCCGGCTTTTCCTTGCTCATCCTGTCCAGCAAATTGACCCACAGTCCTGGACCTCACCTCCACCCTGGCTGAGCTCTTTTCTCTGCCTAGAATGCCACGGTCCCCTCTCTACCTTGCAGACCACACACCCTCTGGGTCCAGCCTCTGTGCACTCACGGCTTCCTTCATGGCGGAGCAGGCTTTTGCGATAGTTCAAGGTGACAGCAGAGGTGATAAGAAATGGCCTGTGCTATTGGAGTTCTCCACAGAACCTGCCAGTTGGGGTGTGGGTGCTCCCTTGGTGGTCCAGCAGTCAGGACCCACAGTCCAGCACTGGAGAGGTGGAACAGAGGGCACACACCCTGGGGAGTGAGCAACAGCATTTTCACTTTCTGTCCCTGCAGGTTCCTGCTCTGCTGCCCGAGAGCCTACGACCATTTTCATCTGTAGTAATTTTTCCTTTTTGTTATGGAAAAATATATGTGATAGAAAATTGGCTATTTTAATCATTTTAAGTGCACAGGTATATTCACTCTGCACTGTCACCCCCATTCCTCTCCAGAACTCTTTCATCTTCCCAAACAGAAAGGAAGGATGCTTCTACCAAGAAACATGATTCCACTGGACCAGAGTGGAGACTCCTTGGCCACCTGGGCTCCCCAGGCCTCTGAGTTACGTGGGAGTTACGTGCTGGCTGGTGACCAATGATCACCGCCAAGGGAAACTGGACCACTTCTCCACAGCATAGGTGTGGGAGAACATGGGGTTCTTTTGGTGTTGCCACGGCCCATGGCTAAAGACAGTAGAAATTAAGACAATCCCATGCAGACAGGACTAGCGGCCCAAGACTCTCCAAGAGTGCAGACGTGGGCACCTCCATCTTCAGGACAGGAGCCACAGCCACCACAGTCTTCTGAGGGCAAAGGGAACACAGAGTGGGCAGTGAGGCAGGCCACTGTGCCAGTGTGGCCACATGGCCAGGAATGGAGACTGCGACTGTGGGGAGAGTTTCTTGTTTTCTCCAGAGAGAGGCTTATTTTAAGGAATTGGCTCACATGACTGTGGAAGTTGGCAAGCCCCAAACTCTGCAGGGAGGCTGGGAGGCTGGAGCCCCAGGAAAGAGCTGATGCTAAGCTGGGCTCCCAAGGTGGGCTGCTGGCAGCTACCTCCTCCTCAGGAGAGGTGTCTTAATCTTAAGGACTTCAAATGACTGAGGGAGGCCCACCCCTGGCATCAGCGTTGCTTAAATTCTGATGATTTAAATTTTCATCTCATTTTTTAAAAAAATCTTCACAGCAACATCTGGAGTAGTGTTACCCAGATATCTATCTGGGTGCCATTATCTATGCTGATGCATGAAATTGATCCACACACAACTGGACTGTGGACACGCCTAACTCACAGAGAAAGCCAGGAATGCACTGACAATTCCATGCAGGGACCTGAGAGCAGGATGGGCTCTGTCCCCAGCACCTGGAAATATGGAGATGCCAGTAACCGAGACGGGGAGAGAGCACAGCAGCCAGAGTTGCAGAGGAGATTGGGGGTCTGAGCTTTGAAGTCTGAGGTTTAGATGCCCAACTAAAGAAGCCATTCAGGGAACCACGCAGGAAACTCTGGAGCTCCGGGGACAGAATAACAGGAGAGAAAATCTTTTGTGTTCTCTGTGGGCCTTTTGTAAGATTCCCACACAATTCCTAAATTAAAACAAATCCTTTACACCCCACTTTGGGATACGGGAAATAGCTATAATTAAAAGCCGAACCGGATTAACCCACCATGAGCCAAGCTCTGCAGAGGAGGCAGCAGGTTGACACGAGTTTGGATATGAAGGGTGAGCAGGAGCTGCCAGATGGAGATGCTCACAGGAAGGCCAGCGAGCTGGCTCAAGATGGCCTGGAACAGCGCGCGAGCTGGACACTCGTGACACCACCGCGAAGCGCACAGCCCTCCAGTCCCACGGCTTCTTCTAAAGTGGGACAAGTGATTTCACTGTTCATATCTCTACTACTTCATCTGTTAAAATAGCACCACACTGCCACCCACCCCTGGGGCTGATGTGAGAACTGAATGCCAGGCCTGTGTGGACCCAGTTCACGCGCGGTCTGACTCCCCATTTCCCTACGACGCCACTGGAGCCTCACAGGCCTGCTCACCCTCATCCTAGTGTTACCGCTGTTGACCGGTGACGAGTTCTTGCTTCCCCAATGTTGAAGAATAACACCAAAGAAGCACGCCGAGGCAAGGTCAGAGTAGAAATTAGAAGTTTATTAAAGGACAGCAGAAAAGACTTCTCCCGGAGGAAGAAGGGGACCCAATAGGTGGAATCCGTGGAAGGGATGTTGTCTCCCCTTTTTATAGTTCTTTCAGTGATGGAATGTAGGTGGGAAGGACCGAGGGGTGGGACACAGGTGGGCCAAAGAAGTAATCTGGTCAGGAAGGACTTCTGAGTCAGCACCTTTTTGCTGGGGGCTGTTCATTAACCTTTCTTTGAGGTGGACTTTGGCCTAGGGCCTTTTTGGGACTTCATTAACATTCCATGAGTTGTCCTGTGTTTTCCCTGAGTCACTCTCCGCATGGTCTCCAGCATGGTCTCCATTTTAGATTTCACTCGATATTAGACCCATATTACACCCGATTTACCTAACTACACTGACTACCTAACTTTAAATCTGGCTTCATTCCCCCCTCTAAGTTGGGAACTCCTTACTGCTGTAAGGAAGGGGGGCGAAGAGAATCTCTCTGGCTTCTTCAGGCTGAAAAGGGACGATGTGGGGCAAGCAGTTTGGAGTCCCCCTTTAAAAATCGGGTCTATCGAGTGGTCCATGATAGAAGTCTGATTGAGAAGTAATAGGCTGGAGGGCCATTTGAGTGATGGATGGTCTATAAGAGAAACAAGAATTCATTAGTACTGGAACCATATCGATGCAGCAATAAATGCCATACCACAGGAATATGCCAATGAGTATGATGGCAAAGACAAAGACTAACAATGTTTTCCACCAGGAAGTACCAAGAACCAGGAGCTAAGATATTGTTTCCATGACAAAGTTGCTGAGGACATGGCTTCTATCTGAGCATGTAAATCTTTAAGGATATTTGTCACATTGCGAGAAATGTCAGGGATGTAAACACAACATTTAACTTTTAGGGTTATAGACATTTTTTCCCTTAAGATATAGTTTAATAATTTAATGTCATCTGATCTTGAAAAATCCTTTTACTAGTATGACCTCTGTGTCTAATACAGAAATCTTTAATTCTGTTACTTAGGGCTGGATAACCATACTTGCAAACACTAACCCTACCTGTGTAGGTTAGAAATAAAGGCCTTAAACTAAAAACTACTCTGGCAGTTCCTTTTGATAGTTATCAGGCATTCCTGTCTGAGAATCTCTTTTGTTAACCTCCAGTTTGCTTATTTTTGGAAGTTACATTTAACTATTATTATTATTTAAAATGCCCAGGGATAGCTGTGTTTTGGCTTTGACTGTCTTTGCTAAGTGTTTAAGATGAAGCGAGTCAAATTGACTTTTGTTTCTATCTATTGTTAACAGTCAGCTGAGTTTCCCTGGGAGTCCTCAGGAACTTCACAGCAGCTTCTCAGTTCTGCTAGTGCCATTGCGCTAGGATGGGTCCAGGCCTTGCTTGACCATGTGGCTTCCCTTGGAAGCATCAGGGATGTCTCTCTTTTCTGATGACCCTCCTCTTCACAGCAAATGCACTGATTGGCTTTCTGTCCTCCACTGGTCTCATTAATCTCCCTGCTCAGGAGGTTATGTGGCCTAGAGTTGCAGAGCCCTTTGGAGAAGTCCCCTATTCCCTGATTCAGACTGACTTAGAGGGCAAGAGCCAAATATTGGTTTTCTTGGCCCTTTTAATTTAACTTTAATTTTAAAACTTAATCTTAAACATCCAGCAAATAAGTTAACAGCCTTATATTAAGAGCACTGGGCTTTAATGTCTATCTCTCTATCCTGTAGGTGATAACTCCTTATCTTATGTTGACTCAGGTTGTGTGTTCTTAAAGCAGTACCTCCTTAAAACATTAACAGGCAATCTTAAATCATTTATAATCAAACTACAAAATAAAATTATCAAGAGTAAAAACATATTTAGCTTATATAATAGCTACCTTGAATTCTGGCAGGGTTATACATTATAATCCCTTGTTTGAGATCCTGGTAATCATGACAAAAAACTACTTTTGGACACAACTTTAACTGTACTGAAATCTGGCCTACTTCTTTCATAGTCACTTTCACATGTAGTGAGATGGAACAGAGCCTTATCTCAAGTAAGGCAGGGCTCTTCATAAATCTTAAGTACTGTAGTTCTGAAACTGATCTTTGCTTTTCAAACATCATTTTACAAAGCCTACATAAATTGTTGTGAACTTGAGCAAACACAACATAATATCACATCTAAAACATGAATTAAAGAAAGGCTGAAAGCTTTTAACCTTTTGTAGAAAAGTAGCAAAGTACTTTTGTGTTTTGCAATAAAACCTTCACAGATTAGGCTCTCATTAACTTAAAAATACATTTAAATTGTATCTCAGTGTAAAAAGTAACATAGAACTTTACATATCTTATTGATAATAAGTCCAGTTATAGAACACAAATGATAAATAAATTTCCAACAGGTTTTTCTTTTTAAATCTAAAATTACCATACAATTTTAGAACACCAGCTTGATATAATGCTCTTTCTAAAGCTTCTACCTTACAGACTTGTATACCTGGAAGATATGGACACATTAACACCACAATTACATTGATGTTTATATTAATCAAGTTTAGCTTTTTAAAGAAATATGGCACAATTCTCTAAAAACAGTACTTGTTTAACCAGCTGTTTAATTTCTTTAAGACTTACTTGCTCAAAAACTTACACTTATAAGCAACTTACACAGACCTTTTTTATATCATTTACTTAAACTCTCTTAATTACTTAATCATATAGACTCTTATCCAGAAACACATTTTCCCTCTATTAAATCCATACCTAGAAACTTCTAATTTTTCTTTTTCATCTGTTAACCTCCTCCTGTTCACATTTTGAAACAATACTTGTAAATTTTTGAATTTAAGCAGATTTAACACTTTATTAGGGCCTTTTTGAACATCTAGAAAAACTTATAAGCTTAATTTTAAAGACATCTTTACTTTCATCTGTTTACCAAATTTAAATTGAACCATTTGAATCACGTGAATCAAAGATATTTGGATCCATTTTTTTTTAAATTTTTCATGAGCGCGCCTCATCTGTCAATTGTCATATCCCTGCATGATATATGGACATACACACAGACATACCGACATACAACACGTAACACAAGTGTAACACAACACAATAGTAAAGGCCTTGTAGCTTTTTCAGGTGAAATCTCATTGCAATGTTTAAAAAAAACTCCAGTTGATCAAAAATAGAACTTATCAGAAAAACATTAACTTGTCTGTAGGATTAAAATCACGAGCTCAAAAAAAATCTAAGAAAAAAGTAAAAGTCCTAGAAAAAATTGACTGGCCAGTAATTAGTAAATGCCATACAACTTACTCTTTGGTTTAATCTAGTTTGAGTGCCCATAAAAAGACCTTACTCTTTTTTTTGGGGGGGGCCTCAGATCTGTCTCATACTGAGTGCTCTAGGCTTCTTCTATTTGCATATCAACTTAAGTCCTGGCTGAGGTCTGGAAGGAACTGGGAAAACTGGAATTCTGAGCAGAAACCTCATGCCTAAGGCATTTTAACCATAAGTCACAATTTTCAGGTTTGGATGTTGAAAATTATGATACAAGTTTAAGATACAATTTACAAAATTTCATACCTTTACATTTTCCTACACTAGAAAAACTTGCTCACACAAAACTGAAAATAGGATCTTTCTTGATAATACAAAAGCCACCATCAGAAGAAATTCCTTCAGGATCATTAAGCTACTTCCTTTGTTCTGAAGTTCCTAAAGTAGTATTAAGTTACATTAAATCACCTGAAAAAAAATCTTAAAAGAGAACCACACTACCATGTATATCCAAAATTAAGCTTTAAAAATTTAAGACTGTTGCTATTCAATGTTATTTCAATAAGCCAGACCAACGTTCCAATTCAACATTTTTTCTAAATCTTACACACTGAGGGGAACAGATACCATATCATAATTTACTATCCTTGCCCAAGTTAATGCACTGGTACACCTAGTGAAATCTTCTCAGGCTACCCAGTTCAAAATTGATGAGAAAAAAATAAAGCTAAATGATTGGGAGTTACTTGCCAACTTGGAAGTAGAGTTTTTTAATTTTCTATCCTAAGTATTTAAGTTCTCCGGCATGAATTATCTGGAATCACAAACTAAACAATTACCTAACCCCAACTTTTAACTGCAAGATTATGCGATGCTTCAAACTCATTTAGATACCAGATTGTTACAATAAAAAAAATCATCTTTTAGACACACATTTAGCCAAGATCATCCCCAAGAAACAATCTATAATAATCTTTAAAATAGAGAGACCAGATAAGAGAAAAATCTCTCCAGGTTTTTTACTTCCATTTAATTATGACTCCTATCAGTGGCACCATAGATTTCCCCATAAGTGGACCAGATGTTTTCACAGAGGTGTAAAATCAAGGGTCTCAGTGTGACTGACTTTACTGCATTCAGTGTCCCTTCTTTTTAAGGGACAGAGATGGAGCAATCCTTACAGTGCAGGGAAGAATGAGGAAATTCCCCAAAGCGAAAATGGCTCTGGCAGCTGCTGGGAATCCTCAGTTTCCCTTTTACTTACAGGATTAGCTCCTTTGGATAGATCCAATCCCAGGCAATCTGGCATATCTCCTAACTTTCCAGGAGAGTCAGTTTTTATTTGCCTTAGGTCTTGAAGTGGGAAGGGGGTATGTACTTTGATCGGCCCAAATTTTTTTCTTGATTCTTTTTCCTCAGTGAGTCCAAGATTTTTTCTCTTCATGGCAGATACCATAGCTAAGTCTACTTTACACTGTTGGCATAATTTAAGATTTTCCCTTAGAGCAAAGAAAATCTGAACATACAGCACCTCACACCATTTCCTTTTTGTAAATTCTATCAAACTGTAAAATTGTATTAAATTGATATTTCCCTCTGGTGGCCAGGTTTCTTCATCAGAGTGTTTGTATTGAGGCCAGGCCAAGAAAATAAGGTGCTTTTTCTTGAGCGTCTGAGGTTCAAATTTATCCCAATTTTTCAATACGCAGGCTAGTGGTGCACCTGGCGTATTGGAGAGAGAGAAGCTCCCGTCTGAGTGAGAAGAAAACAGGACTCAGGCGCCCACGCCGCGCCAGAGAAAACTGTTCTCATTATGGACGTCTCCCTAAGTTTGAGCTTCCTAAACGGTCCAGAAAACCCGTCTCTCACCTTGCTTTGCCAAGGGGTTTCTGGTCCCCTTTAGCAAAGTGCTAGGGTCTCAGTTTGCCCTGTACCAGAGACCCTGGGAGGATTCAGACTTAAGGGCATTACTGCTTATCCTCCCGGTCACTAAAAACCCATTGCAAGAGAGAATCGTGTGCTCTTTTGTTGCCTTTGCTCTGTAGACTAAAGGAGCCGCCTGAGTGTTAAGGAATATCTACTGGTTGTAAGGTAGCAGATTACCAGAGGAGTTGATTCTAAAAATGCCTCTCTAGCAGCTTAGGGAACACAACACATTTTAAACATTGGGGCGGTAAAACAGGCTAGTGAAAATTTACCTATGCATCTTAGAGAACCTGGGCAGATTTTGCTAATTATCTCATGCCTTTCTCTCAGTCCTACAACCTGAATTGCTAACATTTCTGACCTGCGAAGGAAGGGGAGCATCCAAGGAGGGAATGGATGCGGGGTTGGGAGTGTTGCATGGCCCATACGGAGGCAAATGTGATTGGGGCTTTCCCTCAGTGCCATTCATCTACCGATCACCCTAGATACCCCTGAGGGCTGTCGGGAGGGGGCTCAAGAGAAAGGAACCTTAGGAATCGTCTGAGTGTAGCCCAGACCGGAATTCCGCAGTTGTTCCAAACTCCTTCCTCCACCTCCACGCATCCGAGGCAGATCGGGATTCGGGACACTGTGTACTCACGCCAATTGCTCTCCAGGCCCAGACAGAAAAGTTGGAAGCAGCTTTGGCAGAACCCAACATGCCTGCTCTGTATTGAACAGGTGATTGAGAGCTGCCTAGGCCGGGAAACCTCTCACCCGAGTCTTGAAGAGTGGCGGCTGCACTAATTGCGTTTAAGTAGCCGTCGGGTGCCCACCTTACCCTCCAGAAAGAAAGAGAGAGAAAGATGCACCTCAAACAGACATGGGGTGCGTGCACTTACCTCGGTGTAGAATCTCGGTCTGGGACCTCCAATATGTTACCGCTGTTGACCGGTGACGAGTTCTTGCTTCCCCAATGTTGAAGAATAACACCAAAGAAGCACGCCGAGGCAAGGTCAGAGTAGAAATTAGAAGTTTATTAAAGGACAGCAGAAAAGACTTCTCCCGGAGGAAGAAGGGGACCCAATAGGTGGAATCCGTGGAAGGGATGTTGTCTCCCCTTTTTATAGTTCTTTCAGTGATGGAATGTAGGTGGGAAGGACCGAGGGGTGGGACACAGGTGGGCCAAAGAAGTAATCTGGTCAGGAAGGACTTCTGAGTCAGCACCTTTTTGCTGGGGGCTGTTCATTAACCTTTCTTTGAGGTGGACTTTGGCCTAGGGCCTTTTTGGGACTTCATTAACATTCCATGAGTTGTCCTGTGTTTTCCCTGAGTCACTCTCCGCATGGTCTCCAGCATGGTCTCCATTTTAGATTTCACTCGATATTAGACCCATATTACACCCGATTTACCTAACTACACTGACTACCTAACTTTAAATCTGGCTTCACTAGCACCAGCTCAGAGCAGCTCAGAGCAGAGGTCTAGCACTGGGAGCACTCAGCAAGCCCCTGCTGAGCTGACCTGAGCAGACAAGTGGTGACTTCCTGGGGCATTAAGGCAACTCTCCTGCACCTGGAGTTACTGTCTGCACTGCCTTCCCTCCTGCTCCCTGCTCTCTCCTCCTTGGGCTCGGGGTCCCCACCCGCCCACGACCACACTGCTCAACAACTGCCCGCTTTCTCCCAGGACTCCTTGTCTACAGCCTGTCCCTGTCTTCCCTCTCCCTCTACATTTTAACCTGCTCAGGGTTCCCACAAAAGAAACAGACCCCTCACCCCCACACAACACCTTCCAGCTTTTTCCCAACCTATAAACGTCTGTTCTCAGATGAATATGTGCAAAGCCATCTATACTTACTTTCGACGGTTCCTCTCTTTCCCAATCCACTGCGGAGAGCTGCTGCCCACCCCTCCCTCCTCCAAAATGGCTTTCCCTGAGGCCACTAGTGGCCAGTTATTTTACTAGCTCCAACCATACATATTGTGTCTTCTTCATCTTGTGTCCTTTTCAGCGACATTCAAGACCCCTACCCACGCCTTCTTTCTTCAAACAGTGGGCTCCACCTCACTCCCTCCCTGACCTCATGCTGGCCATCCTGTCTCCTGCCTGGCTCCCCACCTCCAGGGACTTTTTAAAATACTTCGCCATGGGACTTCCTCATGAACATGCCTTCCACTCTGAGCCCTACCCCCACAAGCCATCCAGCTCCATGTCTGCTCGTGGAACACGAGGACTCCCAGCTCAAACCCCTGCTTGAACTTGAGGCCCACATGCTGTGTCTCAGGGACCCAGACCAGGATGGCAGAAACTGGCTCACTATAGCTCTGCTCCCTCCCCAGACCTGCCTCCCCCCCCAATGTTCCCTCTCATAAAAGCAGAAAATGGGGGGGGGGGGATGTCCACCTTCCTGCCTTGCAAGCCCCCAGTCACTCCTCAGGGTTTGTCAACTCTACCGCCTCAAATCAGACCCACTTCGGTCACAGGCGTCCATTCCCTCTACTGTCCACTGTCCTGGCTGAAGGTACAAAGTGATGCCCCATGACCACTGAGAGGATAATTGCAAGCTCTGTGCCTGTAACCTTTGCAGATTTAAACTGTATCCTTTCAAGGTGATATATCATGGCCATGACCATGGGAACTTCTCTGACTTCTGTGAGTCTTCCAAGCAAGTTATGGGACCTGAAGGTGACTGGAAGGCCTCTAGCACACCAGTGAACACCTTCACCAAGAAGCATGACCACGGTCTTGGATTAAAAGAAATGGGGGATTCTTTTGATTCCCTGTAGGACTAGATAACTCCCCCAAACCCTAGGTTATGCTTTGGTTTGGGGTGCAGGATGGATAAAAAGTGTAGCTGGTAATTGTAAGACTGGAAGACGCCGCACTACACGACACAGATCACCAAAGAGGTTTCCGCTTTATTACAAATGGCTGTGGGTTTATATAGGTCTAAGGAGAGGTCGCAGGGCTGAGGTAGATAACAGGTCACCAGTTTATTGGCAAGCTCTTCCATATGTCAGTTCCAGAGCCCAAGAAGTTAATTCTAATTGGGGCTAAGGCTTCCCACCAGCAGGGTTTGAGCATTGGCGCCGGTGGGAACGTTTTGCGCCAGTGAAAGAAACAAAGAGGAGAAAGAGGGTCGTTAGACACCATGTTGGGGTTTTTCTCTGAGGTGCTGCTGCCATTATATGTTTTCCCAACATTCCTCCCTTTTTGTTTTCTTAGGAATTGGGGCATCATTGGTCAGATCTGGCTGCTTCCGGCTGTGCAGGTGCGGCGTAGGGTCTAGAAGGGGAAGTGGAGGAATGTTGGTGGTGGGGGGAAGGTCTGGGGATATCATGGCAACCAGAAATAAAACCCAGTGGCTATAGACAGCTACTTCCGTAGGGGTGAAGTCTATGAAAGTTCCCTGAAACCACAAGTCGTTGATGGCGTCGAACCAGTCCTGGATGGAGGAGATTGTTGGTATCAGCCACTGGTCCTGTAACAGAGGCTCTAGGAAATATTGGAAGGGTTGCCTTGACATGGCGTCACCAACACCTGAAGAAGATCAGAGCAAACAAAAGCAGGATGAAGATAAAAATTAAAGCAAATGTCAGTTTTTGGCAGATGTTCCATGTCAGGGGACTGACAGAGAAGAGGCCAAGGGCCATGGGGAGGCTTAAAAGGACATAAAGGCTCAAGAATCCAGGATGGCAGATTAAGAGGTTCTCCGAGCTCATTGTCTCCCGCTGTCCGATGTCTGTTGCATTCCATTGCAACTGGTAGTGAGCTTCAGCAATGAGTGAACTGTTCTCTTGAAGATGTTGGGGGTTCACTGGTCAGAGGCTGGTAGTACCTAAACAGAAGCTGGTTGAAAGTTTGGTTAGAGATCTTCCGTAATTGGCCCTGTAGGAAGCGAAGCAGACAGGGCAGGAACAGACACATCAGGAAAAGAAGACATATGGGCCCTAAAAGAGGCAACAGCCACGATTGGAAGTGGGCTAAAAAGAAGGTGGCAAATGGGTTTGGGTTTGGTGGATTTTTCAAAGAGGTAGCCAAGTCGGTGAGCTTGACTACATTAGTTTCCATAAGGCCTGATTCATTGATGTAGTAACAGCATTCTTCCCTCAAGAAAAGACAGGTTCCACCTTTTTCCGCTGTGAGTAAGTCTATAGCTCGTCGATTTTGAAGAGTAACTTGAGCCAAGGATGTGACCTGCCTTTGTAAAGATGCTAGAGATTCTGCTGTAGAAGTGAGCGCTTGTTCAAGTTTAGAACTTGAGTCCTGTACAGCCCATAAGGAGTGTCCTAGAGCTCCACCAGAAATTTCAGCTCCTGCTGCAGATACAGCCGGTGAGAGACCCACCAGTATTGGAAGGAAAGCAGCCCGCTTATTCTGCACTGAGGGAGACAAGAGGGCCTGCACTTCAGCTGGGGTATAGAGAGTCAATTGTGGGACAAGCATCACCTGTATACATGGGGTAGAGGTGTTGGTGAATAAGATAGTGATGAGAGAACCATTACACCAGAAGAATGAGCCAGGTGGTGCATAGAGGGTGAAGTTAAAGGTGATGTTAGAGTGGCAAAACTTTGACTGGGAGATACCCAAGCCCAGGAGGCAGCGTCAGGGAATCACAGTATGGTTAGACTCCTCAGACTCCCATAATGGAGCGTCGGGTGAAAGGGTTTGGAGAGAACGGCGGGTAGATGGAGTGGAGAAATTTGAGAGGTCAAAAGCCTAGAAGTTCAAGGGAACCGCTGCAAGCAAAGGTCGAGTCAGAGAGGCGCATAAGTAGCAATCAGTTGGTGTGATGGCAGGGAGGGTTAGATTTAAGAAGGTTACAGTTTCAGTAAGTAGTCGTAGCCATGAATACTGTGGTGGACTCCCGACATTAGGCTCATATGGATCCTGTATGGAGTCTAACAACTGCTGTTCAGAATGCTTTATGTCAGTAGAGATTATAGCTACTGAGGGCTGGGAGGGTTGAAGCTCTTGGGCAATGGAGATGGAGCCACAGGGGGTGGGAGAGGATATGTCACAGTAGAAGGAAGCATTTACCCTAGAAGTCCAGCATGGATGATTAGGGTCAGTGATAGCCAATTGATAGCCCCCCCGAGATCAATCTGAAATTTCCAACGCAGGAATCCCCGATGCATGCATGTGGGTTATGAACGTGACATGACCAGTAGGGGCATCCCCCATAGGTTTCGGGCCACCATTTGCAGTAATCCTCTGTCTGATCATATAAGAAGCAAAGGTAAGGCCTAGTGGCTATTTTTAAAAGTTCAGAATTCTGGGAGAAGAGGGGAAGGAAGATAGATGCATTACATCCCGTAGGGACGCAGTCAACTGAAGAAACTAGGCAAGTGTAACGAGGACATATGTCTCACTACATATGCCTTGGACACATGTCTCTCTGACTTTGAATCTCCAAGTATCATGGTGGAGTATGGGCGGTGACACGAGACAGGCGAAGCTTTAGAGGATAGTTAGGATGTGGAGAACAGGAGTAAAGGGGAGGTCTAGGAGGTGACTCTTAAGGCTCCTCTGGGGTAGTCTTGTCATCAGCAGGTGGGGCGGCCTCCTAGTGATATGGCTTCAACAGGATTCCTCAGTCTGGTCTGCTATGAAGCATAGCATTGCTGAACATAAGTGGGATGAGGTGGCCCAGTTGAATCCAGTAACAATATGGGCCCGATCACAGCCAGGGAAAGGCCAATTGCCTTGGCTCATAGACTGAGAGCGGATGGTGCCATCCTGTTGCCATGTCGCTTGGATGTAGAGGTGCCATCTGTGGGTTGGGATAGAAGCTTGAGAGAGATTAATGATTAGTAATAGGAGAGGGTTGGTGAGAAACTTTGGGTTTGGTGGGCCCCAGCATGGTGGAAATATGACTGTATGGGGTCCTGTCCGGTGAGGTTTCAACGACTGAGAATGTAGCTCTCGAAGTAAGACTGCATCACCCGGTTGAAGAGGGTCCGATTTAATTCCCGATTGTGCTGGAACAGAAGTAACAGATGGTGCAGGAAGACACCAGTGTGCGTGTTCTCTTAGGAGTTTGTATAGAAGCATGAGATAGGGCAGGTGGGACACAAGGGGGGGAGGAGTGACAGGAAAGTTTTAGTTGATTAAGAAAGGCATCCATAGAACAGCTCAAAGGGGCTAAGGCCTGAGGGTGCTCTAGGGGTTGCCCGAATTTGGGTGAGGGCCAGTGGCAAAAGATTGGGCCAGGACAGTCTGAGTTCAAGCAAGTTTAGTGAGATGATCCTTGAGAATGCCATTAGGCCTCTCAACCTTACCCGAAGATTGGGGTCAGTGGGGGATGTGGGGCCTCCAAGTGCTGTTAAGGCCTTTGGAAACTAGTTAAACAATCTGAGAAGTGAAGGCTGGACCGTTGTCTGGCTGGATGGAGGGAGGAAGTTCGAACCTAGGAATGATCTGCTCAATGAGGATGGAGGCGACAGTGTCAGCGGTTTCCGATGGTGTCAGCAGTTTTCCTGGAGGTAGGGAAGGCTTCTATCCAACTGTAAGAGAGGCTATCCCCAAATTACAAACAGTTAAATCCTGTGTCAAGGCCTGACCAAAGTGGTAGGGACTGTCCCTGAAGCCTTGGGGTAGGCCTGTCCATGTCAGCTGTTGAAGCCTAAAGAATGTAAGGTCTTCCCATGTGAAGGCAAAGGGGTAATAAGAGTCAGGATGCAGAGGCACTGTAAAGAAGCCAGATTTAAGATCCAGGACAGTAAAGTGAATGGTCAAAGGGGGATATGAGAAAGAAAAGCATGAGGGTTGGAAACCGAGTGGATGGGAATAACTGTCTCATTAATTAGGCGGAGTTCCTGGACTAAGCAATAGGCTCCGGAGGGTTTGCACAATGGCAGTATGGGGGTGTTGCAGGGGGAGTCAGTAGGAATAAGGAGTCCCTGGGCCAGCAACCAGTGTATAATGGGCTTAAATCCCTCCCTATGGGTTTTGGAGATAGGAAATTGGGAACACAAGGAAGTTTAGTTTGATGTTTCAGCTGGGTATGGACTGGCTTGTGGTGGGAGGAAATAACCAGCATGGAGATGTCTCAGACCTAGGATCAGGTGGCAATGGCACAATAGGTACTGTCAGGTCATTAGAGAGGGTAAGAGTTAAAGGCCAAAGGAGATGGGTGGTAATATTCTTGGGGTGTAATTGGAGGGTGGCTGCTAATAATTGGAGAACATCTCTGCCTAGGAGAGGAACTGACAGGATGGAATGACCAGAATACTGAGTGAATGTCCCTCCAGGGCACAGGCCAGCTTTACAGTTCTGTTTGGGGAGAAGGGTTTGTTATCAATCCCCATAACTGAGACCTGGGAAGGAAACAGAGGCCTAGAATGGGCAGGCAAGACAGAATAGGTAGCCCCCGTGTCCACAAGGAAGGTTATGGACTTACCCGCTGCCTGGAGCGTTACCCTGGGCTCGGAGAGGGCTGAGAGGGTCTTTGAATCTGGGCTTCTTCAGTCTTCTGCAAACCCCAAAAGTTCAGGAGAGGGGACTGCCTGACTGGTCATACCCCCTGCGTAGAGGCGCCGAGGAAGGGCCAGCCCCGTGCAGTCAATCTTCCAATGTCCTGTCTGCTTACAGGTGGGGCATGGCCTGGAAGGAGGCTGTGGGTTTGGGCATTGGTGAGCCCAGTGACCTTTGCATCCATATTTGAGGCAAGCCTCTGGTGGAGAGGAATGCTGGTTCCCCTCTGAAACTTTGCTGGAGATGTAGGCCTCAGGGCTGTTGTCAAGGCCTGAGTTTGGGGTGTTACCTTCTTTTCTGCAATGGAGCCTGCTTTAAAAGCCATTTTCACCAGATCTCAGATAGGGGTCTGATAGTCCTCCTCAGCTCATTTGAGCTTTTTCTAATATCATGAGCCGATTGAGTAATGAAATGGGTTGCTAACACTGTAGCCCTGATGGGAGACTCAAGATCTAGCTTAATGTATTTGGTTAGGGCCTCTGTAAGGCGGTTGAGAAATAAGGATGAATTTTCATCAGTGTTCTGGGTAATGTCCTTCAGTTTATCAAAGTTAACTACCTTATTAGAAACTGCTTGCATGCAGTCCCAGTTAGGTTCAGTTATGGGACGTGCACTCAGACTTATCCCTTCAGCACCAGCTACTTCCCTGATGGAACAAAGGAACTGTGAGTTATCTGATAAGAGGGATCAGTGAGGCACTGACAGGAGAAGAGAGGCGTGAGTAGGGGGAGGGGAAGGGCTTATCAGTAGAAGAGGTGAGCAGAGTTGGGGGGAGGGAGAGAGGTTCGGAGGGATCCGGAGATCCCACCCATTGCAGCCAGGTGGGACCCATCCTGCCTGCCTGTTGGAACCGGGCGGCAAAGGGAGACGCGCGAGTCAGGGGCTCGTGCAAAAGCTGCTGTGGCACAATGAAGGTGAAGGACGGCGGCTCGCCTGCCAGCTGAGGTGGGATCCCAAGGCCTCTCCAAGCCACCAAGGGTGCACTGCCGGCCCGTTTCGCCCGCCGCACCGGGAAGGTGGAGGAGCACCAGCGCACGTGTCTGGTGGCCAGGCAGACTATAAGCGCGCAGACAAGGCCACGGGCGGCGGCCCCGGCGGCAGGGAGGGGACGTGGACGGGAGGAAAAGGAGGGGGAAGTGCGCAGGCAGGGCGCAGAGGGGAAGGTTGGGAACAGAGAGCAGAAGGCAGGACGGGGAGGCCTGGGAACTCTTTCTACCCTTTCAGGCGCCGGCAATAGTTAAAAGGTCCCGGAGGAAATTTGGATCTAACAAGCCTTCTGGAGGCCAATGATTGTCATTATCTAGCGGATATGTGGGCCAATTTTGGGTACAGAATCTGATAAGAATTTTGGGCTTGAGGTCCAGGGAGAGAGAGAGTAGCCAAATTCTTAAGGAGACACTTGAGTGGTGAGGTTTCTGGTATAGACGGGGAGGCTCCCATAGTTACAGAGTGGAGGAAGGGACAACAGAGGGAGAAAAAGAATTAACCCAGGCCATAGGAGCTTCCTGGAAGCGAAGAGCAGATGGAGGATCACGTGGGCGTCCCCGAAGTGACCAGTCCACTGCGAGTAGGCACAGAAGGCACAGCTCGGTCGTCACCGACAAAGTGCAGTCTGTGTGACCCTGTAAGGTCCAGGCCGCGAGCCACCTGACGTCAGGAAAATTTTTCCACCGGAACGAGAGAAAGTCAAGGAAGGAAAGACAGAGCCCCAGCAGAAGTTCAGCTCCGGGCTGAACACAGCTCTGGCAGCGGGAGGAAGAGACCAGGGAGCCTCTCTCGTGTAAACCTAGAAGCCTCACGCCCCAAAGGGAAGCGGGTAGCCAGAGGGTCCACTGCGACCAGTGAAGGTCTCAGTGGAGTGCATTCCCTCCTCCCTACTGGGCGTCAGGAGAGTGCTAACCTGAAGGGAGTTGGCGAGCCGGGGAGGGGGAACCTTACCTAGACCCGATCAGTGGTGAGTGCAGGAAGCCCACGCCCAAAAAGACAGACAAGGGCAAAATGTGTCGTTGGTGACGGCGGTGGCAGAGACGGGGCTTGGTTTATCGAGCACGCCATCTCCCGGGTTTCGGCACCACTGTAAGACTGGAAGACACCGCACTACATGACACAGATCACCAAAGAGGTTTCCGCTTTATTACAAAAGGCTGTGGGTTTATATAGGTCTAAGGAGAGGTCACAGGGCTGAGGTAGATAACAGGTCGCCTGTTTATTGGCAAGCTCTTCCATATGTCAGTTCCGGAGCCCAAGAAGTTAATTCTAATTGGGGCTAAGGCTTCCCACCAGCAGGGTTTGAGCATTGGCGCCGGTGGGAACATTTCGCACCAGTGAAAGAAACAAAGAGGAGAAAGAGGGTCGTTAGACGCCATGTTGGGGTTTTTCTCTGGGGTGCTGCTGCCATTATATGTTTTCCCAACAGTAATTAGAAGCTGTCAGAAAGTGGCCTTCACGTGTTGAATATATGCACTCGAGAGCTGAAAGGCACTTGAAAGAACATCTAACTTGAAGTCTCTCCCTGGCAGAGAAGGCACCGGAAGCAAGCCCAGGAATGTAAATGATTTGAGCCAGGTCAGAAGTCTGGTTCCAATGGATTGATTGCTCACTGAATGTCAGGTGCCTGGCACCAAGTCAGATGCGGGGGAAATCACCTCCCTGGACTCAAAGCAGATCATGCAAATATGAGGCTCAGACCAGTACAAGCAGCAGAGGTCGCCAAAGTTAGGCTCTGGCCACTTCGCAGGGCGGAATGTGTGAAGGCTGTCCTCCAGCCTGCCACGGGTCAGGCGCCCCACAACGCAGAAGAGGAAGAAGCCATCAACCTCTGATGGGAGTGACGGGGTGGTGAAGGGAGGTCGAGCTTCTGCCCTGACAGTGGGAAGCTGTGCGTGGAGCCCAGGACTCTCACCCTCAGTACAGTGTGGGCACCAGCTTCTGTCACAACAACTGTCGAGAGACTCAGGTTACCCTCCACCACCAGGAAAATCCATCTCTTCATTTTAGGAACATGCCGAAAACTGAAGTGTCTAGAAAAACTGAAACTGAAAGGTGTGGGGAGGTTTACTAGACAAATCTTAACCAAAAGAAAGCTATTGTTACCTTATTCTCAGAAAAATGGAAGACAAGCAATAAAGAGCAAAGTGCTGAATTAGACTGCAGGATAGATGGTGAATGTCCAACGCCAACTGTGAGCCCACAGGCCCACAGCAAGTGGCTGGAAACTTTTTAACACGCTATAATGTATTTAAGCCATCAAGGAAAATATGAAAGATGTGTACAACATTCATGTTTAAAAACATAAAATTATTTGAACAGCGTAAGTGGATAAGAAAATCTCATATTTTAAAAATGGGAATTCTTAGAGCTGGGGTTGTGGCTCAGTGGTAGAGCACTTGCCTAGCATGTACGAGGCACTGGGTTTGATTCTTAGCATTGCATATAAGTAAATTAAAAAAATAAACATCCATCAACAACTAAAAAAATTTTTTTTAAATGAGAATTCTTAGGCTGGGGTTGTGGCTCAATGGTAGAGCGCTTGTCTCGCATGAGTGGGGCACTTGGTTCGATCCTCAGCACCACATAAATAAAATAAATAAAGATATTGTGACCATCTACAACTAAAAATTTTTTTAAAATGGGAATTCTTGAAAAAATTTATGGGAGGATCCAAGATGACGGGCCACAGGGAAGCAGCATTCTGTGTCGCTCTGTGACCTGGGACTCAAGTAGTGAGAATACTGCACCTCTGTGAGCGATATTCCTGCTTCCACACAGGAATCACAGCCACTGTACCCGTCCAGGGATCCAGGCCTCAGCATCAGATACATCTCCCAACTACTCGCTCACGCAGGACTAAGGGGTACCTGAGCAGGACCCTCAGCAGCAGCACCCGCACAGAAATTTTGGCCACCCACCAGAGCAGAAATCAAGGACACTGCTTCCACACAGGACACCCAGCAGCTTCCCATATGCAGGAACTGTGGCTGCCACTTCAATGTGTACCCCCATCTACCAACTTGGGGCTCCCCTGATCTCCTCCATCTTGAGACTCTGCAGCAGCAGAGATAGACCCCTACATGCAGTGGCCTACCTGCACCCGAGAATCTCACACAGGCTCTGAAGTCAGCTGACAGCCACACACTAAACACCACAGAGCTCCTCTCTGAACTCATGGCCCAACACCATCGCCCAACTCCCCCACTCGACCCAACACCCATTGCTGAAAGCAACCACCTCAATCTCGGATCACTTTCATCACCATCTTTAGTGGGGCAACTCCCAGTTTGGAACTCCGGCTGGCCAGGTACCCAGTTTCTAACTCCCACCTCTTGCCAACAGCCGCTGACCAGGCACAGTGAGTGCTCACACAAAACAGCAGCTCTTAGCGGGCAGAGCAGGTGTGCAGTGTGCCCAAAGCACCATGCTCAAGAGCCCCAGAGTGAAGGTCCCTCATTAGGAAGTAGTATGGGAGAGGGTGAGTATAACAGTTTAGAGACTAGCAGAGACCAGGAACTGGGAGGTCTGTGGGCGAGATAAGGAGAAAGACCAGGTGCTCACATCACACAAGTGGGTCCAAAAAGAGATCCTTGAAGTTCAGTCTCCCCTCGGGGATTGGCGGGCCCTACACCCCACTTCCAGGTGCTCTCCAATCAAGACCAACCCTCCCAACCAGGACCAACCTCCACCATCCTGAGAGCAGAGACACCAGCGAACAACAGACAACCCCACCTACTGGATGAGACGGGAAGCAGGAAAGCTATTGAACTCCAACCAAAACAGTCCCTATTTCTTCCTTCAAGATTTTTTTTCCTTCTCCCTCTCTACTCTCCCACCCTCACATCCCCAAACATGTGAAACCAAGTACTTTGGATGAATTAGGATTTTGAGGACTGGAATGTCTGAATAATATATTACAGTTGTATTTTGTATTCTTTCTTTTTTCATTTTTCCACCAATTTTTACTATTTTAACATACTTTTATTTTTCTTAATATATATGTGTCTTTGTTTTATGTACTCTACTGTCTTCCTACTTACTGTCTACCCAAAATTACTTCCTCTCTCTTATCCTGCTCTGCTATTAAGCTTCCTCTTTAGATTTCTCTTTCAACTTCCTAAGATATAACAACCCTATATCCTCACCTCCTACCTCCTCAGCATATCATTCTATTCCTCACCTCGTTTCTTTGTCCACCATCAGAAACTGTAAACACTTTTTTTAGAGAGAGAGAGAATTTTTTAAAATATTTATTTTTTAGTTTTCGTTGGACACAATATCTTTATTTTATTTGTATGTGGTGCTGAGGATCGAACCCAGCGCCCCACGCGTGCCAGGCGAGTGCGCTGCCACTTGAGCCACATCCCCAGCCCCAAATGTAAATACTTTTACAAACCTACTGAGTAAATTGTAGATAATAATTCACCATTTCTGTATATTGTGACCAAACTATAAATGTCTTAATAGCAAATATTTATTTTGTTTATTGCCACAGTCTGGTTGGGCACAAATGCCGCAGTCTGGCTGGGCACACAATCACGAGCCACCACACAGCTTGTAGATTCAAACAGCAACTCTTTATTCCCGAACTCACACCAGCCATCTACAATCACGTTCTGGTGAAATCCACGTTCTCTGCCCAAATTCACGTTCTCTGCCCAAATCCACCTCCACTAGGCTTCTATCTCTCAAAAAATACTGTCTGAATCCCGTGAGAACTCAAGGGGAACTCAGGCAGCAGGATACGCCCTATTCCCAGCAGGAATAATCTTAAACCTTAAACCTGGAACCTAAACTGGGAACGCCCTAAACACGATTATCTTAAACCGGGAACACCCTAATCCGCCTTGGTCCTTGAGCAAGGTCACCTACATTCAATGTCACTGCAACATGGGGTACGCTGGCAAGGAAATTGTCATACCTACTTGGCTAATGGCTCCCAGCAGTTTATATTGGGATATGTTAACATTGCCTTCACCTCAAAGGAGAGAGGTATTAGAACCCTAAAAGGCCACTATGAGCCTACAGAGTAAACACGGTAATGCCTCAGGTCCACAGTGCTAGAAAGGAAGACACACAAGCAATATGAAAAGAGAAGGGAAGAAAGTGCCCCAAACAAATCAAGATGCCACATTATTAGAATCCATGGCCAGCACAGCAGAAGAAATGACAGAGAAGGAGTTCAAATGTACATAATTAAAATGTTCTGTGAATTAAAGGATGATATAAGAGAGCAAATATAGGCAGCAAAAGATTATTTTCACAAAGAGCTACATAAGCAAATATAGGAAGCAAAAGATTACTTCAATAGGGAGAAGGGGTTCTTAAAAAAAAAAAACAGAAATCCTTGAAATGAAAGAAACAATAAACCAAATTAAAAGTTCAATTGAAAGCACCACAAACAGATTAGACCATTTGGAAGACAGGACCTCAGACAATGAAGACAAAATATATAATCTTGAAAAGAATGTAGACCACACAGTGAAAATGGTAAGAAACCAAGAGCAGAACATTCAAGAAATATGGGATAACATAGAAAGATCAAATTTAAGGGCTGGGGCTGTGGCTCAGCAGCTCACCTAGCACATGCAAGGTGCTGGGTTTGATCCTCAGCACCACATAAAAATAAATAAATAAAATAAAGGTACTGTGTCCAACTACACTAAAAAATATTTTAAAAAAAGAAAGACAGACCAAATTTAAGAGTTATTGGGATAGAGGAAGGCATAGAGTTCCAAACCAAAAAAATGAGCAATATACTCAATGAAATATATCAGAAAAATTTCCAAACATGAAGAATAAATTGGAAAACCAAATGCAAGAGGCTTACAGGATGCCAAATGTACAAAATCACAACAGATCCATACTATGGCACATTATATGAAAATGCCTAAATGAAGAATAAGGAGAGAATATTAAAGCCATGAGAGAAGGGAACCAGATTAAAAATAGGGGAAACCAATTAGATTATGTGCAGATTTTTTAACCCAGACCCTGAAAGCTAGAAGATCCTGGAATAAATATGTCAATCTCTGAAAGAAAATGGATGCCAACCAAGAATTTTATATCCAGCAAAATTAAGCTTTAGATTTGATGATGAAATAAAAACCTTCCTTGATAAACAGAAGTTAAAAGAATTTACAACTCAAAAGCCTGCATTACAGAACATCCTTGGCAAAATATTTCATGAAAAGGAATTGAAAAACAACAATGAAAATCAGCAAAGGGAGGTATTACACTAAAGGAAAAATTAATCAAAGGAGTCACCAAGTAAAGTTAAATACCAAAAATAAACAAAAAAGGCTGAGAATACAAATCATGTCTCAATTATAACCCTGAATGTTAATGGCCTAAATTCACCAATCAAAAGACATAGACTGACAGATTGGATTTTTAAAAAGACCCAATAAGCTGCCTCTAAGAGATTCATATCATAGGAAAAGACATTCACAGACTGAAGTCAAAATCTTGGGAAAAAAATATGCCACTCACATGGACTGCAGAAACAAGCAGGGGTTTCCATCCTCATATCAAATATAGTAGACTTCAAGCCAAAGTTAATCAAAAGGGACAAAAAATATATTTCATATTGCTTAAGGGAAGCATTCATCAACAAGACATAATAATAGTAAATTTATATGTCCCAAACAATGGACCATATATATTCATCAAACACACCCTTCTCAAGTTCAACACAATAATTCTGAGTGACTTTAACACACCTCTCTCACCACTGGACAGATCTTCTAAACAAGATGAACAAAGAAACTACAGAACTCAATACTACAATCAATAACTTAGATTTAACTGACATATATAGAATATTTCATCCATCAATGAGTGAAAACTCTTACTTCTCAGCACCACATGGATCCTTCTCTAAAATAGACCATATATTATGGCCACAAAGCAACTCTTAGCAAATATAAAAAAGTAGAGACATACTATCAGATTATGATGGAATGAAATTAGAAATCAATGATAAAATAAAAAATAAAAGTTACTCCAACACCTGGAGACTAAATAATGAATGAACAATGGATTGCAAAAGACATCAAGGAGGAGATTAAAAAATTCTTAGAGGTAAATGAGAACACAGATACAATATATTGAAATCTCTGGGACACTATGAAGCAGTTCTAAGAGGAAAGTTCATTGCATGGAGTCCATCCCTTAAAAGAAGAAAAAGTCAACAAATAAATGACTTAACATTACATCTCAAAGCCCTAGAAAAAGAAGAACAAATCAACCCCCAAAGCAGTAGAAGACAGGAACTAATTAAAATCAGAGCTTAAATCAATGAAATTGAAACAAATGAAGCAATTGAAAAAATTGACAATACAAAAAGTTGGTTCTTTGAAAAAATAAATAAAATTGACAAACCCTTAGCCATGCTAACGAAGAGAAGGAGAGAGAAAACTCAAATTACTAACATACATGATGAAAAGGAAATATCACAACAGACACCACAGAAATACAGAAGATAATTAGAAATTATCTTGAAAATTTGTACTCCAATAAAATAGAAAATATCAAAAACACTGACAAATATCTAGACTCATATGATTTGCCAAAATTGAATCAGGATGATATAAACAATTTAAACAGATTGATTTCTAGCAATGAAATAGAAGATGCCATCAAAAGCCTACCAATCAAGAAAAGCCCAGGACCATATGGATACACAGCTGAGTTCTATAAGACCTTTAAAGAAGAACTAATACCAATAGTCCTCAAATTATTTCATGAAATAGAAAAAGAGGCAGCACTTCCAAACTCATCATACAAGACCAATATCACCCTGATTCCAAAACCAGGCAAAGATGCATCAAAGAAAGAAAACTTCAGACCAATATCTCTAATAAATATAGATGAAAAAATTCTCAACAAAATTCTGGCAAATAGAATACAAAAACATATCAAAAAGATAGTGTACCACGATCGAGTGGGGTTCATCCTGGGGATGCAAGGTTGATTCAACATGTGGAAATCAATAAATGTCATTCATCACATCAATAGACTTAAAGATAAAAACCATATGATCATCTCAATAGATGCAGAAAAAGCATTCGACAAAATACAGCACCCCTTCATGTTCAAAACACTAGGGAAACTTGTTCTAAAAACTGGAACAAGACAGCAATGCCCTCTTTCACTACTTCTACTTAACATAGTTCTTGAAACACTGGCCAGAGCAATTAGACAGAAATTAAAGGGATACATATATGATAAGAAGAATTCAAATCAGCACTATTTGCCAACTATATGGTTCTATGCGTAGAAGACCCCAAAAAAATTAAACCAGAAAACTTCTAGAACTAGTAAATGAATTCAGCAAAGTAGCAGGATACCAAATCAACACCCATAAATCAAAGGCATTTCTTTATATCAATGACAAATCCTCTGAAAGGGATTTGAAATCTCTGGGACACTATGAAGCAGTTCTAAGAGGAAAGTTCATTGCATGGAGTCCATCCCTTAAAAGAAAAAGTCAACAAATAAATGACTTAACATTACATCTCAAAGCCCTAGAAAAAGAAGAACAAATCTTCTACAAAGTAGCAGGATACCAAATCAACACCCATAAATCAAAGGCATTTCTTTATATCAATGACAATAGCCTCAAAAAAAAAAAAAAAAAAAAAAAAAAAAAAACTTAGGAATCAACCTGACAAAAGAGGTGGAAGACCTCTACAATGAAAACTACAGAACACTAAAGAAAGAAATCAAAGAAGACCTTAGAAGATGGAAAGATCTCCTTGTTCTTGGATAGGCAGAATTAATATTGTCAAAATGACATATACCAAAAGCACTAAACAAATTTAATGCAATTCCAATCAAAATCCCAATGACATTCCTCATAGAAATAGAAAAAGCAATCATGAAATTCATCTGGAAAAATAAGAGACCCAGAATAGCCAAAGCAATCCTTAGCAGAAGAGTAAAGCAGGTGGCATCACTACACCAGACCTTAAACTATACTAGAGAGCAATAGTAACAAAAATGGCATGATATTGGCACCAAAATACACTGGTAGACCAATGGTACAGAATAGAGGACACAGAGACTAACCCATATAATCACAGTTATCTCATATCAGACAAAGGCACCAAAAACATACATTGGAGAAAAGTTAGCCTCTTCAACAAATGGTGCTGGGAAAACTGGAAATCCATATGCAACAAAATGAAATTAAACCCTTCTCTCTCTCACCATGCACAAAACTCAACTCAAAGTGGATCGAGGACCTAGGAATTAAACCAGAGACCTCGCACCTAAAATAAGAAAAAGTAGGCCTAAATCCATCATATTGGATTAGGCCCCTACTTCCCTAATAACACTCCTGGTAGTACAAGAATTAAAATCAAGAATCAATAAATGGGATGGATTCAAACTAAAAAGCTTCTTCTCAGCAAAAGAAATAATCAGTGAAGTGAATAGAGAGCCTACAGCTTGGGAGCAAATATTTACCACTTGCACATTAGATAGAGCACTAATTTTTAGGGTATATAAAGAACTTAAAAAGTTAAACACCAAAAAAACAAATAACCCAATCGATAAATGGGCGAAGGAACTGAACAGACACTCCTCAGAAGAGGATATACAATCAGTCAACAAATATATGAAAAAAAAATGTTCATCATCTCTAGCAATTAAAGAAATGCAAATCAAAACTACTCTAAGGTTTCATCTCACTCCAGTCAGAATGGCAGATATTAAGAATACAAATAACAATAAGTGTTGGCGAGGACATGGGGAAAAGGCACACTCATACATTGCTGGTGGGACTGCAAATTGGTGCAACCAATATGGAAAGCAGTATGGAGATTCCTTGGAGAACTTGGAATGAGATGGACATCATCACCCTAAGTACATGTATGAAGAGACAACTGGTGTAAATATACTTTGTATACAACCAGAAATAAGAAAAATGTTGCTCTATATGTGTAATATGAATTGTAATGCATTCTGCTGTCATTTATAACAAATTAGGATAAAAAATTTTAAAAAAAGAAAAATGGGAATTTTCCCCCAAAATATTAAATATTAATGTTAAATGCAAATTACTAAAAATCTCCACCAAGCTTTTTTCTTTTTCTTTCTTTCTTTTTTTTTTTTTTTGTATTGAGGACTGAACCCAGGGGCACTTAACCACTGAGCCACACCCCAAGCCCTTTTTTAATATCTTATTTAGAGACAGAGTCTCATTAAGTTATGTCGGACCTTGCTAAGTTGCTGAGGCTGGCTTTGAAGTGCAATCCTCCTGCCTCAGCTTTCTGAGCCACTGGGATCACAGGTGTGCACCACTGTACCCAGCTCCACCGAGCTTTCTGAAGAGCTTATAAACTGGTTCTAAATCTATGTGAAAGAACAAAAAGCCAAGGACAACCAAGAGTATTTTGAATAATGTGAGACTTACTTTTCCAGTTATCAGGACTTACTATGAAGCTACTGTGATTAAGACATTGCTACTGAGATATATTCTGAATCAAAATGAAGATTAGCAAAACAGATTCCCACATCTATGAAAACACAATGCAAACAGCTGGGACCAGAAAAAGGAAGAGGATTTAATAAATGGGTGCAGATTTTTAGCATAGTTAGTTTTCCATATTAAAAAAAAATTTAAATTGAATTGCTTCTTAATACCATTCACAAAAATAAATCCAGGTAGATTAAAGACCTAAAAAGGACTAACAAAACAAAACAAAACAGGAAATAGAACAAAAATACTGAAGATCTAAATAAATAGTAACACTTCTCTAACCTTTGTACATGATTATTCTTTTTAGAAAAGAGCTTTTCTTTTTTTAATATTTATTTATTTAGTTGTAGTTGGACACAATACCTTTATTCCATTCATTAATTTTTATGTGGCGCTGAGGATTGAACCCAGGGCCCCCGCGCATGCCAGGCGAGCGCTCTACCGCTGAGCCACAATCCCAGCCCTAGAAAAGACCTTTAATCAATATTTTTCTTTTTGTTTTGTTTTTTACCTTTATTTCATTTATTTATTTTTATGTGGTGCTGAGGATTGAACCCAGATCTCGCACGTGCAAGGCAAGCACTCTACCGCTGAGCCACAACCCCAGCCCTAATCAATGTTTTATATGTATAAATGTATATCTGTCCACACATTTTCTTTTCATCTTATCCTTTCATCTGGGATCACTCTCCTTCAGCCTGAAGTAGAACTTTTACTATTTTATTTAGAAGGGGTCTGCTAGCACAGACTCAACTTTTAAAAAAAATATGCTCATTTCACTTTAATTCTTGAAAGTTTCCCGGGTGGCTATTTTCTGTGAAGTAATTCTTACTGCTGTTTCTGATGTGTCTTGTTGCTCTAGAGCCAATCGAGTTCTCGCTCTGTGAGGGGCCTCCTCTCCATACACACTGACAATTTTCTTTCTGTCTTTGGTTGTCTTGCAATCTCATTAGGTATGTTAGGTGGAAGTGGCTTGTTGTCATTTGTTTTAATCTTGTTTAGGATTCTTCAATAGAGGGATGTGTATATTTGACAAGGCTGATTACAATCAGAGCGTTGTCTCTTCTGTTTCCTCTGCCTCATTTCTTCTCTCCTTTTTTTTTTCTGGGATGCAGCAAATACATTAGACCTTCTTACTCTGTACCTCACACTTATTACCCTTTCTTCTGTATTTTCTATCTTTTCTTCTAGGAGCTATGGATACCCAGTTGTCCCAGCACCATTTGTTGAAAAGACTACCCTTCTCCTTATTGAAGTTCCTTTTTGAAAATCAGTTGGCTACTGATATATAGTGTCATCATGATACTTCAAATGGACTCCCAATTCCATTCCACGGATCAACATCTCTGATCTTACACCTGTCCCACACTATCTTGATTAATGTAGCTTTGTAGCAAATTTTAAAATTGGGAAGTGAGAATCCTTCAAGATTCTTTTGGCTCTTCTGGGTCTCTTGCATCTCCAGGTGAATTTTAGGATCAGCTTGCCAATTTATTTAAAAAGGGCAGCTAGAATTTTGGTAGGAATTATGTTGAATCTGTGTATCAATTTTGGTAATAATATCACCTTAATAATATGAAACATTTCAACCTATAAATCTAAGTGTCTTCCCATTTAAGTCTGTCTCCTTTAATGACCCCCAACAGTGTTTCAGCTTACACATCCTATAGCTCTTGTTAAATTCATTCCTATTTCATCTCTTTATGCTGTTGCAAATGGAATGATTTTTATTTAATTTTCAAAAAATTCACTGATAATGTTTAGAAATGCAACTTTTTCTTTGCTCTTGTAAGCCTGTTGAGCTCATTTATTAGTTCTATTTTTTGTGTGTGAATTGCTTAGAATTTTTATATACCTGATCATGTCAGCCATGAATAGTTTTTCTTCTTCCTTTCCAATGTGAACGCTTTCTTTATCTTGCCTAGTTTTCCTGGCTACACACTTCACTATAGTGTTTCGGAGAAGTACCAGAGTGTAGAGCCTTGTCTTGTTCCCAATTTAGGGGGATGCACCTGGCATAATGCTCATGGTACTGCTTAGCTGGCCTAAGACCAAGGGCATCCAGTTGATGACCATGCTTGGTCCAGGAAAGAGCCTATAATAGTTAGCCCAATGAATGCTGAAGGGGCAATGACAATTTTCAGAGGAATTCATTCTTCTGTGTATTAATCAGCTTGGGCTGCTATAACAAAATATCAGACTGGGTAGCTTATACAGAAATCTATTTTCTCACTGTTCTAGACCGGAAAGTCAGTTCCTGATGCCTTCTTTGCAGATGGTCATCTTCTGTATCAGGACAGAAGTAGAGAGAGTTCTTTGGTATCTCTTCTCATATGGACACTGATCTTTGACCTTTAATTTATTTAACCTTAATTACTTCCTCATTTCGAATATAGTCACACTGGGGGTTGGGGCTTCAACACATGAAAGGGGAGGGACACAATACAGTTCATAGAACCCTTCCAGCCCTGCATTCTCTGAGAATGAGTTCTGGTCCTGGTTTCTTTTGCTCTCAACTAACCGAGTTTTGAGGCAGAGGGAAAAAGAAGGGCCTGGGGTAAAGACTGAAGGGTCACTGATGCCCAGGAAGACCAGATGGGCAACCTGAGAAGAAGCAGGCCTTGCCCTCCCCAAGATAGTGCACAGGCCAATTCCTCCAATGCTAGATGAAGCTTGATTTTGACCAGTAAAAGTCTGTACTGCCCTCCTTTTCAACCAAAGAAGTATACATTTTAAAACTGAAGGTCAAAAATATTGATTTCAGAAATGTCAAAATATACACTTTTTTAGCACAGAAAGAAAGCACTTCAAATCTAGCTTTACCTTTACAAAACCTTCATACTGTCCTGTTGTAGGCTGAGTTGTGTCTTTTCAAAACTCATGCGAAGTCCTAACCCCCAGAATGTGACTATATTTAAAGACAGATCCTTTGAGAAAACTAAGTTCAAATGTGGCAGTTAGATCCAGTACGACTGGGGTCCTCAGAAGAAGAGATCAGAACTCAAACACACAGAGGGACAATCCTGTGAGGACACAGGGAGAAGATGGCATCTGTAGCCAAGGAAGAAGCCTCAGGAGCAGACACTTTGAGCTTGGCCTTCAGCCTCCAGGGCTGGATGCTAAATCTCTAGTTGGAGCCCAGAGGGGGTTTGTTATGGCAGCTTGTGCAAACTAAAACAGCCCCAGCCTGAAACTGTTACCGCTGTTGGCCGGTGACAAGTCCTTGCTTCCCCAATGTTGAAAAATAACACCAGAGAAGCACCCCGAGGCAAAGTCAGAGTAGAAATTAGAAGTTTATTAAAGGACAGCAGAAAAGACTTCTCCAGGAGGAAGAAGGGGACCCAAGAGGTGGAATCCGTTGAAGGGAGAATGTGTTCTCCTTTTTATAGTTTTGGTGATGGAATGTAGGGGGGAAGGGTTGGGACACAGGTGGGCCAAACAAGTAATCTGGGCAGGAAGGACTTCATTATCACTTCTTTGGGATGGGCTATCTCCAAATCTGTTGGGGGCTGTTTCCTGGGCTCCATTAACATTCCTTTGGGATGGACTTTGGGCCTAGGGCTTTTTCGGGACTTCATTAACATTCCATGAATTGTCCTGTGTTTCCGGAATCATTGTCAGCATGGCCTCCATTTTAGATTTCACTAGATATTAGACCCGATTTACCTAACTACACTAACTACCTAATTTTAAATCTGGCTTCAAAACAACGCCTCCCTCTCTCAGCTACCTGCTGGAACTTCCCGTGGCTTACCTAGTACTCTCTTGCACAAAAAACACTTAGCCACCTTTTTTTCCACCCATTTTTTCTCCATTTTCCCAATAGATCCAAGACCAAGTGTCTGAATACAGACTTTGTCTTACAGAACATACATCTTGGAATCTGCCAACTCCCCGCTCTCCAGGCAGACGCCATCATGCTGCCAGGTCATGGGGTGGGTTGGGGGCCAGTTTAAAAGGTCTGCAAAAGTCGCAATCTGAAGAAAAGGTATAAGGATGGGGGTGAGGGTGCAGAGCTGGAAAGAAGGCCAAGTACAAGAGAAGGTCAGACACAAAGCAGCTGAGAAATCCAAGGTGAGGCAGCAGCCAGGTCAGCATGGAGAGAAGCCGGAGCGGCTGCAGCAGGTTCATGCAACTCTGATAGGATCACCAACAGGGTGTTCCAGTATATTATGCCTCTCAAAATAGGCCTTAAAGAACAAAGGCAGACCCATGCTCAGTAGCATCTAGAGTCACACTCGCGCAGCCCTGGAAAGCAGTGCAGCGCTCTAGGTACAGGCAAGGCAGCTCAAGAGGCCCGAGTCCCAAGGCTCTTGGCACAAGGGGGAATGGCAGAACAGTACATAAGTCTGCCCCTGTGTGGATGTGGTGCAGGTGATCACACCCAGGCCCTGTGCCTACCAGGCAAGCACTATTCCAATGAGCAACACCCAGCCCTGATTTTGTAGAGCTCATGTATCTTCCTCCCCGACACTGATTCACCTCAGCCGATTCCTACCTCCACAGCCTCCTTTCACACTGTCCCATTTCCTGAAGAACACCAGCCCTACCTCTCGGTGACACAAAGCCTGTCCATCCTGGGAGGTCATCTAGCTCCAAGGCATGAGTGCTCTCTTGATCACTCTGCTGGCAGTGACTTCTCCCTCTCTGGAACACAGAACCACTTAGCCTTTGCCATCATTGGCCTGTGATGTCTCCTGACACTTTATTCTTTAATCAGCTAATTTTTTTACCAGGAAAATGATAAACCATGCTATTTCATATAATTCACAATATTTTAAGTTTTTTTTTTTAAACATACTATATATTGTCACTTTTTAAAAATGATTATTAAGCCTCAAGGGAAAAAAATGACACCAGGGGGCTGGGGTTGTGGCTCAGCAGTAGAGCACTTATCTCGCATGTGCGAGATGCTGGGTTCGATACTCAGCACCACATAAAAATAAATAAAGGTATTATGTCCAACTACAACTAAAAAATATTTAAGAAAAAATGATACCAGATAAATTTGCCAAAATTTTAATCCTTTTGCATTGGGGCCTAAAATATGAAAAATACAAGTTGTGAAAGTGCAAGGATGGCCTGAGGCCTGAGCCTAAGAAACTCCATTTTAAAACTCCAGTTTAACCTGCAGTCTCCCCAGGCACACCCACAGAGCCCTCCAGTGTGGCCTCAGACAAGTCACTTCCCCTCACCCTGATAAACAGAGTGAAAGCTCCCTGCAGGCTGTCCTCATCTGATAAGAGGGAAAGTCCAGAAGATCAGGGTGGAGACCACCAGACCAGATGTCTCTGACCTCAGAGTGAATGATATCACTGAGAAATCCAGTGGTAGCTGATAAGGATTGAAAGGGGGGTCAGAAGCCCCAAAATTTAGTATAAATAATAGAGCTGATGAGCAGGGATTCAGCCAGCAGAAACAAGGATGCACTCGAGCTGGAGAGCCTGATGAGGACCTGACATCCCATCATTTGTCATCATTCCTGATCCTCTTTGTGATCCTCACTGCTCTCAAACTCTACCGCCTCATCTGGACCTTAGTGAGAGCCTCAACTTCTCCCTACAACCCTCTCCTCAACCAGTCGTCCACTCCATGTCAGGAAAAGCCTTCCTTGGTTCTGGACCTGGTCACCGAGGTCTGAGTGAGTGTGCATCTTCTGGACATAAAGCCTAAGACTTGAGACTTCTGAACTTAGCGCACAGAGGGAATGTCTATCAATAGCCTGTCATGATTAAGTGTGTTTACAGTGCTTAGAATTAATCTCAAATTGTTTGCTGTGAATTAATTAATCCAGAATTGTTTGCTGTAAATTGATTATGTCTATGCCTAGCACAAGGATTGTCGTTTCTTGATTAAGAAGCTATAGAGTGAAATTGTATTGAGTAATTTGAGTAACTAAAGCATTGAAAGAGACAGAAGCATGTGGACATTCTTTATTTCTCCCCTTGACTGCATACTTTGCAATTTTGCCCCCTCATGACAGAGAGCTTCTGAGAGCTCAATGGATTGGAATCTTTAGGACAAAATAAGTCATGTTTTGCCCAACGTCTCAAGAGATCTAATATTATGGAGCCAAATGTGTTCAGATTTAAGGATCAGTCTAGAATCTACAAAGAGGGATCGGGAGGGAGTTCCTGATCCCTGTGCAACATTTCAAAAAGCCTGCTGGAAATCATAATTCTAACTCACAATAAAACTGCTCCAGCTAAAACACCACAGCTCTTCACTTCTAGCCAGTGTTACAGGAACCAGTGCTCTGATATTAATGATGGTACGGAAGCCCAAACCTCTGGATGTCAGTTACATTAAAAAAAAAAAAAAAAAAAAAAAACATTTATTTTTTTAGTTGTAGGTGGACACAATACCTTTATTTTATTTTCATGTGGTGCTAAGGATCGAACCCAGTGCCCCACGCATGCTATGCAAGCACTCTTCCTCTGAGCCACAACCCCAGCCCCCAGTTAAATTTTTTTTAAGTATTTATTTTTTGGTGTAGTTGGACACAATATCTTTATTCATTTATTTCCATGCGGTGTTGAGGATCAAACCCAGGGTCTCGCACACGTGCGAGGTGAGCGCTCCACCACTGAGCCACAACCCCAGCCCTCCCAGTTACATTTTTGACTATCAAAAAAGGGAAATCAAATTAGTACTTCACAATTTTTAAAAATCATCTTTTAAAACAAAAATTTGAAAAATATTAGTATTGGAAAAAATTAATGAAAACCTTTTGAAGTGTTTAGGGAGGAAAAGCTCCAAGGAACTTAAAGTGGTTGTCTTAATAGTAAAGCACAGTCTGTTTGTTGGGCCCCTCTTGTGAGGTTTACAGGAGTGTCCACATTAGCCCCCACAACCAAATGAAGGTACTACTGCAGATGACGAACTGAGCTCAAGGACTTTAACAGCTCATCCTAGGTCACTCTGCTTGTAATGGCATGGCCAGCAATGAAAGCCCAGGATGGTTTATTCTGAAGCCCCACTGCCCAAGTAACAGCAGAACTGGAAATCAAATTATTCTCTTGCAATTTTCTTTCCTGGGTCAAACCGGGCTTGAATTATGCAGGACACTTCCGACTTTATCACACTAGAAAACTTGCAACCATGATGGTGTCTGCCATGGGACTTTAGTAGCAGAAAGGAAGACAGTATGAGATCACCACTAACTCATTCAGTTTTGCTCTGTTTGTAGGGCTGGGGATGCTAAACAAATGCTCTACCACTGAGCCACACTCCAGCCCCAAACTGTTTTTAATTAGGTAAAGCGGATAAACCAATGTGTCTGGATATTTGCTTAATATGAAAATGACTAGCCTGACAACAATAAAAATCCTTTGGCTCCCAGGGCTTAAGCAAATTGAAAGGGGGTGTTTGAAGGGTCGCTTCAGAAAAAAACTGGCTAACACCTTTGAAGGGCTATTTTATAAAATGAGGGACATAGAGCCTCGCTAAGTGGAAATAGCCAAATCCAGTGGAGGTAGATGTCTACATGAGCTCTCCTCCTCTGTCCTGAGACTAAAGCTGTCATTTTAATAATCCATCTGGTAACATGCAAGTCTACTCAGTGCTATTATAGGCATAAATATTTTTTATGTGCATTAGAAAGGCAACAATTACCTCATGTTAAAATGTGATTAAGAAGTAAATGTTATTTTGCTTAATCTTACAAGATAAATGTTGTATTAATAAAAATAAGAACTATTTTTTAAATATTTTTTAGTTGTCAGTAGATCTTTTATTTATTTATCTATCTATATGTGGTACTGAGGATTGAACCCAGGGCCTCACACATGCTAGGCAAGTGCTCTACCACTGATCCACGATTCTAGCCGAAGAATAAAAGCTATTTTTAACTAAACCACATGTCAATGTTGTAAAAGTCTACCACAACATTCCTTACACAATAACAACCTAGAGGCCATTTAGCAAGTAGACTGGTGATTGTACATTGAAGTTAAAAATCACCAATTTATAACAAAGCATTAGAAGCGACTTAGAAAAAAATGAGTTTCACACTGAAAGAACAAAATCTGAAGATGTGCAGTCAAGTCAGAAAGGAACTCAGAAATGGGGATAATGTGTCTCCCAATGAAGTAAAAGGTGTGTTCATGTGGTTAATAGTTGTCTCTTATATACTAAGAAGAGATAATTTTAAAAAGGAAAATGGGACATCTTTATAAGATTCACAGAAGGTAATGAAATGGGGCAAGGACAAACAGGCAAGCCTGCCTCTTCTACAAAGGAGTGAGGCTAGAGGCTGGAGGGGGGATCGGTGGCAGGCAGGGAGGAAGGCTTGTGATAGGGTTTAAAGTAGTCATTGTGAAGTACAGGGAACAGTGGAAGAAGGGCCTATTGTGACTCTGCACAAGCCTTGGTGCCCTCAACAGTGGGTGTGTGCTCCATTTATTCAAAGGGCACGTGGAAGGGGATGTTGGCTGGAGGTGAGATCTGGGCTCCGACCCAACCTCAGCCACTAAGCAACTAGGTGGGGCTCTGGCAAGTTACGTGTCATTGTACTGAAAGTTCTATCAACCAAAACAAAAACATTGAAGAGCATGCCACCTCTCTTTGAAATACACTATTTGCTACGGGTTGTCCCCGAAGGATTCACATGTTGGAGACTTGGTCCTCAATGCGGTGGTGCTGAGGTGGTGGGATCTTTAGAGGTGGGGCCTGATGAGAAGTCCTTAGGTCAAGGGGAGCTACCTCGGAAGAGATTAAGGTAGTTACCATGTGAGACACCTTAATTCTCACAGAAGATTGTTATACAGCCTAGCTCCACTCTGGCTTCCTGCCTAGTCACAGGAGGTTCCCTCTTGTACCTACTCCTGCCATTGTGAGACCATCCACTAGGATAGGCTGCCTTCACCAGCACCAAGCAGATGCCAGCACCATGCTCTTGAACCTCCAGAATTGTGAGCAAAATAAGACTCTATAAAGTTACCCAGCCTCGGGCATTTTGTTATAATAATGGGAAAACTAAGAGTCAACACTCTGATTACAGTTTTCAACTAGTTATACACACAGTTCATGTTAATCCATTCAAGTCACAAGGCTGGTATCAAATTGAATTGTCGGCTTGATTCGATTAAGAGGATTGCTGGTGTGTCTGTGAGGGTGTGTCTAGGAATGATTGGCATGTGGGATAGCAAACTGAAATGGAAACCCTCCCTAAACATGCGCAGCACCATCCAATAGGATGATGGCTGGAAAGGAATAAAAGTTGGAAGAACAAGGGGGCTGGGATTGTGACTCAGTGGCAGAGCACTTGCCTAGCATGTTCAAGGCCCTGGGTTCAATCCTCAGAACCACATAAAAAATTAAAATAAAAAATAAATAAAATAAAGGTATTGTGTCCAACTACAATAAAAAATAAGTATTTAAAAAAAAAGTTGGAAAAACAAGAAAGCAGAAGCAAGCTGGATTCTTCTTGAGCCAGTTCTTGGTTGCTGCTGTGATCCTCTGAGGATATCAGATTCTCGTTTCTTCACTCTTCCAAAGCAGACTGTGACAGTAATTCTCCAGAAGACTTTGGTCTCAGACTGGGGTAGTACCATTGATCCCTCTTATACTGGGGCTTCAGCCTCTTGCACGGTGCAGCTACTGGGTTCTTCCAGCTCTCCACCTGCGGACAGCCATTGTGGACTATCCAACTTCTGGTCACATGAGCCAACCTAATATATCCCCTTTTTATAATTATACTTCCTGTTGATTCTGTTCCTCTAGAGAACTCTAATACAGCCTGGTATAAAAGATTTATCAAAATGTAGAAATACAAATGAGGCACAATGGTACAACCCTGTAAGTCCCTGCTATTCGGGAGGCGGAGGCATGAAGATCATAAGTTCAAGGGCAGTATGGGCAACTGAGTGAGACTCTATTTCAAAATAAAATTAAAAAAAAAAGGGGGGGGGGTTGGAGATGCAGTTTAGTGGTAGAATGCACTTAGGTTCAATTCACAGTACCATCCCTCCTATATTTAAAAAAAAAAAAAAAAAATGCCCAAAATCTAGCTATTCACAATCTAATACAGATCTCTGGCTGGATATTGCTCTCCACATTTATCCTTCTAAGAACAAAACATCTGCCAATATCAATGCTTTGGATTTCTTGGGGGAAGTAAATATATTAGCTATGAATAAATCTGGCTTTATTAAATAACCAACATAGGTACCACTTTTTTTTTAACCCTTTTATAGTAAACCCCATGTCCAGGGGGAACAGGTTCCAGGATCCTCTGGCAGACATCAAAATCCTTAGATGATGAAGTCCCCTACATAAAATGACATGCTGTTTGCATATGACCTATTCACATCCTCCCATATATCTCATTTACTTTTGGGGAAGCTCCCCCTAAGTTGCCCAGACTGTGCTCTAAATGGCTAGGTCCTTCATCCTTCTGTCTCAGCATCCAAGTACCAGGGCCTGGCCAGTGCCCACGGTTAATGCTATGTAAATGGTCCTAGTATTTAAGAGAACAATGAGGGGAAAGTTTGTGCATGTCCTTTACAATTTTTTTTTCCCCCTGAATAGTTTGGATCTGTGTTAGCTGAATCCACAGGGAAGGAACCATGATCAGGGCGCGTGGGCTGTAAATGCAATCTCTTCTCGGCTTAAGCAGAGCTAAACAAGGGGTCCCTGGAACACCCTGGAGGTATGCAGAGCCCCGTTTTCTCCAGGCCTGTTGGCAACGTCCTTAGACTCTCCATACCCTCACCCAGAGGGTCGAGAACCCCGGCGCTGGGATGGGGCTGGGGCGGGGGGTACAGCTCTTGCCTGGCACTGTTACCACTGTTGGCCGGTGACCAGTCCTTGCTTCCCCAATGTTGAAGAATAACACCAGAGAAGCACGCGGAGGCTAGGTCAGAGTAGAAATTAGAAGTTTATTAAAGGACAGCAGAAAAGACTTCTCCGGAAGAAGAAGGGGACCCAAGAGGTGGAATCCGTGGAAGTGCGGTTGTTTCCCCTTTTTATAGTTCTTTCAGTGATGAAATGTAGGCTGGAAGGCCTGAGGGGTGGGACACAAGTGGGCCAAAGAAGCAATCTGGGCAGGAAGGACTTCATTAACATTTCTTTGGGATGGGCTAACTTCAAATCTGCTGGGGCTGTTCATTAACATTTCTTCGGTATGGACTTTGGGCCTAGGGCTTTTCTCAGGGACTATATTGACATTCCATGAGTTGTCCTGCGTTTCCCGGAATTTATTCAATGTGGCCTCCATTTCAGATCTTACTCCATATTAGGCCCGATTTACCTAACTACACTGACTACCTAACTTTAAATCTGGCTTCAGCACCGCACATAAGTAAGCCAATAAAAGTCCATCAACAACTAAA
The DNA here is from genome assembly GCF_047511675.1 of Marmota flaviventris. Taxonomy (NCBI): domain Eukaryota; kingdom Metazoa; phylum Chordata; class Mammalia; order Rodentia; family Sciuridae; genus Marmota; species Marmota flaviventris. Next base: position 4,540,834 of record NC_092500.1, on the reverse strand, counting down.
AATAGACATTAAAAAAAAAACCACACAGCTCTAAAAAGCGCTCCTTTCCGACAGCTTGCCACGGCTAGTGGAGGATAGTGAAGGGCTCTCACCTCCGGAGCCCTGGGGGGACCCGGCGCCCCGCAGGCGGGCTCCTCTCCCCGCAGCCCCCCCCCCACGCGAAGACGTCACAAAGGCCCCACCTCCTCCCCGCGGGGGCGGCGGGGGCAGGTCGGACACCGCGAGGCTCACCGCGACGGGGCCCCCACCATGCCCTCCAGGGCTCCTCGCCCGGCACCAGCCCTCCGAAGATTCAGCAGCGACTTCCGCGCGAACCGACCTCAACTCGAAGGTGGCCCACACGTCACCCGTGCGCGTGAGCTGCGGCTGCGACCGCCCACCTCCCCGCAGCCGCCCAAGGCGTGTGCGCATGCGTGCGACGGGCGCGCTCCTCCCGGCGACCGTTTCCAAAGCGCTGGACGCATGCGCCGCGCGACGCCCTGCGGCCTGGGGAAGGAGGTGCTTCTGCCCCCACTCGGACGCGCTTGCGCAGTGGCCGGACGCGGGCGTTTCTCCTTTTTCTTCGAATCGGGTTTGAGGGGTAGATTCGAGTTACAAAATGGCGGCCTAGAGTGCGCTCCCCGCCGTTTCCCTGGTGGTCTCTGGCTTAGTGGATGTCTCCGCGTCTCGGTGCCGAGCTCACAGACACGCGGCCCCCGGGGGACATGGTGTTGGAGACTCCGGGCTTGCTGGCCACCAAGTCCTCCGAGGCTCTCAGCGCACCGGAAGCGTCCCGCCGCCGCCTGGGCCCCGAGCGCAGCCATCGCCACCGCGTCCCTGCTCGCCGCCGCGCCCACGAGCCAGCGAGAGCTGCGGCGGCCGCCGGAGAGGTGCGGGACAGGTGGAGGGCGGCGGGGACGTCCGAGACCGGCCGGGGTCGGAAGGAACAGGCGGGGCCGGGACGGGGACGTGCGGGGCCGGGGCCGGCGGGGCGCCGGACGCGGCGGGGCGTTTGTGAAGCGGCGGCGCAGCTCGGGCGGGCGCGCCCCGGGCCTGCGGCGGGCGGGCGGCGGCCTCCCTCAGGCGCGTCCTCGCCGTGCCCCGCGCTTCCCGCCGTCGCCCGGCCTCCGAGCAGCGGCGTGGGGATGCGGGTCTTCCGCGGCGTCGCCGGCGGCCCCCTCCCTCGTCCTCCAGCAGGTGCTTCCCCGTCCGGGTCAGATCTCTTCTCGGAGGCGCCACTGCAGGCGTCCTCCCGGGGCCGAGGCGCCCCCTGTCACCCGGACTTTCGGGTTCCCAGCACCGGGCGTCGTCGCGGAGGTCTGCCGCCGCACCCCGGGCACCCCGGCCGGCCTGTGTGCCCCGTAACCGCAGCCGAGGACCCTGGGCGCCTGGCCTTGCTCCATTGCACACAGGTGTATCAGTCCCCTCTCTGTGTCTAAAAAGGGCAGCCTTATCTCGTGACATGCTTTGGAATAACATACGAACTTGGTAAAAAATGGTTTTTAAAGTCCGGCGCATATTGGAACTGTCTTTTTCTACACTACGACTTACAAGTTTTGGGAAAAAAAATAGCCTCTGTTTCTAAGAAAACTTTTTTCTTCGATTATACTTATAAAGCTCTTTCTTTGTTCCAGGCACTGTTGTAACTAAGCTCTTTATCTCATTTAATGTTCCTAATGAACTCTTCCCTGCCCTGCAGATAAAGAAACTGAGGCAGAAAAATTAATTACTCAAGATCTCACAGCTAGAAAATGGCAAAATCAGATGCCAGCCTCTTGGGTTTTCTCATATATGTAGTGCCCAAGATCACTGATTCAACAACAGATAGAACCTCTAGGAGCTGAACAGCTTGGGGTATTTGGAGAACTTCAGTAGGCAAAACTAACCTCCCTGCTTTCTGGTTATGCTGACTTGATAAGTGTGTTCGAAAATGAAAGCTACTACATTAATTTAGCTTGTTTTACTCTGCCAGTTATCTCTAAAGGTATAGGTGTGAGTTAGATATTAAACTTACCTCCCGCCCCCCAATACTGGGTATTGAATCCTGGGATCTACTACCACTGAAACCTACTACAAGCCCCCACCCCATCCCCCACCCCTTTTTTTTCTAATTCAAGACAGGGTCTTGCTAACTTTAACTTGCAGGACTGGCCTGAACTTGAGATCCTCCTGCCTCAACTTTCCTAGTCACTGGGATTGTACACCACCACCCTTGCCCCCAGCAAAATTTTCTTACTACCTTTTTTTCCTTTTTCAACTCCACCCCTTTTGCTCCATAGTTAAATCTTTGATAACATTATCACTCCAACCTCTCACCTCTTTCGCCCTCTGGTGGCGAAGTTAATGAATAGCCCGAAGAATCCAGAGACAGTCTGAATAGTTCAGTAAGGAATTTTATCTATTCCTCTATTTGTTTTTGTTTCTGTGAAAAAATCAATAGCAGAAATTGACCAAGTGTTTTTGGGGAGGCATTAAGAAGAGAAGACTCTCAGGTGATGCTGGAAACTATGCTAAATCTCATACTTTATATTTTAAAATCTTGGACTTAAATCATTCCGTAATCAGAAAAAAAGAACATACTTGTAAGAGAGATTTCAAAGACTATTAAAGATTTACTAAAAGCTGAAAGCCCTTAGACATTAGATTTTGGAAGACTTTGGAATATCAACATCTGAATTTTGTTCTATAGCAGTAGGTGATCTATGAATTTGTGTCTTAATGACTTGGATATTTTGGGAAGCTTAATCTCGTAGGTTGTGGTATTGAGCACAAACTCAGGAAGGAATTCAGGTAAGTTTAGTCAGCCCTGGAGGGTACTAAGAATTAAATGGGAAGGGTTTTTTGGTCTATTTGGCTGGTGAATTAGTAAAGAAACCAGTCTACCCCCAAACAAAGCTCTCAGTTCTAGTTTTTTGTTTTGTTTTTTCTTTTGTTGTTGCTGTTGCTTCTTAAACAGCAATGTATGTGATGTTAGGACAGGAAATAATTGCAAATTTAAAGGGATGGACACAAGCACACTCTGTGGATAGGAATCCACTGCTGAAGTAATGCTGTCAGTTAAGCTGATGATCTGTTTTTGAAGCACTACACATTCTCAGAATGTTGGTGCATCCATATTGAATCAGTTTCTACTGGCATCACTAATGTTTTTGTTTCTTACTAGAGTGAATTTTTAAAATTCTTAATTTTTATAGTTCTTTGTGAAAGCCATATCTTGATCTAGAAAGGTTACGTTTTTTTTTCTCTGTTTTCTGTGATTTAGATTCGAAAAAATGGCCAAAAGAATTGCCGAGAAGGAATTGACAGATAGAAACTGGGACCAAGAAGATGAAGCTGAAGAGGTAAAAAAAAAAAAAGTTCCCCCCAAAATGATTTCTTATTGTACCTACATTTAGTTCATTTTGGGGTTCTTCCTGAAGAAGTGTGGTAGAATTAAGTCAGACATTTTAAGAACATCCCAAATGGGTGGTACTGTGGTTTCTTGTGACTTGTGTGCTTTTCCACTAGTGCCTGCTCCTAAAATATTCTTTGGAAAAGCACCTTCCCCCTGAATTTCATATACTTGGCAGCATTCTAAACCCATGATTTTGAATAAGTCATTTTAGTCATTACTGAAGAATGACTTAAGTGATCTGGTCATGAGGCTAGCTCAGTGCTGGCACTCAGGTAGGAAACGCATCACCATCTCAGGCTGCTGTCCCTGTCACTTTAGATTTCAGAAGTTGAGGTTGTTTGCCTTACTCAAATTCTTCTCGTTCCTATTCTGATGGTAGAGCTGATACCCCCAGCAGTTGCATTATTAGTAATAGAATTCCTAGTCTGTAGTTTCTTTAGAAGCAAAATGAAAATCGTCTTCCCTGAATAAATCTCACCATGTAATTGCATTTCTAGTGTCTCACCAGCAGTTGATACTGCTAGGCCAGTTCACTCAGGACATCTGTAGCCAAGTTTTTAGCCTTTCAAATTTATAACATAGTCTAAGAAAGGAAAAGAAAAAAGATAAAAGAATTTTACAGGAGTATTTCTAAGCTTGTTCTTTGACTAATATCTTCCTTTCTGAATCAATCTTTCTGTTACTTTTTTATTTTCCTTTAGAAGTAGATATACTTTACTTTAAAAAAAAATTTATTTGGTTTTGGGGAACCAAAATCACAGTGTGTTAATGTTTTCACAGGACCTTTAACTCAAGGTTTTTCTGTGTGTGTTTTTGGTGTGGTTTGTTTTGTTTCTGGTACTTGGTATTGAACCCACGACCTCATGTGTGCTAAGCTAGTGCTCTACCATTGAGCTACATTGCCAGCCCCTTTTTTAGAATTTTATTTTGAAACAGGATCTTGCTAAGTTGCTTAGACTGGCCTTACACTTGTGCTTCTCTTGTCTCAGCCTCCCCAGTAGTTTGTATTACAGGTGGTGACACCATGCCTGGCTGACTTGGAATTGAGTCTTTTTCTTTTTTTCTTTGATGCTGGGGAGTGAATCCAGGGGTGCTTAACCACCGAGCCACATCCCCAGCCCTTTGTTGTATTTTATTTAGAGACAGGGTCTCACTGAGTTGCTTAGGGCTTTACTAAGTTGCTGAGGCTGGTTTTGAACTCTGATCCTCCTGCCTCAGCCTCCTGAGCTGTTGAGATTACAGTTTGTGCCACTGCCCCCAGCAAAACTTTTTTTTTTTTTTTAAAGAAGTGGACACAGGGCTGGGGTTGTGGTTCAGTGGTAGAGTGCTAGCCTAGCACGTGCGAGGCACTGGGTTCAATCCTCGGCACCACATAAAAATAAATAAAAAATAAAGGTATTGTGTTCAACTACATCTAAAAAAAATATTTAAAAGAAGAAGATGGACACAATACCTTTATTTTAATTTTATTTTATTTATGTGGTGCTAAGGATCAAACCCAGTGCCTCACACGTTAAGCAAACGCTCTACCACTGAACTATGACTCCAGCCACCAGTGAATCCTTTGTTACGGATTTTTTTTTTCCTCAGGTCTAAGCACGGATACATTCAGGGCTATAGTAAAATCTAGACTACCGTATAATGATTTTCTTTGGCATTAAAATATTCAGGAATGAAAAAAGTCCCACTTGGACAGGTTCTAATGACATGAGTATGGAAGGATTGCATTAATTACATTTAATTGGGACAAGTGTGTCCAAATGATCCCTTGTGTAGGTGTAAGAATGAATACCTTTAAGTTTTATATGATCTGCAGTAATTATAAATGAGATTTCTTTACAAGAAGTATTTATTTACAAGAAGTATCCCCGTACGGGCCACCAAATGCCGCAGTCTGGCTGGGCACACAATCACGAGCCACCACACAGCTTGTAGATTCAAACAGCAACTCTTTATTCCCGAACTCACACCAGCCATCTACAAACACGTTCTGGGGAAATCCATGTTCTCTGCCCAAATCCACCTCCACTGGGCTTCTATCTCCCAAAGAATACTGTCTGAATCCCGTGAGAACTCAAGGGGAACTCAGGCAGCAGGATACGCCCTATTCCCAGCAGGAATAATCTTAAACCTTAAACCTGGAACCTAAACCCGGAACGCCCTAATCCGCCTTGGTCCTTGAGCAAGGTCACCTACATTCAATGTCACTGCAACATGGGGTATGCTGGCAAGGAAATTGTCATACCTACTTGGCTAATGGCTCCCAGCATGCTCTAGCCCTACAGGATAAAAGAAGAGTTCAAGTTAAGACAAAGATCATTAGCAAACTTCAGTTTGCAGACATAGGACTTTTAGCATGTTATGGAAGGGCAGTAGTCAGAGTACAATGCTGGGAGCCTCCATCGCCTTTTGGTGGGCAAGTTGGGCAGGATTTTCTTTTTCTCGGTCCTGGAGGTAGAGTCTAGAGATGCTCTACCACTGAGCTACATCCCCAGCCCTTCACCCTGTGTGTGAGAGAGACAGAGACAGTGTCTTGCTAGTTGCCCAGGCTGGCCTTGAACCTGTGACCCTCCAGCCAGGACTCTTTTCTTAAAAATCATGTGTATGTGGGCTTTGGGGTATAGCTCAGTGATAGAGTGCCTGTTTAGCATGCACAAAGCCCTGATTTCAGTCACCAGCACTGCAACAAAAGGGGCAGGGGTGTTATAAATAAAATTTATTTTTAAAAACTGTATTAGAGTAGATACAGGCATCTGGGTTTCACAGTGGGTTGCCCCATCAGCTATTCATGATGTTTAAGATACTTTTCTGTTTTTAAATGATAGCTTATATTTTTTAAAGAAACCTTTAATTTTTTTCTAAACTTTTGTTGAGCCACAGTTTAGTCGGAATGATGCCTGGCATTTTGCTAGAGGGAATGGTTGAAAGGTGACCCTGCTCCGGGAATAGGGCGGCTCCGGGATTAGGGTGGATCCTGCTGCCTTGGGCGCCTGCTACTTTGGAGTTCTCGGTTCTGGGAGAAGTTGAGAATTGGCGCAAGGAGCCCGGTGGAGGGAGTGTATTCCCGGGAAGTGTGTGTATAGTGCCGGTGAGAGTTCGGGAATAAAGAGTTGCTGTTTGAACCTACAAGGCTGTGTGGCGGCTCGGTTATTTTGTGCCCATACAGACTGCGGCATTTATTAATAGTATCCAGTATATATCCAAAAATTTGAAGAATTGGCACCAAAGTTTTGATGGTCTTATCTTTTCAAAAACTGTTGTATATACTCCTCTCTTTGAATTGGAATTTGAAGTTTGGATTTGTATATTGTAGAAGGTAGATGGTTTGCCTAGCTAGAAGTGGAATCCACAAGAAAAAATTTATATTTATATAAATATATATATATTTATATATATATACACACACACACACTATTTTCTGTTAATTGTTAATCATATTAGTCGTATAAATTAATGGGTTTCACTGTGACATTTCCCAAATGCATATAGCATGCTTTGATGGTATCCACCTGCCCTCTCTTGCCCATCCACACCTTCCCCTTTGCTTTCCCCAACCCTTCTCCTTCCCTAACACTCCATCTTCTGCTTTAGGTAGATGTAAGCCATTTCTGTTAACAAGCTCTCTCCATAGTATTAACATTAACAGTATTTTAAAGCCATATTAGGTAAATTTGTCTCCGCTTGCTGTTTTGTTCAGCATTTTACCTCCTTTTGTCCTTAATCTTTCTGTGTTTAATTCGTATGCCCTGCAGGTGGGAACATTCTCAGTGGCCAGTGAGGAAGTCTTGAAGAATAGAGCCATAAAGAAAGCAAAGCGGAGAAATGTTGGGTCTGAAGTAAGTGCCTTCTTAGTGGCTTTGCTACTGAATACTGACTCTTTCTGAATACAGACCTTTTCTTCCTTTGGGAACAATCACAGCAACAAATGCTTTTTTTTAAAAAATGCTTACTCCTTTGTGTAGCTCACGGGAGAGAGAAGAAAGTAATCAATGTCACATCCATGTCTTAAAGGAAGCGTGTCTGTTTGAGGAAGTAAGATGAGAGGGGCAAATGCAAGCCCAGTGACACCGTGAGAGTAAAAGCCAGTGTAGGAGTTCATAGGCTGGAGATGTGGTATGGTGGGATAAGAAGGGGACTTGAAGAGGTGTCTTCAAGTCTTCACCTACTCCTGGGACCAAATTATAGGGAGTAGTTCCTTCACTATGCGAGAAATGTGTCAGTTTTCTTTCTAGTTTAGTATATTAAGATATTTCGTTCTTGTGCTCGGAAAGATAAAAGATGAGGACTGGGGGTGTAACTCAGTGGTAGGGCACTTGCCTAGTGAGGCCCTGGGTTGGATCCTTAGTGCAAAAAAAGAAGAGTTGTAACTCCTGAATTGGAATCATGTGGTCAGTATTCAGCAGTCACCCCACCTTTCAGAACTCCTCCCCAGTACAGTCCTCACCCTTGACACTCCAGACCCACAAGTGTGGTTTTGGTAATCTTGGATATCTATTGTCAGGCAGGAGAAACAGCTTTAGACATCTTGCATGGCAGCTTTGGAATAAACCTCCTTAGCCACACATTCTGCATTTCTCAAGTTTCAATCCCAAAGGAATTGTATTCTTATATTTTTCTTTTTTAATTGTTGATAGACCTTTATTTTATTTTTTATTTACTTATTTATTTATATGTGATGCTAAGAATCAAACCCAGTGCCTCACACATGCCAGGTAAGTGTGCTACTGCTCAGCCCCAGCCCCTCCCTTTCTGTTCTCACCTTGAGAAACAATAAAATGGAATCCTTATTATAGAAATAGTAGGTAGACATGGTGGCACATACTTGTAGTCCCAGCTCCTCAGAGGCAGGTAGGAGAATCACCTGAGCCCAAAAGTTTAAGGCCAGCATGGGCAACACAGCGAGACCACAAAATACAAAAAGAAAATTTATTATTTTTGAAGGTTTTCATCATAGGTTTTAAGTTGGAAAATGTATAAAGGAAGGAAGAAGGAGGTGGGCAGACAGAGGCTTTGGGAAGGCAATTAGTAAGAAATTTACAGCTAGAGTTACGTAGTGAATCAGTGTTGCATAAATGATGGTGTGTGTTAAGGGGAAAACAGTTTTTAAAAACGTCTTTACCTAGAATATATGCACCGTGTAATTCAGGGCGGACAAATGCAATCATAAAGCAAACTGATTCTCAGGTGGTTCTATATGGTCGCTTGTACACATGTAGAATGTAGTGATGATAAGTACCCGTTCTCTGCTCCATGGCTGCTCTAGAGGACCTCATTTCCTGGAGCTGTAAAAGCTCTTTGACATGGAACCTGAGGTTGTCTAGGGTAGTGCTGCCCAAAAGGAGACAGGGAACAAGTCTTAGTGAAGGAAGGGATGGCATGCAGACTTCTTCAGAACGCACCTAGCAGTCAGGTCTTGTATTTTGTTGTTTTTGGTACCAGGGATTGGACCCAGGTGCATTTGATTTATAATCCTGCTGTTTCACCCTCCCAAAGTGCTGGGATTACAGGCATGCACCACTACGGCCAGTAGGACTTCTATTTTTAAAATAATTTCAGCTTGAAGATTTTTATCTTTTACAATTAACAAATGTGGTACAGCGTGAATTTTTTTTTTAATATCTTTATTTTGTTTATTTTTTATGTGGTACTGAGGATTGAACTCAGTGCCTCACATGTGCAAGGCAAGTCCTCTGCCACTGAGCCACAACCCCAGCATAATGTTTTGAATTAGTATTCATTGTGGAATAGCTAAGTGAGTTGACTAGCTTGTATTATCACACTTTTTTTTGTAGTTGTAGATGGATAGCATGACTCTATTTTGTTTATTGTTTTATGTGGTGCTAAGGCTCGAACCCAGTGCCTCACACATGCTAGGCAAGCACTCTGCCACTGAGCTACAGCTCCAGCCCTTATTTATTTTTTTAAATTTGGTAAGAACACTTAAAGCTCAGCACATTAACTCTACTAAGTATATGTCTTGAGTTTAGTTGTTATTATTTTAATTCCAGGGTTTTGTTTTTTCCTGGTCTGATTTCATTATTACCTTAAGACTGGTGACTGGTTGGCAGTTGTGGTATGGAGCCGAGTGATGTTGGTAGTTCTCTCACTGAGAAGATGCGAGGAAAGATGGAATAATTTAATTAAGGATGAGACAGTTCAGTTTGCGAATGTGGCATTTGAAAATCCTGTTAAGTTCTCTCCAAGACACTGGATATAGAACAGGAATTAGGGCGGGTGAGAGGTGGATGGGGTGCTGGGAGTTCTCACCACACAGATGGCGGAGACACCACCAGAGTGGACGAAGAGGCAGTCAGAAGGAGCCCATAGTGAGGAGTGGGCAGCAGCAGGTCAGCAGAAGGAGAATCCCGGGGAGGGTGTTCTGTCGTGAGCCCTGGAACTGGGAAGGGACAGAAATATACGTGGATAATTGAAATCCAAATTTAATTTGGGTTATAACTTTTAGCCTCTAGTTTTCATGAAACTTGGATATTTGAAAAATAATGTCATATCATTTGCTATAAGCACAAATGTGGCTTTTCCCAACTAGTGGATTTGCCTGTTAAACAGATCTTAGCACTGGAGATCTATGGATAATAAAATAATCCAGAATATCTTTGTTTTGTGGAATTTAACTTCTAAATTAAGTTTAAGGGTCTATATTTTTTCCTCCATATGAATCCTAAAGAAAAATTGGGGAGATTGGGGAATATCATAATGTTTCAGGGCCCAAGGAGCCAAACTGAGTACATCCCAGTCAGTTCTTTTTCTCACTCTTCTGAAGGTCTGTCTTATGTGTCTCTCCTTTTTTTTTAATAGTGGTTTTTGTTGGTTTGGGGGGTTATTTTAGAGCTAATTTACTATTGCTAAATTACAGTAATTTCTAAAATAGCTGTAAACATCTTGTAACTTTAAATCTAGTGTGTTTCAGTGGTCAGTAAACATCTGGAATTTTGTAGAGTTGATTGACACCTGTGTTTTTAGAAATATATGCAGTAGTATTCAGGCTCACTGGCCCATCTAGACAGTGAAGAGGTCTGGTTGAGGTGATTTTTTGATGAGATGGTGGTTGATACATTTATGTGTGTACTCTTTGGGGGAGAAGCAGATTGTTCCCTATGGTGTCACCACTATTTTAAATGGATGAAAGATTTATAAAAAAAAATTATAGCCAGTTTAGCAAAACACTGTAAACTGAGAAACTGTTCTCCAGAAGCCCCCCAGGGACAGAAAGCAGCTTTAGAATTTCCTAATGAATGCCAAACATTTCCAGAGCCTCTATGATTAGAGATATGAGCAAGCTAGCACAAGGGGAGAGGCTGCTAGAAGGGTCTTGTCAAAGACGTCAAACTTAAGAAAGCAGCAAGAAAAATGCCCTGGGATTGCTCAATTACTGGGAAATCTCTATTTGAAATATGACCATTTTCTGAAGCTCTCTAGGCTGAGAACAACTGGAAAACAACAAAAGTTCCTAGGAAATGAGATAAATGGTAAAATACCTTTAGTTAACCTAATGGGATGTTTCTAAAACTTCCTTAGGTAAGTTGCCTTTGGAAGGTACATGAAGGATCTTTCCTTCAGATTCAGTTGTATTAGGTGTGTGTTCAGTTACCATTCTGAAGCTGGATGGGAGGTACGTGGATTTATTGCATTGATTTCTATTAACCTTTTATGTCTATGTATGCACAAGACATTTTTAAAAATATAACTGATTGTAAATGGTGCCTGCCTGAAGGTGCCAGCTTTGGATCGCCAGGCCTTCAAATGCAGTCTTTCCATGCAGTGCTGGTTGCGCCGCCAGTTTTTCGTGCAGTACAGATTACCTGTGGAAACTGGGTGCTCAGCAGTCAAGAGGATATTGTCACTTCCTTGCTTATTTGCAGATAGGAAAGGCCCTTTCCTAACATGTGTTCTCTGCTCATATTGCAGTCTGACAGTGGAGGAGCCTTCAAAGGTTTTAAAGGCTTGGTTGTGCCTTCTGGAGGTGGAGGTTTTTCTGCATTTGGTAGTGGCCCTGGAGGGAAGCCTCTGGAAGGACTATCTAATGGAAACAGCACTAGTGCCCCTCCCTTCACTGGTGCAAGGGCAGCAGCAGAGCCTAAGGCAACCTTTGGTAAGTAGCCCCCCTCCTCAGCCACCTCATATGAATGGAATCTAGGAGAAATAACTTTGTAAAGAAGTTTCTCTTGTACAAACCCTCAGTCCTCAGTCTGTAAGCAGAAACAACAGTAATGTCAGGGATGGAACTTTGGGGAGATATTGGCTATGTATATACAGTAGGCAGATAAGCAGAGCACAAGGTTTCAAGCCAAAACAGATCTGGATTCTGAGCTCAGTTCTGCCAGTTATGAACTATATGATCTTGGCAAAGTTCCTTAACCTCTGACCTTCAGAATTGACCTAAGAGAGCTGAGGTTGTAGCTCAGTGGTAGAGCACTTGCTTAGCATGGCTGAGGCACCCTGGATTCCATCCCCAATGCAGCAAAATAAAAAAATGAGGTGAAAAGGAAAAATACTTCATAGACCCTTTATGAAGGTTTGCCTGCTTGTCCATTAATTCATTATGGACATGTGTACCAAGGGTTATGTGTGCTTCTTACCACGATGGTCACTGGGAATTCCCATGACACTGTCCCTGGTCACAGAGCCATCCCAGGCCATGTTTGAACAAAATATGTCGATTACCTGATCCTGTTTTAATGGAGTTAGTCAAGAACTCTTGGGATTTACACAGAGAACAGGATCATGGGATCCTGACTGGTTGGGTTTTATTTAGCTAATTATTCTGAAAGTTTATACTGTTCGATTTTTATACTATGTACTTTCTGTTACAGTTTGAACTACTTTAATATATGTTTTTGCCAGCAACTTTGAGAATTAAAATCTTTTACTAACAATATTTCTGCCAGTTCTGTTTGAAATGAACATTGTTTTAAAGGAAAAATTTTTACTTTAAAAATACAGAGGCTTAATGTAGTCATACAGTGAATACTGCTCTTTGCCATAACCAGCCTTGATACCCAGATCCTAAATATTCCCTCTTGAACACGCACTTGTTGTAGTGCTACAAAACAGGGTATAGTTAAAGCAGAACAAGACAGAAGAGTGGTGTAAAAATCCAGATGGCTTCATCAAATTAGTTTTAAAATAAATTGTTCAAACTTTAATTTCCTATAGGTTCTTTTGCTGCAAATGGCCCAACTGCCTTGCTGGATAAAAAGATTTCAGATCCCAAAACCAACGGCAGCAGTCCGCAGCCCTCGTCCTCCAGCCTTGCTTCTAGCACAGCCTGTGCAGGGAGCACCTACCACAAACAGCTGGCGGCCTTGAACTGCTCGGTTCGGGACTGGATAGTGAAGCACGTGAACACAAACCCCCTGTGTGACCTGACACCCATCTTTAAGGACTATGAGAAGTACCTGGCCACTATTGAGCAACAGCATGACAACAGTGGCAGTGGAAACTCTGAAAGCGGAACAAGCCAGATGTCAGTTGACACACAGACCCCTTCCCTGTTTGGTTCAGCAAAACTACCACAAGAGTCAACATTTTTGTTTCATGGCAACAAAACTGAGGACACATCTGAGAAGAAGATGGAAGTTGTGTCTGAAAAGAAGACCGACACAGCACCAGAAGCAGCAAGTGTCTCGTTTAATTTCGGCAAGAAAATTGATAGCTCTGTTTTGGGCTCACTGAGCTCTGGTCCCTCAGCTGGATTTTCATTTTCACCTGGAAACTCCAGTTTATTTAGTAAAGATATTACCCAGAGTAAACCAGTTTCTTCACCATTTTCTGCCAAAACATTGGAGGGTCAAGCAGAAGGTGGCAGTAATGAAAGCAAAGGTAAATTTTAAAATTATCATTGTAAGTTTATATTTGTAAATTTTGTGTTTAGTGGGAAAGGCATATTTTTTTCCCCATTCCAGGTGGATCTCACACTGTGACTCCATCGCATCCTGCTTGTGTTGTCCTGGATAAAGTTTATTAGTCCTTACTTGTAAAATGACCTAGGACCTATTTTGTAGGGTTGTTGGAAGGATTATAAAATGGGACTTGGAGGTAGTTCAGTGGTATAGTGCTTGTTTGGCGTGCATGAGGCCCTGGGTTCCATCCCCAGCACCCCCCACCCCCCAAAAAAAATATATACACACACATAAAGAATATGTACAGCCAGGCATATGGTGGTGCAGGCTTGTAATCCCAGCAGCTCTGGAGTCTGGAGCAGGAGGATCCTAAGTCCAAAACCAGCCTCAGCAACTTATTGAGGCCTTGAGCAACTTTGTCAGATCCTCTCAAAATAACAAAAATAAAATAAACGGGCCGAGGACATGGCTCAGTGATTAAGCACCCTGAGTTAAATCCCTGGTACCTAAAAGGAAAAAAAAAATATCTAGCATTAATGATTTTGAGAAGTATCAAATGCATGGCTTTGCATTTAAAGAGATTGACTTCTCATAGCACAGCAATTAAACCAACGCAGTGGTTCCCCTACAAGTCTGAAATTCATCTTCCTGAAGGTCAGTGGTGGGTTCTGAGTGACAGTTCTGTCTGCAGCACCAATGTCACAGACCAGGCAGCAGCCAGAGCCTTGGTCCTTCCACTCCCTCTGCTCTTGGCTCTCTTTTTCTCTCTTTTTTTGGGGGGTGGGGGTAACCAAGGATTGAATCCGGGCACTTAGCCACTGAGCCACACTTCCAGTCCTGTTTTGTAGTTTATTTAGAGACAGGGTCTCACTGAGTTGCTTAGTCGTGCCTCATTTTCACTGAGGCTGGCTTTGAACTCTGATCTCCTGCCTCAGCCTCCCGAGCTTTTTTATTGGTACTTTATAGTTGTCACATTGGTGGGATATGTTGTTACATATTCGTACATTTACACAATGCAGAGTTGCTTTTTGATTTAGCAAGTTTTCATGCAGCTGCCTTTCTCTTCCAGGGAACCCTTCCCACTTAAACAGAGTCTTAGAGGTTGAGTACTGCCGTGACTGAAAGTGCCTTCTGGCCCAGTTAGCCAGGGACCTGTAGGAGCAGAGCAGTGAGCCCTGTGGCCATTCAGACAAAGGCAAACTTACTTACACTTGGCTTTGGAGCAATTTCTCTGACAAACTTCCTCTTTAAAAAATTTTACTTTTCCTATCATTGGCATTGCTGACATTGCTATATCTCGGCATGCTGTGGATCCAGTCACAAGAGCATTTGGAGATGAAGGCATTAGAGGATCCTCTGAGATTTTAGTTCTCCAGCAGATAACCTGAATATAAATAATTGAATATTGACAGGTTAATTTTCTATGCATGTCGTAAGCATGGATTTGTTCTAGGACTTTCTACATATTAGCAGTTACTTTAGAATAGAGAAATATGTTCTCATTAAAAACTATTATTTTTTACACAATAATTAAAATTCAGCAGTGGCCTCCCCCCTCCAAAAACAAAATGAAAAACGGTATGTGTTCAGTCTTCATGTTGGCTTGCATGGGGTATTCAGGGTTGAGACCTAGATGGTCAGGAGCAAGCTCCTGCTGCTTTTGCAGTCCTGAGTTAAGCTTGACTGAGCTGTCATTTTTTGTAAGGTGGAGACGAAGAGGAGAGTGATGAGCCTCCCAAGGTGGTGGTCACTGAAGTGAAGGAAGAAGACGCTTTCTACTCCACCAAGTACGAGAT
This sequence comes from Marmota flaviventris, assembly GCF_047511675.1. NCBI lineage: Eukaryota > Metazoa > Chordata > Mammalia > Rodentia > Sciuridae > Marmota > Marmota flaviventris. Next base: position 4,525,805 of record NC_092500.1, on the reverse strand, counting down.
GACCCTGGGAGCTGGCGTGGGAGTCCCGGGGCTGTGGGTCAGCGTGTCCTCATCGAGGCCTGAGCTCACACTGGGCAACTCTGAACCAGAACAGGGAGAACCCTTGGCCTGCTATTTTAAACAGGCCAGGTCTGGAGATTTCCTGCTGAGCACCTCTGTCCATGCTTTAGAGACAGACTTCTGCCCCTTTTCTTCCTTCCTTCTCTTCCCTTCTGCTTTCATCGTGAAGAAAGTTGGTTTGGTTTTGCTTCTGCTCCTTATCTGGAAGCGTCCCTGACCCCTTCCTGGAGACCTGATCTTTCTGGATTTTCTTACAGACAAGAGTTGGGCACAGTGACCCGCCACCCCCTTCTGTTAAGGGTTGCGAGAACTTTGGCCTCCTCTGGTAACGAGGCTATTACTTGGGGTTGGGGAGGGGAGGATTGCTTTGTTTTTAAATGAGCTGCCTCTTTCAGCTGAAGGGAAATTCAAATTTTTCTTCCTCTTGATTAAATGAGATTATTGCTTGCAGAGATATTTCCTAAAAGATATTTACCATTTCATTTATAATGTACAGTTTTTAATAAGAAAAAATTAATAACGAATCCATAGTTTTCCATTTAACAAATCATCATATCCTCTGAGATTCTTAAGTGTTATTTTCAAGAATTTTTAAGGGACCAACAATTACCTTTGCTTATTTTTAAGGTTTTTTTTTTGGCAAGGGCAGGTTGGGTACTGGAGATTGAGCTCAGAGGCACTTGACCACTGAGCCACACCCCCAGCCCTATTTTCTATTCTTTTTAAAGACAGGGTCTCACTGAGTTGTTTAGCACCTCATGTTTGCTGAGGCTGCTTTGAACTTGAGATCCTCCTGCCTCAGCCTCCTGAGCCACTGGGATTATAGACATGCACCACTGTGCCCGGCGTTGCTGAGGCTGGCTATGAACTTGTGATCCTTCTGCCTCAGTCTCCCAAGCTGCTGAGATTATAGGTGTGTGCCACCCAGCTTATTTTTAGTTTTAATTGCAAGAGTGACCCTGACTTTTTAAAGATTTTTTCCTAAGAATAAATCAAATGAGCGGACAGTAGTTTTGTTGTGTTAATAACCAAATGACATGGGAGGCTAGGATGAAATATCATTACTGTATTGTTGAGCCTACTTGAGATTTACCTCAGCATCTTGGGAGATAAAATTGAAGGAGCCTGAAAGAAAATTTCTAAAATAAGAGATAAAGGAAAAGATAGGGTGGGGGCGATGAAGGACAGATTGTTTGTACTTAAAGGACCAGATCAGCTCTTGAGCTCAGAGCCAGAGGTGCAGATCAAGGAGCCATGGGGTGTCTAAGTATGATTTTGACTGACTTGAGAAAAGATGGTTTTAGCAAGAGTTATTAAAATTTTTATGGCGGTCTAGGGGTGTGGCTCAGTGGTACAGTGCCTGCCTGCCTGCCATATACACGGCCCTAGGTTCAGTCCTCAGCATTTGAAAACACAGAAATTTTTAGGGGACCCACTATTCAATTGGAAAAAATGGGGAGGGATTCTAGAAGGCTAAGTAGATTTTCTTTTTCTGATTTTTATCCAGACCTAGTTGATCTGGATCAATAAAATTATTCTCTGCTTTCATTTAATATAGATTTTTCCACAACCGTGATTGTTAGAAAAAACTGTGACTTGTCACTGAATACCTGACTATACCTGTTATCTTTTTCCATAGGTGTAAACTATTTTACAAGAAAGACAATGAATTTAAAGAGAAGGGTGTGGGGACCCTGCACTTAAAGCCTACAGCAAGTCAGAAGACACAGCTCTTAGTACGGGCCGATACCAATTTAGGTGAGGATTTTTTTTCAGCCTTGTTCCTCCCTGATTTTAGTCCTTGAGATTTGGGGGTTTATTGATGTGTTTTTGGAATGGAAGAGATCATTCAGGCCAAGTCATGCTGTATTTATTCATTAAAGACTTAGTTTTGAATAATAGGGAAACAGTGTGTAAGGAAATGTAGACATGTTTCAAACTAACGAGAAAGGAAATCATTTCATTTGCTTTGTTAGAAGTGTGACTGAGGCTAGAGAGAAGCTGGGCAGTTCAGGAAACGGGCCATCCCGAGGAGGCCTTGTATAGATGAAAGCATCAGAGCCCACTGCTGCCCACACTGTCCGCCAGCCTCCGTTTTTCCCTGGAAACTGCTGGAAGGAGAGCAGTGCTCAGCAGATGGGAGTGGCAGGGCCTGAGATGAATGGCAGGATCGCTAGATCTGTGGCTACAAGCCGTGTCACACAGAGAAACTTCTAGGAAGCGTTTTTTCCTTCCCAGGGCTTGAGTAATTTATAATAACGACACCATAATGTCACCATTGCCCAGTAAGTTGTGCTGGTCTCTGAATTACAGTAAAGCATCATCTCTGAGATGATGTTCTTGTTTGTGGGTCGTACTAGCTAGCTCTTCCTCCAGTCCTCTCGGAGCTGAGTCATGTGGGTGTGTGAGTGGGAGCGTTGGGCAGGGCCACCAGAGACCTCCCAGCACTCTGTCCAGGACAGTGCTAGTACCTGTGAGGGAGCCAGTGCGCATTCTTAATGGCTCCCGGTTTGGGATCCATTGAGTCTGAGCTGCTTCAGGGTTTCGTGCTCATCGAGCTGTGGACTCCTTCCGTGGAGCTCTAGTTGATATGATTTTGATGTATATTTTCCTTTGTTTTAATGCAGGCAACATACTATTGAATGTTTTGATTCCACCCAATATGCCATGTACCCGAACAGGGAAAAACAATGTACTCATTGTCTGCATTCCAAACCCACCACTTGATGAGAAGAGTGCCACCGTCCCTGCCACCATGTTGATTCGGGTGAAAACTAGCGAAGATGCAGACGAGTTGCACAGGATTTTACTGGAGAAAAAGGGCGCCTGAAGGTGAAGTCGGAGGAAGCATTGCCAAGTTGCTGCTCCCCCACCTCCCTTTAAACTTAGTTTTTCTTTTCTTTGACCTTCTAAGGACTTCTAGATAACTTAAAACTGTTGTGGGGAAGATTAAGGCCAATAAAACCTTTCAATGTTTTATTTCAATGTCAAGGAACTGTATTCTCCTTTCTTCCAAGACTGACAACTGTGCAAAATACATTCGAATGAAATTTTTTGGAAGTTTTTTAAATGTTCATTTGTTTATTAAACTGTTAGTGATTTCTTAATGGACCGCAGTCAGGGTTTGGATTAGCTTTCCCAAAGGCTTTTCTGATCCATGGGGTTTCGGGTCGATACCAGCACTGGCAAGGCTTCCTGACGGCGGATGCGGCATCCAGGAAGAAACCTGCTGGTGTGGTTCTTACGCGTGGGCGCAACGGATGTGTGAGACCAGCACTCTACCAAATGAACCAGCCGCCATGCTGTGACCGACGTTGTGTTCTGCTCTGTTGTATGTTCCGTTTTCAAACTGCAGTGTGGGCACTCTCCGTTCACTGTGGGTGTACATCGTCAACTTATGATTTGCAGACATTGGCCTTTAACCCTGTGGGCTGCTTTACTGTAATTCAGGAACTGCATTTTCATTTTAAAAGGAAGCAGGTTGCTCGACAAGGAGTTCTTGGGTTTTGAATATCTGGTTTTGTAGTTTTTATTCATGAGGTGCTATTATTTGTTTATTCCCCAGAGACAATTAAGATAGAAGGGGATTATTGCCAGGAATGGGGTTTAAAAGCACAAATTTGGTAGCTTATCATTTCTAGAAATGACCATGGACATCAAACCCTTAAGAAAAAAAGTGAAGTCAGACTGCACTGGAAAAGAAAAATGTGTTCATAGTCACTTGTACCTTAAATGAGCCCCATAGATCTAAAAAATTTACGTAAGAGGAGTTTGAATTCACTAGGAAACATGAACTTAAGGTAGTGGAGAAGGAAACTGTGTGTGAAGTTTGCCTTTAACTTTAGACAGCGGTATATTTATACACCTATTATCTGAAGTTTTTTGTTTGTTTGTTTGTTTTTTTAAGAATAAAATACTCAGTGTGTCCATTTGGAGCCATGGTTGTGCCCAGGAATATCAAGTCACTTCTCCAGAGCTGTCAGGTAGCACTAGCTTGCTTTGAAGACTGGGCACGTGAATTACATGCAAGATTTAATGTCTAAATTCCCACTTTGATTCCTTGTGAATTAAAAATGAAAGTGCTAGTGCCAGCTGGTGCTGTCTCAGGGCTCAGGGTCACTGCCCACTTGAAAATCCTCATCTTCAGTATGTAATGTGCCTGACTTAGGAAACAGGAATCAGAATACTTGTGGGTGGTCTGGGTGCTTTTAGAAACTGCAGTCTTCGGGTGTGGTGTGTGGAGCGCTCTGCACGGGGTAGCTTGCTCTGGAGCCCTTGAGGTGAGAGATGGTGAGATTTTGTGTTGCCTGTGACCGAGCAGTTTTCTCATTTCAGTGGGAGAATTTGGCCTAGAGTGTGGCTCTGAATAAATACGTGCAGAGAGTTGTGCTGTTAGGGATGTGGCTCAACTTTTACTCTGTTGTTGTGAGGCCTGGGGAGGCGGCAGGTAGGTTTGCATTTACCTTTAGAATTGAGAATGCTCAAGAGTTTTTATTAAAGATGATTTATGGTAAGCAAGTGGTTGATAACTGTTAGAATGACACTGCCCTGCCCTATTCATATTAACTTTCTGAAAAATGAAGGGTAAATAGGGGGACAAATTTCAGGATGTGACCACTCAGCCTCACCTGCTGCCTTGGCACCATCCCACATACTCACTCTCAGGCCGCAGAGGAGCATAGCATGTCCTGGGGCGTGGGGGGCGTATGTGGCCCACGTCTGCATGTGTCATAGGTGTTTACAAAAGCAGCATGAAAGCTCGTGTCACCTTCTAACCTCCTTCCTGAAGCCAGGTTTGTTTTTAAATTAGTGGATGTGTGTGGCTTTCTTTTGTCCTAACATTCCCAGCAAATTTTTGCTGCTGAGACTATCACTATTAAAGTGAGAATTACAGGGGAAAATGATGCTTCGACTCAAAATGTGATATTTTCTTGAAAATTTTTATGCTTTAGGATCTTGTTGGACCCACTTAGTGTATTCATATAAATGAACCTGAGTATGAGTGTATTTTATGATAAAATCCAACACCTTATATATTGCTTGGGGTTAGGGGCCCCTGGAGGGCTTACCCAGTTTTTCTCTACTGTGTTAATAACTAATTCTAGCCTGTGGGTTATTTTAGTCTGATATATTTTAACAAAATGTTAGAAGTTAGACTTTGGAATGTTCAATATGGACTGAAAATTTCCATCTTTAGTTTGAAAATCCATAACTTGTATCTCGTGTACGAGACCTGAAGCGGGGCTTGTGTGCGTGCGCACTGGTCACACGGAATTTTTAATTCTAAGTCAGATTTCATCCTGATCTCATTCTGGAAGTGGGAGCTCTAGGGAAACTTGTTCTGGCTTGTTCTGCAGCAAAACCTGTAGAGGGCGCAGCCTGTCAGCGTCTTCTCTCCCCATCCTGCGCTGAGAGTGGCCATCATGTAAGGACTAAGGACTCTCCACTTGATGCGGACAGCACTCTAAGGGAGATGCAAAACTTCTTAGCAATCAAATGGATAAACTGTTTGCTTTTTACTTTGTGCTAAGTATCCCGTGGCCTTTTTTTCCCAAAAAACTGATGGGTCCTTGCCATTCCCAGTAAGCAGAAGGCTGAGTGTTATGCCGCCCGCCTTACTAGAATCACACTGGAAACGTTGGTTTTAAAAGGACTTTAGTGTTTTACATGGGAGGCCAAGTCTGACTGTGGACTGATTTTCTTGAAGAGAACTATGTTTTACAGTTTCAATTATAAATCATATTCTATGCTGCATGCCAAAAAAAATAATAATAATAATGCCTGTTCTTGGAGAGAAAATATTCCACCTTAGCACTAGAACTCAGAACAGGTGTTCACAGAGAGCCTTTCAGTGTGCTGTCGAGTTGACGGGTCTGCTGTCCTTGGCATCTCTGTGGAGTCGCAGTGCAGGTGTGATGGGTTAGAAGGCTCTGTGGACTCTAGCGTCCTCGCACCCGGGTCTTCTCATCCTGGAAACACGGCTTGTCCTGTAGCCCGTAGAGGGCAGCAGCCTGTCGAGACTGGTCTTTGGTTCTTCCTACCGTGCACTGAGCACAGGCTCTGTGTGTTCCTAGCCGGAGGCCATCATGGTAAGGTCTAAGGACTCTCCATTTGATGCGGACACCACTCTAAGGGAGATGTAAAACTTCTTAGCAATCAAATGGATAAAGTGTTGTTTTTACTTTAAATAGGAAATTGTTTTCTAAGACAAATACTTGAATTGTTAAACATAATCTCAGTTTGTATTAGTTTTGAGTGACCCCGTTGAGGGAGTGTTAATCCATGAAATGTGAATAAATGGGAAGTAAACAAAAGCCACTGCGTTTGACACTTTATGTTGCTCTCTGGTACACTTGGCATGGATACTCAGGTAGAATGGAAGGGAGAGAATGAGGAGCTGCAGGAGCCTCCCAGGCAGCATGACCAGGGACATGTGCTTAATCTAGAGATCTGTGTATGTATCAGACTCCTGTGGGTGGGACGAGGCCACCCCAGGTCGCTCAGGCCTTGGGCTATGTTGGATTGCTTTAAAAACAGAATGGGAGTAGGTCCTTGACTGGCTGGCACGTGGATGTGGTGCCATGGTCATGGCTTCTCCTGGTCCATCCTCAGTGCAAACTCTCGTTTCTCCTTAAAAAGGAAACCTGGGCTGGGGCGTTGCTCAGTGGCAGGGCGCCTGCCTATCATGCAGAAGGCCCTGGGCTCAGTCCCCAGCACTGCAGAAACAAAAAGGATCAAGGCAAACATTGCGAATTTATGTCACTTAAAATACGGGGTGATTTAGGGAAAAAAAAAGATTAAATTCCATAATCAGTAGTACTCTGGAATTGTGTTTATACTCTTGAAGTCTCCTAAGTAATTAAGTATTTATTTGATTTGGAAGGTGTTTCCTTGTTTGAAAAATACATATTGAAGAGAGTTGATCTATCAAGGTGTTTTTCCTGAACTCCTGACGTCTGAAGGGAGCGACTGAGTGGCACCAAAGGTGCTGGCTGAAGAGCGGGTTGTGCCCAGCTCCCCAGCCCTGCAGGAGGTGCTTAGCCGCCTGGCCTGCCTACCACAGGGTTTCCAGGTGTGGCCCTGGGCCCGCAGCATCTGGGAGCTTGCTGGAAATGGAGACCTTTGGGCCCCAGCCCAGGCTTACAGAACCAGAATCTCGGGCGAGACCCGCCCAATCATCACCTAAATTGGGTGTAATTCACAATAAAATCACACTTTTAAGTATTCGATGTGGCTTTTAGTTCATTCAGAGTGGCACAACCACTGTCACTACTTTCAAAGTATTGTCATAATCAGCCATTAGGTTTGAACAGCTGAACCCAACGTGAAGTCGAGCTTGAGGACCACACACACGCACACTCACTCCCTGAGACTCCTGCTCAGACGCGAGGGACCATGCAGTGCCTCTTGGCATGCTCTGGAGGAACCAGCAGTAATCATCAGGGCCAGCAGTTACTGGTACACGGCCTTCTCTGGCCTGCATCACTGTCGTGGGAGGCAAGTGGTAGGCCACGTTCCCTTTGAGGAAACCCTTGCCCTATCTTTAGATGACCAGCCTAGGTACTGTGACGTGTCCTGGTGTGGGTCCCCGCGGCTCCCTCCAGCCTGCCCTTGAACCTATGTGCATGCCCATTAAATGACTAAATGGGTTTCTGGAATTAGCTAAAGTCTTTTGAGCAAAGTTGTTTATTCAAAATATAATCAAAATTATTTCAAACTGAGCAACCTAATTGTTTTATTAAGTCACATTCCAAGATGAAAGACCCTTCATCCACATCATAAAAGAAAAATCTTACCCGTCACTCAGGCAGAGGCTGAGGCAGGAGGAGGTCAGTGACGCTGTGAAGGAAAGACAACTTGGCCCCCTACAAACAGGCACCTCCCTGGTCCTCCAGATTTTCCAGCTGTTGGTCATGTTAACACCAAGCTCAAGAGCACAGCCGGTCTGCACAGCTACCCCAGACATTCCTGAGCCGTCGTGCGTGGGTGCGTGGGTGGGTGGCCCAGTTTTCATTTCTCTCTTCCCAGTACCAGTTCCCTTTCCAGGGAGCATTTTCTCTAGGTTTGGGCGTGGCCTCAGCTCAGACTACCAATCCGTAGTTACAGGCCAGGTGGTGACTGTTTTGAAGGGACTTCCTGGTTATTTAACAGAAACAGGATTTGCTTCAGACCACAAGGAAGTCTTGTCCCCCTTCTGATCTACCTCCCTCCTGCTTCCACTTTTCAGTGTGCCCTTGGAGATGCCAGGTCAAGAAATTTTCAATCTGGTGTTTCCAAGGCAGAGGGCTAGACCCCCTGCATTCCTAAATGTGTCTCCATTCTGTAGCTCTTCAGTCTCTTGGGCCTTACTCACACCCAACACTCTGCAGCAAGTTGTTCATCCTAATAAAAAAAAAACATTCCCTGGAAGGTGGTTCTGAGGCTTTCTGCCTGTGATGAACACAAAAGCAGCCTCTGGGAGGATCAAAGAACCCCCGTGAGCACGCCCAGCAGGGTGCGTTCTGTGGGGTGCCAGGCAGGGAGAGCACCTGTTCCCAAACCTCTTACTGGGAGCATGCCCAAACCAAAGCCAGCCCCAGCTTCTGTTCCAGGCATTGGCCCACATTTGCGAGGAGTTGGGAAGTTCCACAGCACGACCGTGGGGGTGTGAACCACTCTGAGGGCGGGGAGCTGTGCCTGAAACATGTTTCGGGATTTACCTTTGTAAACATGGCACCTCTGGTCACAGACTCCGGGATGGCTAGCACGAACATAGACAGAGCACCCTGGGGCCTTCTGCAGGACTCCAGCACATCCCATTCCAAAGAAGTGCCTGTGAAAGCCCCCAAAGCCACTGCAGGGCTCTGGGGCAAACCAAGTTTCCATCATTAAGCTATCACTTTGCTCTAACATCTGCAATAGCCTGAACTGAGCACAACAGAAAAAATAACTATGTACGTACAGATCAGAGGAAACCAGGAGAAAATAACTTTAATATGCAAAGCAACTTTCCAAAGAAACAGGAAATCATACAGCAAAGCTGACGGAACTGCAAATCCTGCCTAGAGATGACTTCTGCTGGAGGCGGAAGATGGCTCATCAATTAGCCGGGACCTTTATGGAAACACCACGGACAATCAGCATGCCAGTGTGCCCACTGTGTGCCAGCATGATGTTTTTGCTAAAATATATTTTGTAAAAACCATGAGTTATGCCTCAAAGTGGCAAAAAACCCTCAACATTTTCTTTGCAGATTTAACCACTCTCAAACATAGAATTAGTTTGGAAACCATAAGAAATTCCCATTTACAAACTTTCTGACCTGCAAAGTGGAGGACTGAAGTCAAAAGAGGGTCTAACAGACAACGCTTCCAGCTGCTCAGCAGAGCCGGAGGATCGCTGCTGCTTTTGACTGACCGAGGCCATGGTCCGGAATCCTAATAGAAGACCTGATGGCCTTGGGAATATGATCGGAAGCTGTAAACTAAGCTCCCCGTGATCCTGCTGCTCCACTCCGGGCTCCACCTGCTGCAGACAGAGCTCCACCCAGCCCCAGCTACAGGTGTCCAGTGGTCTGGTTTGCGTGGCGGCCAAGTGGGCTCAGAGAGAGGGCTGGTGGGTTCTGTTTCCACGGAGGCTCATTTAGTATCTAGTCAGTGAAAAGCAAAGTACGAAAAGCAGGTCTGGGGGGTACCCCAGCTCCCAGCGGCCTCTGCAGAGCACAGGGTGGTACTTGGAGCAGCTCTCCAGCAGGGGCTGCTGCCCAGCCCTCCAAAGACTCCCTTCATTCAGTCCTTGTCCTGTTAGGATGGTTTTATTGAGAAGTAATTTGCTTCCCAGTACAAAGACAAGACCCAGCCTGACAGGGAGAGGTCAAGGGATCTGGTTTTTGAGGCTGGATGTGAAATTCCAGTTAACCTGGAAATCTGCAAACATTTCTGGGTGAAACCCACCAAGTTCAATATCAAGTTGGCAGATATCTAAAAAAAGGCCTCTAAAGAATTTTGGCCAATGATTTAAATCTACCAGGAACGACACTGTTACATGTATTTTCCGTCACTAGGATCAGGGATGGAAATGCCTTCTAAAGTCTCCTACTAACTAATGTACTTGTGAGTAAACAGGGAAAATATCCCATTTCTTTCTAGCTGGATTTTTTGAGAGAAGCCACAGGAGGAGCACACCCTCCTGGTCTCAGGGCTGCACGGAAACCTGATTCCTGACACGAGTGCCAGACGCCACCCTCCCGCCATGCTGTGGGCTGGGGAGTGCTTGCTTTTTGTCCTCTTTTGACCACTTCCCTGCTAAGTTGTGTTTTAAATAATATTCTTTTGAAAAAGTGAGCCTGGCCTCTTTGCAGGCACCTAGAAGTTCCAGTAAGACCTCAGAAGGCAGAGCTGCTCCACCTGTTCTTTCAAGAGCTGCCGGAGGGTGGGATGGAGGCTCACAGCCCCGTCAGAGTGCAGGAGCTGGACACTTAAAAAAGAAAACCCTCAGTTTTCTCAATGTCCTAAAAACTGACACCTAAGTTTCCTCAAAGGAAAGCTTCCCGATCCCCAGTCGGGACCTGTATGCTTGCTTCCGTCACCCTCTACTCTTCAGGAGACGGGCGTTCCCAGAAAAGCTAAAGATGGCCTTCAAGAAGCAAGAGCGTGCCACATGGGGCTGTTGGGCTCTGGTTCCAGCCAGCATTTGTCACTTTTTCACTGATAAAATTCATTATTCTGAAAAAAGCCTGACTTGGAGTGACAGCTCAAGTCTGGCTGTCAAGTGCCCCTGAGCGTGTTGGAGAAGGGCTTCCGGGTTGAGGACAGAGTGCCTGCGTGTCCCGGGCAGCGCGCTGTGGGCCACGCTGCAGCTGAAGCCCAGCTCGACTGTCACCACTGCTTGTGGCGCAGTGCTGGCAGGGCTCTGAGCCCCTCCAGCTGCCTCCTCGCCTAAGATGGGAACAACAATCCAACCTAAGTGTTGGGTTTAGCGCTCCACGCCACCGCGTGCCCTGTTCACGCGCCTTACACTCACGGGTGTGACCTAAATCGCAAGCACTTTCCCACGTGCCTTCAGCAGCTCCTCACAGCTACCCCACCGTACAGTGGGGACCCACTACCTGCTGCCGCCCTGGACTGCCTTGTCCTTCCATGGAAGACACATCAGGGCTTTACTTCTCCGAGACCCAGTCCACAAGTCCACAGCCCAGAATGAGCAGGGAGAAAGTTCTGGAGGCAGGAGGTGTATTTTGGCCATCCTGGACACAGACGGGAGCGGCGTCAGGCACCCCTGGAGAAGAGCGTGCTGGACAGGGCTCTGCGCAGGCACTCTGGGGCCTGGCCTGACCCTGCTGCCCTAGGCGCAACCATCAGAGCTGAGCTGCAGCTCCAGCCTGGGCCGGACGCTGCTGGAGGTCCACATTGACACAGGTCATTACAAAGGGGGAGAGGTGGCGAGCCTCTAGAGCAGCCGCCCAATGACCAACCCACACCATGCAGAAGGACTGACGGCGCCCTGACCCGTGGTGCACTGAACCCTGGAGATGGAGTGAGGTAGGTGGAACCGGCCCCGGTCACAGCGGGCAGACGGAGGCAGGGTGAAATGCAACAGCTCGCTTTTAATAACAACATACAAAATCTGGAGAAAGCCCCGAAGTGGTGCCCCATTCCCGGAGCCCGCAGAACGCAGAGGCAGGAAGACATGCTCCCGTCTGCCTCTGCGGCCTGCAGAGGGTCTTAAACGACTGGTGCCCTCCAGTATGGGGGACTTCAAAACAGCAACAAAGAGACCCAGCTTCCAGTTTATTCCCTGTTGGGTGGGGGAGGCCTCTGCTCACGAGAGCACACTGCGCGTCACCAGATGCGGCTCCTTCGCGCTAGGGCAAGGCCAGGCTGGCAGCCCACACACTGACCGCTGCACCTGCCGTGCACACCCAGCTGAGCCCCACTCTTTGCCCAGGGAGCTGGTCTGAGAAGAGGGGCCAGCACACTAGCCAAAGACCACCAAGGACAGGAAATGATGCCCAGCCCCCTCCGGCCTCAGGACGGCGGGTAGGCCTAGAACCTTCCTGAGGGGAGGCCAACCCCAGCCCACATCAGACACTGACCACCAAGCCCTCCCACCTGCCCAAAGAATCCAAATTCCAGGGGACCCTCCAGCCGAGGCCCAGAACAGGACGCGTCCGGGTCGGAGGTTGTGTGTTGGTGGTGTTCTTTGGCTGGAAGCGAAAGGCCATTCTGGCGGAATCAGGGCGATCTGCTTGGCTCAGGCTGTTCTGGAACTGGGTGTGAGTGAGGTGCTCCAGCCCAGGGCAAAGCGTCCAATAGCAAGTTCCCATCTTCCCCGTCTTCCTGCAGTAACCTATTGTGACAGCAGTGACTAGGGGAGGCTGAGCTGGACTAGCTGGAGGCCCAGGTGTGTCGGGACCCCTTTGCAAAATCCTCAGCTGGGCTTCCCTAAGGACACACAGTCTGACCACGGAGCGCCCGGGGTGGGTCCGGCTCTGTCAGCTGTGAGCCAGGTCAGTGGGTCTGGCACATTCGGGACGCTGGCTATCCTATGGCCTCTTGGTGTCTCTGGCCTCTGGATGCAGAGGGCCCTCCAGAGGCGGGCTGGGGTGGCGAGTGGCGGCACAGGGCGGGAGCAGAGCCAGAGGGAGGAGTTCGAGGCACTTCAGTTTGGGCTGGTGTTCTAGAGTCGGCCCTGGCCCCGGGAGTCGAGTGGCCCCGCCTGGCTGTGGCTCCAGCACTGGCTTGTCACAGAAGACCCCGTGGCGGTGACAGGTAGGCACTTGGCAGCAGTCCCAGGGCTGAGCAGGGCCGGGGCTCCGAGAGGGCCGCACGCACTCTAGGTCATCAGGATGGGCTTCTGCCGGACTTCCAGGATGTCTAGGGCCAGCAGGGAGGGGCAGGGGGGTCAGGGACACTCGACCACCATGCCTGGCCACAACGGGCCCTAGCAGGAGCCCACAGTGGCCACACACCGTCACCTGCCCTGCGGAAAGGTGCCCAGAGCAGCTGCAGAGCCTGGAAAGGGCGAGGAAGGAGCAGCACACTCCAGGGCTCCCCTTGAGGCTGCAGGCCAAGAGCCAAACCCCGCCCACATGACACCCAGGACTGCAGCCACTCAAGAGGGACAGCAAGAAGTGCAGGCAGGTGTGCAAAGGGGCACCCTGGTTTGGGGTCAGCTGCAGCCCACCTGAAGCCTGGAGCAGGAGGCCCGACCCTGCAGGGGTGAGCAGTGCGGGGAGACGGCCCCGAGCCACAGGACCCTGGGTCTGGGCAAGTGCGGAGAAGGGGCTCTGCCCCCGCCCCCCCACCTCACCTGTTAAGATTCGATGCAGCGGCAAAGTGACGTATGTCAAGTGTGCATAGAGAAGGAAGTTCCCATCGGCTCTGTTCAGTTTCAGCCAGGACCCGACCAGGGACCGTCCCGTGCCAGACAGGGACCGGGACCGCAGATTCGTTGCATTGTGCAGGTCGGCTGGAGGTCAGAAAGCCAGATCAGGGTCCCAGCAGTGGGGACTCGGCAGGAGCTGCAGGAGCAAATCCCCAGTCCAGGCCAGGACCCCCTCGGCTGTGTCCTGGGCACTCCTGACGGCCCCCACAGCACCCATGCACCCCAGAGCTGCTGTCTCCTCACCTTCCAGCCCCTCCTCCCACCCTCTGCCTCCAGGGAGACTTCCCTGGCTTCTCCCAGCCTCCCCTTCTCGGTATCTAGCTGAGTCTCCTTGAAGGTTGCTGCTTCCCTGTGCCCTGTCTGACCCTCGAACTAGGCCCTGCCAGCTGCAGGCCCCGGGGCAGCAGGACACAGCGCTCTGGGCCCAGCAGGAGAGCTGCCCCTGCAGGCAGAGCAGGTGCTGCGGGCACTTCCCATTGAGCTGGGAAGAAGCCAGCGGAGGGGAGGCTTGTCCAAGCAGGTCAAGGTCATGGCCCTGGGTTAGGGTCAGGACAAGGACAGCTTCCAAGCCCCATCAGTGCTGCCACCTGCTCCCTTGGGGCCCCCGTGGGACGGTGCTCTTGGAACTTCTGCTCTCACACGATATGACATGGGCTGGCACACACCCACTGGCCTGGTCCTTGAGGGACACTCAGCCCTCACCAGCAGAGTACGCCAGGACTTCCCTCCCCGTGCTGGAAGTCCACTTCTAAGCCCTCCGGTGGCCTCCCTGACCAGGGATAGAAGAGGACCCCTGCTGTCTGGCTGCACAGCTGGCTGGCAGCAGTAATCACTGAGAAGACACGGAGAAGGGGCTGGTGTGTGAGAGGCACAGTCGGCTGAGGGACCTGGGGCCTCTGGACACTGGGCAGAGATGCCCTGGAGGCTGTGGGCGGGAGCCTGAGGGGTCCTGCAAGTCATGATTCTGCCCCTGGAGAACAGGGCGTTGAGCAGAGATGGGGGCGACCCTGAGACACACCCACCACGGAAGGTCCCAGCGTGAGGCCCGCTGGCCATGACAGCACAGGAGTGAACAGGACCAGAGCCAGGCCTAGCTGAGTGCCCGCTGGCTGTGTGCAGCGGCTGCCCCAACCCAGGTGGCACGCGGCTATCTGCGCGGCACTCCCAGACCCCGGCCAGCGCCCGCACGGTGCAGCCGCCGAGCCTCGGGGCCAGGCTCACCTCCACCATCGTCCTCCCGGAAAAACTCCTCACTGTCATTGGCGGAGTGAGACTTCTTCATCTCGGCGATCCGGTTCCGGGGCACCTTCCTCTTGAGGGATGGGGAGAAGAAGGCAGGCCGGTTGTTCCGCTCCGGGGTCGGGGGGGTGCTGAAGGAGGTCACCTGGGAACAAGGAGCCCGAGTCACTGGAGCAGCAAGAGTAGCCGCGGTCTGAGGGCCCCAGGGCCGCTCACATCCTGTCCCCCAAACAGCCCAGCTCTGAGCCCCAGGGGAGCGGCCACTGGGCTGCGGCTGCTGGCTCTGGCTCGAGTGCAGCCACCCGGGCAAGGGCAGGATGCCTGGCTGCAGTGCCCTCCAAGGAGGAAGCCCACTGCCACCGGGAAGGATGCAGGGTGCCTCTTCCTGGCCTCCACCCAGGGAGGGTGACAGGTGCAACCATGGATCAAGCCCGAGCCCCGCCCCGCCCCCTGGAGCCTTGACTATAGGCCAGGGGCTGGCGCTAGCCCATCTGACCATCAGGAAAGGAAGTCGAGACAGCGGCCTTGACTTGCCTAAGTCAGCCAGAGGCCTGACGGCAAACAGGACCGCAGTCCAGGTCATCCCCTAGTGTCCTCCCGCTGTGAGGCCCCACCCCTCTGACTCCCAGTCCCTTTCCTGAGAAGCACTATATAGCTCATCTCCACTCCTCCCGCCAGAGCACACTGGTCCCATTCTCCTGACGTCCACAGCCGCTGAGGCTAGGCTGGCACACACAGGTACAGACAGAGGTCCCTGCCCTCAAGGAGCTCACAGTCTGTTGGGGGTGCCAGACTCAGAGAGTGACAACCACAGACAGCATGCTGGCCACTGAGACAGAGAACGGGAAGCACAGGACACAGGAGCACAGAGGCAGAAGGGACTGGCAGCCTGGGGAATCGGGGTAGGCTTCTTGGAGGAGGTGCGCTTCAGCTGGGTCTTGAAGGACGAGTAGGAGTTCGCCAGGTGAAGAAGGGGGGGAAGGGCGTTCCAGGCAGAGGGAACTTGGCCCATCTCCTCCCTCCTCCCCACGCAAACAAGAATCAGGGCGGCAAGATGAGCTGGGACTGAGGCTTCGAGAGCCCCATCGGCTCCTCGTCACAGCTCCGACATCCACCAAAGTCCCGCGGCTGCTGGGCTCCAGACGGTCCTCCCACAAGCCGGGAAGGTTTAGAAGATAAAAAAAACAAACACCAGAAGCTACAATACACACAGTCTGCATTTGTGATCCGCGCTGGTTACAGGTGGCCTCTGGGTATAAGAGGACATGTGACAGGCAGCAAAGAGCAGGGTCCCCAGAGCTCAGGCCTGGCTGCTGGCCCATGTGACCCCAGCGCCCAGGGCCTCCTGCTACCAGGGTCTGGGGCTGCCTCACCCCTCACAGCCACACTACCTGGGGAATCGAGGTTGGGGCAGGCCTGGTGACACGTCTGTGGCCACTCAGCACCCAGCCACAACTCCACACGAACGCTACACCCATCTTTTCAGAGTCCCAGTGGGCAGTCTAGGGCCAGGAAAAAGCAGACCCCTTATCTCAGAAATATGAACGGCCTCCGTTCCTGGGACAAGAGGCCACCTGGAACTCCACCATCTTCCTGAGTAGCAGCATCTGTCTGTCTCACACACACACCGATGGGAGCACGGAAAAGCTTGTGAGGGGAGAGAAGCTGGCCCTGAGCCCTGGAGACGATCGAGGCTCAGACCTTCTTACAGAATCAAAGCACAGGCAGTGCTCCCTCTGCTCCCTCGCCTCAGGCTCCCGGGCCGTGACTCGCACACCTGAGGCCACAGCCCAGCACCCCAGCAGCCAGAGGGCCACAGGCTCCCTCACACCTGGAGGCAGGTGTCTGAAGGAGAGCGCTGAGGTTGGAGCGGAAGAGGCAGACACACCACGGTCCCAAGCACACAGCGTCTTCGGACAGGGCTGGGCAGGCTGCGCCTGGGCCAGTGCACAAAATGCCGCCTCCTCCAGGGCCCGCAGCTCCGAGTGGCCCTCGCTCTGGAGACCCAGCAGGTCAGGGGAGCCAGTGGGCAGAGCCTGGTCTCACCTGGCCCTGGGGGTGAAGCTACTGCTGACCTCAGCTCTCCGCCCTAGGGACGGACAGTGCCCAGGGCCCAGTGGTGTCCCCAAGAGGTGTGTGACCTGGGCAGCAACCTGGGTTCCAGGCCTGTGGGTAGGATCCTGCCCCCTACCCACAGGAGGAACCGGCGGCTCCGGGGCTTGTGCTCTGCCCACCTAGTGGGCAGCAGGAAGGCCAGCTCCTCCTCACCTCCCTCTGACTCAACATCCAGTTTCATGTGGCCACCTCACCCAGCAGGTCCAGCTGGGCTGGCACCAGGGCTAGGCCTGGCTTTCTGGTCGGACTCTCCTGTCCACAGCCCCTGGGGACTCAGCCTGGCTGCACTGGCAGCTCAGAGAAGCAGAAGGAGCTGTGGCCCAGGCCCAGCCTACTGTGTGACCTCGGGCAGGGTCCCCAGGTCTCTGAGCCTCGGCTTCCTCGTGGGTGGGAGTGATGGTACCTACCTCCCAGGGACTATGGGGTAGGGGACCTGTGAGAAGCAAATCCGAGGGACAGGAGGCCCCTCCCCCAGCTGTGTAGCCCTTACCCGCTCATGCATGGGTGAAGCTGGGCTGGAGTCCTCTTCAGTCCCGCAGGGGGACGTGTCACCAGTGGACACACGGCTGACTGCCATCTCGGCATGGCCCTTTCCCTGCGGCCCCTTCATGCGCACAAACTCCATGTTGTTGTACTTGTAGAAGCCAAATGACATCTTCTGGGCCATGCGAGCAGCCACGCTCACCTGCAGCAGGTGGGATGTGGCCTGAGCCAGAGTGGTGGGGACTGCTCCTCAGGCCTCCCCCAGGGACACAGCAGCCAGGGTGACCATCCCTGTGGGCTACCCGTGGGGGAAGGGGCAGACCCCAGCCTGGCAGGTGCAGCGTGGGGAGGTATTCCGGTCTCCTGGTGCCATTCTCGCTGCCCCGGAAGCTGTGCCACAACAGTGCAGTACCAGGCTAGGACAGGGCACCAGCACACAAGGCCTAATACTGACCCCTTCCCAGGCTGGGAGAGGCTCCGGTCTCTAGCAGCCCTGCCACACAGGAGCAGCCTGGGCTCCTCACCCTTGGCTGGCAGTCAGGGCCAGCTTCTGGGCTGTCCCCAGGAACAGGCAAGGGAGAGCCAGGGGCTCATGGCACAGTGAGGAGGGAGAAGAGAAAGACCCCCTTGTGTCGGAGGGCAAGGCTAGGCCAGGCGGGGGCCAGCTGAGCGTGGCCCAGGGCCACAGGTGCTGGGGGACAGGCATGGCCCAAAGGCAGGCTTGAGGCCACGCAGGGAGATGGGGATGGGGGACCCCAGGCGGACACTCACTCGGTTGTCATACACCTTCTTGAGCGCCTCGTAGCGGATAGAGCCCTGGAAGATGACCCCCTGGAACATGTTGGTTTTGTCACTGGCCACCAGCTCCACACACACCATCTCTCCTTCCCCCACGGTCATGTCGCTAAACACCTGAGGGGGCACAAGGAGGACAGGGGGATATGGAGTGTCCGCTGCCACCACTGGGACCGCAGCCGGGCCCACCTGCAGGGACAGCCTGCTTCAAAGCCCCAGTTTGCCCGTGAAGTCACTGATGGAGAAGGCGACAGCCGTCCTGACCCCCAGCTCTACCCAGTCCCCCAGACCCTTGGATCAGCCTCCCACTGGGCAGGGCTTACTGCAGGAACTCCAGGACTAGAGGTACGGTGTTGAGAGCCACAGCCGAAGGGGCCCCAGCAAACTTCCAGCTGCCAGCACCAGCTGCCAGCTGATGGTTGGCTCACAGCGGCCCCAGCAAACTTCTAGCTGCCAACTGATTGGCTCCTCTGTGGTGATGCTCATTGGATTGTTTCCCTGCCCTTTCAGACCACAGAGCTGCTCATTGGGGGACTTTTTTTGGCTCCGCCCATGCAACCCAGCCAATCGGCCTCAAGAGCAGGAGGAGTCGGGGAGGTTGAGAGGCTTGTGGGAAGCGGGTGGTGGCACTTGGGCTCTGAGGGTTTTCCTGAAGAGCTGGGTAGTGTGGTGTGTGTGTTCTAAAAATAAAGTTCATTTCTTTTGACAAGTGGCTCCTGAATTGTGCCCAGCCATACTGCGGCATTTGGTGGCCCGTACGGGGAACGAACCCGCAACCTTGGCGTTATCAGCAGTGCGGCCCCTGCTGGGCCACAGGAAGGCCAGGCCCCTCGTCACACTTCTTCTGCAAGCAAGTGAGACAGGTTACAAGTTGGCCTGGCCGCTGGGCACCTCCCCATGCCAGCTATGCAGCCCCATCCTGCCTGGCCCTCTATGCCCTGAACTGGTCCCTGGGCTCAAGTCAAATGCTCAGCAGCACTGACACAATGACCACCTGCTGCCTTTCTGAGCTGCTATTCCCTGGGGCTGGCACACAGATTGTGTGTGGGGGGGAGGGGTGGGTGGTTGGGGACTGAACCCAGGGCCTTGTGCATGCAAGGCAAGCACTCTACCAACTGAGCTGTCCCCAGCTCCAGATGTGAGTTTTAAAGCCAGAGACTCAGATGCCAACAGCTTTGCTGTGTGAGGTGGGGAGGGTGTCAGCTCCTGTGCCTCAGGTGCTCAGAAGCCCCAAAAGACATGCCTGCCTTCCTGTGGGTCCTCCCAGGGAAACCCTGGTGAGCACAAGGACCACTCCAGGGCCTCAAGAGAGAAGCAGTGGCTTCCCTTCTGCTCCACCCAGTGCCCTGTGCCCAGTGAGCTCCGGTTTTCCCAGCTTTAAACACAGTCTTGGTCCAGGTGACTCCTGAAGCCCAACCCTGCCTGACACACCAGGATTTCCTGATGGTGGGGCATGAAGATGCCCATTTGTGGTCATGGGAGACAACAAAGACTTCCTGCCCAGGAGGCACGCACTGTGAGTCTGCAAGGTGCTCTCCCTCCCAGCGGCCCTTGGATCATCTACCCCATGGGCAAGTAGGACACGCAATGACATTCACACTCATTTTACAGATGAGGCTGGGTGAACTCCCCTGCCCCAAGTCAGACACCAGCAAGAGAGGCCTCGCTGGCCAGCCTCTGGACCACCACTAGCCCAACACCTCCTGTGGGAGAAGGTCCTCGCCCTGCGCCTCCCGGATAGAGCTGGGGAGCAGCCAGGGCAAGCAACTCACCTCCTCAAAGCTGTCAATCATGAAGAAGATGTTAGGGTAACTCATCTTGGACTCTTCCCCTTTGCTGTCCATGGGGTGTTTGCTGGGAGATGCAAACACTTGCTGAAAGAAAGCAGATTTCAAGGGCTGAGAGAGGTCATACCTCGCGGGCTGGCCCAGGGCCACTCTAGTACGGGCTGGCATGGCCACACTGCTCAGAGCCTGTCCAAAACCAAGGAGCCACTCTGGAGGAGCTGTGTGCCAAGACCTGGTTGCATGCTCCTTGCATGGGACACAGGACCCCAGGCACTGAAGGTACTTCTGCAGTCAGACCCTCTCTCCCCTCAGGGGAAGGGAGGAGGGGCGGGGAGGGGGAGGAGTCTTTCCAGCCTAAACACCAGGCAACCCTGGACTGACGTGGCAGGTGGGTGGCCTGGGGCTCTCGAACCAGGGCTCACCTGGGATTTCTTCTTATGGATGTGAATGTCACCTCCATCAGAACGTGTGCACACTGCACAGGTCACCATGTAGTCCAGCTGGAAGAGAGCACAGGTCAGTGTGCAGAAGGGGCACTTCCCTCACACCCATGCAAACTCCACCCACTGTGCTCGTACCTTCTGCAGGATGAGATTCAGGCACACGCTCTCCTCCCAGTCAATGTCGGGGTCCCCCAGGCCCGGCAACTTCTTGGAGTCGCGCCGGTACACCTCCACCTCCACCTCGGGCTCAGCCTCCGCCTGCTACAGCACCGGGCGGGAGTGAGTGTGCTGACCACTGAACACCTGTGCCCCACCATGGTGCTGAGCAGGCCCAAGATGGACAAGGCCTCCCACTCCCACTGTTCCACTCCCAGCGCTCGAGCTCTGGGACCCACAGGGCATCCATTCTCCTCTTGGAGTCTGGATTTCCTCATCTGCACCGGGCCAGCATCTTCCACTCAAAGTTATTGTGATGATTAAAAAAGATCATATCTGCTAAGTGTCACTAATGACAGTGACATCTATTGAGCTCACAGTGGCCAGGAGGGGTTGGGTTCAATGTTTTGCGAATTATTTATTTTTTGGACCTAACAACATTCCTAGAAGACAAGTGTCATTAGTCACATTGTAACAGATAAAGCTCAAATTTATTGAAGGTCAAATAATACGCACACATGAAAGAGGAATGAGAGCATCTACCTGCACCTCTCCACGGAGAAGAACGTTAGGGAAAAGTCAAAAGCAGGTTTTGATGCATCTGTCCTGCTGGGAGGCCTCCTGTCCTGGATCCTGGTGAGGCCCAGAGGGCATCAAGGGGAACCAGGCACCCCAGAAAGGGAGTGTTCAGGCCTCTCACAGGGGTGCAGGTCTGTGTACCCGGAGGTAGAGCTGAGACCCATGCAGAGGTGCCAGAGGCTTTAGCCTCAGCAAGAGAAAGGATGTCCTAGGGCGGGACTCCCACTTCCCACGGCCTGTGCAGCAGAAAGTCCCCTGACCTCTGAATTGGGTCCCTGGGGCCCCAGGCTGTTGCTGCTCTTGGTCGCACTTCATGGCCCTGGCTGGGCCACTCTCCTTTCCTCCAGTGCCCCACTTGTTTAGTCTCCTCCAAGAGAACACAGCCCCAAACAGGGCTGTAGACCCTGCATGTGGTGGAGGCTCTGCAAGTCTTTGCTGGCCAGTGAGTGGATGGACAGGTACGAGGTGCAAGCGCAGGGCTACTTTCAGATCAGAACCACGCACCCTGGACAGCAGAACCAGCAGTCCCATCAGCAAAGCGCCCGAGTATGCACCACAAGAAAGGTCCAAGGATGTGCTGGAAGCTGCTCAGATGTCCACCCACAGGACAGATGGACGGCTGTGGTACACTCAGGGGAACAGCATACAGCAGCCAGACAAACCACAGCCACCTGAGTCAACAGACACAGCCCAGAAGACACCGAGGAGGCAGCAACTCCATGACCAGGGGTGCAAGAAGCCAGGCCTGCCCTGGGGGAGGGAGGTAGCCGAGGATGGCCAGGGCCTCAGGTGTGCCTGGATCTGGGGGCTGGCGACCCCGGGTGTTCCCACTGAGAGAGACCATCAAGCTATGCACGCTGGCCGGTGCGCTTTCCCGCATGCCTGTTATGCTCCAGAAAACCTACTCCAAGAGAAAAGGGGATGGAGCAGAGCCGCGTCGTGGGAAGTGATGGGATCCAAGGCAGGCTCCTTCCTGTCCCTGAGCTCTGGTTTTCCTGTGAGTGGGTTTAAGATAATCTGTACTCCAGGACTGCTGAGGGCATCAATGGGAGTGACAGTGGCACACTGCATGGGCCACCAGCAGAGTAGGCCACAGGTGCCCCAGTGCTCATCATTGCCAGGGACAAAATGGCCACCAGGAGTATTTCATCCAGGGGTGGTGTAAACAGAGTGTAGGGAATCAAGGACACTCCCGGGACAGGCTGGGCCAGGATCCCTAACGTGTCCCTGCAGCAGGGTGCAGAGATCCCAGCATCCTGTGCCCACCCACACTGCAGCACTGGCTCTGCCTATCCACCCTCCTCCACTAGCCCATATGGTTACCATGGCAACCGGGGACCAACAGGATAGGGAGGAGCGGGAAGGGGTGGGAGCTGGCTCCATGCTTGCTGCAGAAGACTCTGGGTGCGCAGGCGCAGCAAACAAAGCTGGTCTGCAGTTAGTTCTCCATGGGGCGGGGCTCCGTGATTGTGCTCCCAGCCCGCCCCCTGCAGGCCGTCCTCTGCACTGCAGCCTGGTGAGCTATAAAAAGTGCCCTGTGTAGAGGGATTCTGGGCAGGTCTTGGCCCTCCACATACTGCACCAAATGCTACCCGGGAAAGGCACTATGTTAATGCCATGTCACATATGTCACACACTGTCACACCCTGGGTCACAGGTATCTGGAACCCCCTTCCCATAATACAGGTGCTAGTCCTTCCCCTTGGGGTGTCCACAGTACACAGCTTTCCTCGCTATCCTGTGGGCAGATGTTACTTTCCTTTTGCAGCCCCCACTGGCCCTCTGTTCTTCCCACCATCAGAGCACTAGTGACTCTGTACAACACTGGCCATGATGTCTGCCTGTTCCATAAGACAGGGGGGCTTCCTAAGGACAGTGGCCAGCTCTGGGTCACTTCTATGCTGCAATGCTGGGGCAAAGGGTGCTTGCACATGGCTCACCATGGGTGCACAGTGCTCCTGTGGGACTCAACCCCCCCCCCCCCACATCTTCAAGAGCAGCTGCAGGCAGCCCTGCCCCTCCTGTTCCAAACTCGTCAGTCCTGGGCCCAGGCTGCTCTTCCCCAAGGAGGGCTCACATCTCTCACTTCTCTTATGTGCCATCTCTGCCAACCCTCTCTCCCCTCACCAGGCCTCTCCAGGGCACACAGACCTGACCTCCCCTCTGCCTCCTGACCAGAGCTGCCACCTCTCCTGAAACGGAAGACAAGAATGCCTCCCAGTGCCCTGGCCTCTCCACAGCCTCTGGCCACAGTAGCCTTTGCCTTGAGGAAAAGACCAACATTTCACAAAAAGAACTTTTTGCAACCTGACTCCAGCAGACACCAACAGGCTGGAGGGTTAGGGACAGAGGCTGGGGCCCAGAGCTTTTCTACCCCAGCTACTTACTCCCTGCTGGGCAGACAAGGACTTCCACCTCCTAAGGGAGAGAAGGTCCCATCCCCCAGGGCCATGCTGAGGCTGGAGCAGGGAGCACCCACAGCAAGAGTCACCCTCATGAGGAAGAGCCAGACACCAGCTGTGTCCTGCCAAGGGCATCTCTGTGGTCAGTCACATCACCCAAGCCTTCCAGCCACCCAGGGGTGCATGACAGCAGGGCCCCACCCTTATGGAATAAGAGCCTGAGCCTAAGAGGTGACTAGAAGTGTCACCCAACAATTAGGGGGCTAAGCTGGTCTAGGCAGCTGGCTTAGACTGCCTGCCAGACAGGACAGGTGAGGTGGCTGGACTGAGAGGTCCCACAACCAACACCTGCTGGATGGCCCCACCAATCAGGCCTCCTCCTCACCACCCCCCACCACTGAAACTGCTCTGCCAGGCCTCTACACCCTCCCTGTCCCCAGTCCCAGCACTGGCCATGCCACCTCTCCAGGCCCTTCCCCACTTGGCTCTTCTGCTTCTCTGGCCAACAGTCTCCTGCTGGTCCCTCCAAGGCCAGCCTGGCAGGAAGGCACGTCAGCTCCTTTGCCCTGGCTCCCAGGCCTGTCCACTGGCCGGTCCTGCATGTATTCGGGCTCTCAGAGCAGATGCGAGGCCGGCAAGGGCTGCGACTGGCTGCCTGGGCGGCGAGCGTTGGCTTAGCAGTGGGCCCGGCTCCACAGCCCCCTCTGGCTTGCCCGATGTCCACCCTGCCAGGCTGTGAGGTGCCTGTGTTCCGCCTAGGGACACGCGGGCGGCCCTGCCCACAGTGGGTAGGCCCAGGACACTGGGCTCAGGCCTCAGCACTGCCATCTGTTCCCTTGCAGTGAGAGGCTGGGCACTCCTCAAAGCTGCAGTGGTGCGGACATCGCTGCCCCAGCCGTCCTGGCACCCGCGACTGCCCCAGCCCCGACAGGCGTCCTTCTGGCCTGCACAGGCCTCCCACGGGTCACCCACCTTCCTGCCCTCGCCGCCCTCGCTGCCCGCGTAGGCCAGCTTCCTGCGCACGTAGAAGAGCATGTCATCCTGCCGCGGGGCCCACTTCTCCATGAAGTAGGTGGAGAACATCCAGGTCCAGAAGACGATGCGGTCATCCTTGAAGCACCCTGCAGGGGGAGGCCCGAGCCGTGAGCGGCCGCCCAGCCCAGGCTGCTGACCCTCCGCCCAGCACCCACCCGCCCGCCCGTCTGCCAGGCACCCGAGAGGCTGGGGCGCCCCCCGGAGGCCGGCTCCCGCGGCTCCTTGTCCCCCACAACCGATCCACCACATGAGTCAGACAGCAGCTGGGCAGCCGGTCCCAGGGAGCCTGGAGGACCGAGTCGAGGCTCTGGAGGCGGCATCAGGCATCCCCGCTGCCACCACCGCTGCGGAGTCCCCACCTCCACCCGCCCGCCCGAGCTGCTGCGGCAATTCCCACGGAGAATCCGACTTAAAGGGACAGCTGCCCTTTGCCAGCTGCTTCCCAGGCAAACAGGAGCCCTGCGCAGGTTGCTTATTAAATTCTTGCACAGACTTCATTACAGAGGGTATTTCTTTTTGATAAATATTTGTCATCTTTTTTTGCACAAGAAGAAAAAGCCCACAGGTTTTGGTAGGAGAACTGGGTCACCATTCCAATGCGGCCACATCATTATGTGACAGTGGACAGGTGGCTCAGCCTCTGAGCTAGGTGAACTAAACGGTGGGTGGAAAAGCCCTTCCTGGAATAGCAGGCTTGACAAGGTGGGCTTCCTCCCTCCTGGTCAGAACCAACACACCCCGTGGAGCCCTCTTCACCACTGGTGCGCTAGCTGTTGCTGTCCCCTCCCACCCCAGTGCCACTCTGATCTAGGCCTAGTACTGTGCTGCTGGAAGGACCCAGTCCCTGCTCTTAGACATGGAGAACCTAAGGGCCAGTAGGACCATCTCCCAGCCTCACTGGCTGTCAGTGGCATGAGCAGGACCTGCCCATGTCCCACCTCCCAAAGGTCAGCCATGATGCTAAGACCCCAGCAGAGAGCCCCAGCCACACCACTAGCCAGAGAACCAGGGCTCAAGACCAGCCCTGGCGTGGCCAGCTCCCACACCCTGCCTGGCCTGGCCTCCAGACATAGAAGCAGCAAGTAGGAGGGTAAAGGCAGACTCCCTCAGGGAGGGGTCCAGGTCAGTGAGGCTCGTCAGCCTCAGGAGCACAGGCCAGGAGGCCCCACAGCACAGGCAGCTGGCCAGGCTCAAAAGGCCCAGGTAGAACCAATGTCTGTGACATCTCACCCCTTTGAATTCCTGCCCCACTTTCCCGACATGCAACGCACAGTCCACCCCACCAGAGCCCTGCAAAATTAGGCAAAGGCAGGATAGCTGTTCCTGGACTAACCTCTGGCCCTTTAAACACAGGATGGGTCTTTCTTTCTTTCTGTATTAGAGATTGAGCTCAAGTGCTCTGCCAATGAGCTACACACCCCCGGCCTTTTTCTTGCTAATTAGCTGGGGCTAAGGGTGTAGCTCAGTGGTAGAGCGCCTCTGTGTTCAACCCTCAATAGCCACTCCCCAAATTATGAAGGTGGCACCCCGGTTCACAGAGCTGGAGACAGATCTGCCAGGTGCCACACTCAGACTCCTGGGAAATCTCGGTGCTCAGCAACCTGTTGAACCTGAGACGGGTCCAAAAACGCACTCAGCAGGCAGCTGCAGCCCCAGGGGTGCAGGCAGGATTGGCAGGATCAGGGGAGTCTGGGGCCTGGCACCTCCTGCTGCTGGTGGCTCTCTAGGAATCTCCAAGCCCAGCAGGATCCAGCAGGTCCCATCCCTGCTTGCAGCCAATCTCCTTGGGCTCCAGGAATCAGGCAGCTGAAGCAGGCTACCTGCCTATGGGGACTCCCAGCAGGGTGGCTGGGCACGCACAGGGTTCTGGAGCACAGGGTGGCTGACCACACCCTGGGGTCAGCAGGCCACAGTGCTGTGTGCCAGGCCCCAAGCTGGTCCTGCCCATAAGCACCCCTGCAGCACACGTCCCAGCAGCCGTGAGACCATCAGAAAGTCCAGCAGGCGACACCCCCTGCCAACACCTCGTGTAAACCAGCCTCTGATTCTACCCCATGGCCAGGCTGCCCCCTGCAGCTGTTGGAACTTTACTTCAAGCCCTCTCCTGCCTTCTCCCTAGGGCCTTCCCATCAAATCAGGAAAAAGTCCAGAGTCCTTCCTAAGCACTCCATGTCGGCCCCCTTGGCCACCTCTCCCTGGCCACGCTGGCTGCCCACAGTGCCGTACACACTCCCTTTAGGGCCAGGATACAGGCTCCTCCTCCTCCTCCAGCCCCTCCCCATCCCTCCAGGTTTGGCTTAGATGTCACCTAAGATGTTTAACAGAGACCCCCGACCCCTGTTAAACATATCCACAGGGACCCCCTATCTTGTTTTGCTGCCATCAGAGCCTTATCACGACCTGGCATTCCACACCCATGCACTGACACGAAGGCGTTCCCAGAGGAGGAACTTGGTTACTATTAGATCTCAGTACCCAGATCAGCACCACGCACACAGCAAGCATTCAATAAATGCAGGCTGAGCACATGCAGTACCCAACCAGACCAGAGAAGAGTGCGGGCCATGAGCTACAGCCCTTTTAGCCTCAGGGTTTCTGACTTGTGAGCTTCCAAAGAAGCCCCGATTCTCACACAGGTGCCAGGGCTGAGCCCCGCTTCTCTGCCCTTCTGGGCTCGGGAGTTGCAGCACCCGCTGTGCTGAAGGTGCAGGCCCATGTCACAGTCCACTACCTTCCCTCTGCTGCCGCCGCGGGCCAGGCAGGTGCGGGCCAGGAGAGCCCGAGCCAATGAGCTCCAAGAACCCAGGGCTGTCGGCAGTGGGACGCAGCCCAGCATCACCAGCACTGTTCTATCTAGTGCCAGCAGGGCAGACCAGCAGGAAGAGCCAGGCTGCCAGGGACACACAGGCCTCCACTGCCCAGCAATTAGTCCCCTGGGTCCAGCCCCAGGGGCTGCCCTCCAGAGGGAGCCTCCTAGTCTCCAGAACCCACCGTCCTGTCTACCTGCATTCAGCAGCTTTCTCGTTGCTGTGACCAAAAGACCTGACAAGATCAATTTTAAGGATGAGAAGTTTTAAGGTTCATGGTTTCAGAGGCTCAGTCCACACACAGCTCCATTCTTTGGGGTATGAGGTGGGGCAGGACATCATGGCGGAAATGTGTGGCTGAGGAAAGCAGCTGGGAAGGTGGCACCCAAGAAGCAGCTCCGCTCACAGGCACCTCCTGGGTGACCCACCTCCTCCAGCCACACCCCCCTGCCTACAGTCACCACCCAGCTAATCCCTGTCAGGGGATCAATGCACTGAGAGGCTCAGGCTCTGCCGCTTCACCTCTGCGCCTCTTGCATCTCCACCCCAGTATCGACACCGTGGCCCCTGCCACCTGGCTGGAGGGAACGCCACCTTGGAATCCAGGGGATGGACTCCTGGAGCAGATGCAGCCCCTGAAGCTGAGACAGACTCACTCAGGCAGCACCACGGACAGCTGCGCTCCACGTGGCAGGCTCGGGGCTGGGGTCCTAAGGGGCTGTGTCCCACAACAGAGCCTCTAGCACTGAATGAGCACACAGGATCCTGCTCCTGGGGGCAATACTGGGCAGGCTCCAGGAGCCTCTGGTCACTATGCCGTCACCAGTGACCACTCATGGCCTCAAGGCAGGTTTCTGTCCAAAGGCCTTTTATTCCACACAGAGCTCATTCCTCAACTGAACGCAGCCTGAAGGAAGCTCACTGAACACACCTCTGTGACGCATGGCCCGGCCCTCCTGTGCTGGGCCAGGCAGGATCTGGGCACTGCATTGGGCAGCACCATGAGTCACCCACAAAAAGCAGGAGGTGTGAGTCCCACGGCACCACGTGGGCCCACAGACTCAGATCTACAGGCAGGACACAGGTCTCCTCCTGCACCCTTCGCTGGGAACCAGTGTGCAGGGGACACATTTTCCAAATGTCCACCACTAACCACAAAAGCGTGCCCACTACTGATTTGGGATTAGAGATAATTTCAGCAAAGAGGCGAATTCACAAACACAGAGTCCATGAGCAACAAGTACTGGCTGCATCAGGACTGACCCTGCCAGCTCCAGCTGGGAACACAAGGCCCAGCCGTGCCCCCCCACCCCAGCCAGGGGTCTGCCCGAGTTGCTCGCTGGATCACAGACCTGCAGGCCCCCCACAGACCAGCAGCTCAGGGAGGAGTGGGTGAGGCTCATAGCGGGGCATGCTGCCAGGCCTCCCTCATCTGGGGTGCTCTCTGCTGCTGCTATCTCATCCTGCAGGACACTGAGGGCGGGGGGACAGGGAGCCCAGCTGCTCAGCAGGACTGGTGTGAGCAAGGCAGAGCAGTGACAGTGGCTGGCGGGACTCCTGTCAATCACTGCACCCTCGAGGCAACATTATGGGGTGAGGGAGGCCCTGGGCTCAATAGAAACTCGGTCTTCATTCCAGAGATAAAGCAACCTGGGAATGGAGAGACTCAGGGGAGATTCAGAGCTGGGACCTGAAGTGTGGCAGACATGTGCTTCCCAGGCCCACACATGGCACTGCAGGCTGAACGGCTGGGAAGGCAGCCCAGGTCCCCTCACTGAGCCCCAGCCCTGCCCTCCCCAACACAACACATGGGGGTGGCTCACAGTGGGCCTCTCAGGCCAGCCAGGAGGACACCCGCCTTGACCATGGGTGCTGTGGGGACCACTTCCCGCAGAGTGCCAAGTAAGCACCAATAATGACCCATAGAGAGACCCCTCAAGTGTACCTGACCAGAAAGGGACCTCTGCACCTCTCAGGGCTTTTCACAATACCAGCGCAGGCTGCAGAGGCTCCGTTAGACCAGGAGCGAGAAGAGACTTGGCCCACACTGTTGACCCAGCACTGCCAGCAAGCCTCCAGGGAGAGCAGGGAGACCGCAGGAGGGGCTGGGCAGAGCACGGGCCCGGTGAGCGCTCCTGGACAGACAACCACTCCGTGGCTAAGTTAACCACTGGGCTGCTTTCCACCAGCTGGACCTTTGGAAAACCCGAGGACTGGTTCTGAGGAGCACTGCTTGAGACCTCTCCCAGGCCATCTGGACCACTAACCCACAAGGTTCCAGCCAGCTGTGCTAAGGCCATCAGAAAGGACGGCCGTGTATTCAGGGGAAAACGCACCACACTCTGCTGGAGGACACTGGAGCAACAGCCAAGAGGTGTCCCCGAGAGAGCGACTCCATTGGGTCTCGACCGTCCAGAGCCACACACACACTTTCAGAGCCTCAGAAAATTGCGAATTCTTTTTAACTGGCAAATTCTAATTGAGAATATCAACTCCAAAGATAACACACACTCTCTCTCAGGTACGATTACACATTAATATCCCGGATCATAGGATATCAACATAAAGACTTTACATACAGGGGCTGGGGTTGTGGCTCAGCGGAAGAGCGCTTGCTTGGCACATGCAAGGCCCTGGGTTCGATCCTCAGCACCACAAAAAAATAAATAAAGGTATTGTGTCCAACTACAACTAAAAAATAAATATTTTTTAAAAAAATTTTATATACAGTACTAAACAGAGTCCAGAAATCTATTAAAATATATGCCAATGGCCAAACAGAATTTAGTCAGTAATACAAGGATAGCCCAATATTAGGAAAACTATTATATACATTTATATCTACTTATGACTCAAAAGAGAAATAACACATGATCATCTCACAGAGGCTGGGTCAAGACCACTCAATGAAACTCAATACCCATTGTTGATTTTTAAAAAATAGTCTGCTGGGCGTGGTGCACACCTGTGATGCCAGCAACTCCAAAGGCTGAAACAGAAGGATCACAAGTTCAAGGCCAGCCTGGACAAGTTAGCAAAGCCCTGCCTCAAAATAAAATAAAAAGCTGGGGACATAGCTCAGTGGGAAGGTACTTGCCTAACATGTGCAAGGCCTTGGGTTCCATCCCCAATATCACAAGTAAAAATACTAAGTAATAATTTAAAAATCTAAAAAGTAGCCTCCATAAAATCTGTTTATTTCTATAAACAGATACTTCCTTAAACATGATATATCTTAACTTCCAGAGTTACAAACAAATCGATCATCACAGTCCACTATTATCAGCATTGTTCTGAAGATGCTGGACATTATCATCAGGCAACAAAAACGTACTGAGAACAACAGCAACTGGGGGGAAAAGCCACGTCACTATGGACGGTGTGACGCGGTGAGCACCTGCCCTGGAGGACACAGGCGGGGAAGCTGAAAGACCAGCCGTCGATGGGAGCACCAGCACCAGGCGCAGCGTCGCCAGAACACGCAGGGAACAGAGCGCCAGAGCCAACTCTCCTGGTGGAGGGGGACGGGGGCGTTCTGTCCTTCAGAATTTGAAACAGAAGGACCTGAACAGATGAAAAGGCCCACCACATTCTCAGCCGGGAGCCCTCAAGTCACAGGGGAGCAACTCTGTCTAATTTGATCTGTCCATTTAACATGCCGAGAGAATGGCTGGTCTGGTTTGGTTTTGCGGTGCTGGGAATGGAACCTGGGCCTCGCACACGCTAGGCAGGCGCTCTACCCCTGAGAGACAGGCAGACAGTGTTCAAAGCCAGTACAGCCAGGAGAATCCAGGAGAGTTCTGTGGGGCTTCTCGTCACGTCACGACATCCTAGACAGCCAGGCTGTTACCCCAGCAACTCGCGGGCTAAGGCAGGGGGATCGCAGGCTCGAAGCCAGCCTCAGCAACTTAGCAAGACCCTGTCTCAAAGGAGAAAATAAAAAAGGAGAGAACAGGCCGGAGAGCTGTGGAGGAGGGGCTGGAGGCAGAGGCAGCCTTGCACCTGGAGCTGGTGCTCCGTTTCCAGCCTCAGCCGGTGAGGTTTGGCTGGTAAGTTTCCCCTCCTCTAAGTCTTACAGGGTGAGTCCTGCACTTGCAACTTCAAGAACCCTCACACATTTGAGGCTCACCCCAGATCCTCCCCTGGCTTCTGTCTCTGATATCAGACGCTGACCCCAGCTCCGGCGGAAACCTTCCGGTCGCCATTCTCTTGGGCAGATTTGCCAATTCACAGATCATCGTTTCTGCCACTGCTTTTCGCCCGTGGAACCCTCAGACCCGGCAAGCTGTATGGCTTCACTGATTCTGTTTTCAAATCCAAGCACGGTGCAAAAATGACACATCTCCACCCTGTCGTTACATCTGCCCCACTGTGAAAACGTGACCCAGGCCTCAGCTTGGCCTCCCCACTCGCTCCAGGCTGTGTACAGAATCACCACCTTCTGAAACCTCCCCCTCTGAATCGCCACCCACACGGCATCGGCTTCTGGCCTTTCCCCGTGGTACTTGTCAGCATCTAACACAAGAGGCATTCTACCCATTTCTTCTGTACAGGAGTCCCCAGCCTTTCCTGCAAGATCCAAACAGAAAACACCTTAGGCTCTGCAGGCACACGGGCCTATCGCAACTACAAAGTCAGCCACATGATACATAAAGGACTGCAGTGGCAGTCCCAGCTCCTCAGAAGGGAGACACCAGGCCAGCCTGAACAACTCCATGAGATTCTGTCTCTCAAAATGAAAAGCCCTGGGGACGGAGCTCACTGGTAAAATGCTCTGGGGTCAGTGCCCATACCACAAAAGAAAAAAGGGCAAGAGCTGAGACTGTCCTGGGCCACAGTGCCGAGACCGGCCACCCAAGCCAGGGCCTCGGGATGCCCGGCTGGACCTGTGGCGCGGGCCTCGGTGTTTTTCCCCGTGGGCTGTTGCACTCACTGCTGTGGGCTCAGTTCCTACAACAGGGTCTTTAGGAAACAGTAAATGTTCCTAACCTGAAGTAGTACACAAGACGGGCTGAGGGATGGAGGAAAGCACGGTGGCCAGCACACGAGTGGATAGATCCGGGCAGGACCACAGCACAGCTTTTCAGGAAGCCAAGATCAAAACTTTCAACAGGAAAGGAAAAAGGAGAAAACATGAATTTTTAATTTTTTCAGAGAAGGAAAAGCCTTTCAAAGTAGAACACAAAAGAATGGCAAATTAAAAATATGGCAAATAAAAAATAAAATTACAAATATACAACAACAAACGCACCATTATTATGCACCAATAAAAATATGAAAAAGAAAAAAAAAAAAGAACAATAAACCAAACTACATAAAAACTAGTCCCTACAGGGGAAGGAGACACATGTACCTCCACACGCCTCTGCACAGCAAGCAAAAACCAACCCCACGCTGGCAGAGAAGTGGCTCCTGAACAAGGGCCAACCTTAACACAAACGGAGTTCTGTGCACTGCATAAGAAAACAGTGGACAGTGGCCTTCACAACATGAAAAGCAGCTCACCTTCACACAGACATGTGAACTACACGATGTGTCGTCTACCTGTTGGATCTGCAAAGACAAGACTGCCTGACAGGTCTCAAGTAGGACCAGGGACATCCTGTCCTACAACGGAGACATCCACTGGTAAAACATCTATGGGGACAATGGGCACACATCAGATGCTCAGGGCTGGCTGACACTCAGTGGTGGAGCCCTTGCCCAGCGTGCATGAGGCCCTAGCTTCATGCCAGCCTCCCCCCGCCCCCGGCTGCCCTCACACACAAAAAAGTGGGGCAGACCAATATTGGAGGCCTTTAAAATTAAAGAAAAGAGTTTAAAATGACATAAACGCAAGTGATGCACCAGGCAGGCCTGGAAGGTGGGACTGGAGGCTGGAGAGAGGACGAGGGAGGCCGGAGAGCTGGGGCAGCCTGCGGGCACCTCGGGCCCCTGCAGGTCTGGCTGCCGCTGGGGCCGATACAGTCCTGACACCATGTCCTGACCGGCAAACTGGTGGTCACAGTGGTTCCCCACTCTGGGGCAGCCCAGAGTTTAAATCAGCTGATACACCAAAGCCCCCCCAACCCAGGGTAGCATTTCAGGCATCCTTAGTGTCATTGCTGCCTGTGGAGACAGAACCAGGGAGACGGGAGACTTGGTTTTCTCACTTTGAGTTTTCTTACACCTTTTGAATTCTGCGCCTTGGCACATTTACCTATTCCAAAGGTAACCAAAAGATCAAGCTGTTAGCTGCATCTAATAACCATGGAGCTAACTGGAAAACTGCTCGGGCAGTGGTGGCAGTGCATGGAACTGAGAGACTGAGGGGGGCGTGTCATAGGCCCCGTGGTTCATGTGAGTGGCAGGCCCACCTCTCTCCTGGTTCCAGATAACCTGCAGCACAGACTCACACCTTCCCTGTGCAGACGCCATGCCAAACTTCCTTCTTGATCCCACAGGTCTACACTGCAGAAGTGGGAGGCCGCCTGGGGACACAGTGGCTCCAGCTGGACCCTGAGCCCAGCGCTCCCACAGCTGCTGGCAGGGTTAGGGCTGGAGTGAGGTTGAGGAGGCTGGGCAGAAGCTCTGTCCTCCCAGAACTCCCCTGGAGCATGTTCACCACTAAGCGGTGCAGCCAGAGCAGGAGGGCAGCGCACACCTGACCCAGCCAGCGGCTCCAGGAGCGCAGCTCAGCAGAGACGCAAGTTAATGAGGCAAATGCGGGGCGGGGACAGGTCAGCATTCAAGGTCCACCTGCAGGAATGCCAGACCAGGAGAGGATAGGACAAAAAGCCCCGGAGCAAGGACGTGTGAGAACCAGAGCTGGGGGGACCCGAAGACCTCCTGGCCAGGTCTGTGGCTTGGGGAACCTGAGAGGTCTGGTGCGGTGTCTTTGTTGTGGCCTGCAAACGCCTGGGTGAAGGGCCCCTGGGAGGGCACGTGCCTGGCTGCAGACTGTTCACCTCTGGCCACCTCCCAAGGTGGGGAGTCAGCTGGTCTCTGGGGACAAGTGCAAGGCAGCCTCTGACCCTCTAGAACTTCCCCACGCTGCCATGGCCAAGCAGGATGAATAGGCCTCTGTGGCCCCTCAATGAGCCCTTCATCAGCTGTGCCTCTCCTGCTCAGGGACCCCGCCCTCCCTGTGGCACAAAAGACAAAGGAGCTGCCCACAGAGGGGCCAGGCTGGCTTGCTGAGGCCTTTGGAGGAGGAACTGGTCAGTCGGGTCCCCATGTGAGCAACCCCGAGGGCCTGGCCCAAGGGCTTTCAATGACGCAAGGAGGCAGACAGGCCTCAAAACCCTGCCCGGCTCCCCATCTTTTTTGGGAAAAAGTCCAGGCTTCTTCACCAAACTAGCCAGGCTCTCCAGACCCCCAGGTCTGCTGAGGCTGAAGCCAGCCTGGGTCCTTCTTCCCTGACCAAATGCCCAGCAGGTCTCTGTCTGGCACAGCCTTTGGGGGTCAGCTGACACTGGTGGGAGCCTTCCCACCACCCACCCCATGCCAGAATCCTCTAAGCAACTGTGCCCTGCAAGTGTGCCTTAGGCTCCCTGTCCCCAAGCGCCTGCTCCCTTGTGAGCGCCCACCCAGGGCTTCCTTGCCCCTTGTGACCTTCACTCGTCTGAAGAGGAAGCAGGCCCAGGCTTGAGTCCCCTGTGTGATGACAGGACCAGCCCATAACCTGCAGCTGCCCTCAAGGCCACATTCCAGGCCCGAGGCTGCGTCCTGCTGGCTCCAACCTGTCTGTCAGGGTCCTTTCAGCTTGCTGAACAGGGTGTCCTGGTCCCCGGCACAGGGAAGCCTGCAACAGGAAGCCAGTGGATGTGGAACAAACAAAGTTGGGACTGTAGGTTCAGGGCACTTGCGAAGCCTGACTCACTGCGGCAGGTGAGCAGCAGCCTCACTCTCAACTCCGGTGCAGCACTGTGACCGCCCTGCTGACCCATTCCCCATTGACCCATTCCTCTGTTAAGAAAACCAAGCTTGGAGGCCAGGCTACCCAGCGAGTCCCCAAGGACCTCAAGATCCCTTTCAGGTGGTAGGGCTTCTACCAGGGCAGTCATGGGCAGTCACCAATCACAGTGTCCACAGAGTGGACTCTGTACTCCCTCCTTAATAGCAGTGCCTGCAAAACCTCCTGGACACTCAGCACCACCCTGCACCCGCCACCTGGCTGCCCAGCCGGCCTGCAGCCCACGCAGCCTTTCCTGAGCACAGCTCCTGGGTCGGGTTGGAGCTCCACATCTGCCTCCCAGCCATGAGCTCGCCACCACTGCAGCCAGATCCAAATTGCTAACTGCTGCCTCTCGGATATGGCAAGTGGCTCTGAGACTGACAAGCTGCCACATGCTCTCCTGAGTCTGCCTTGGGCTGACACTGACACTCAGAGGCACCTGTCCCAGACAGAGGGCAGCAGCAAGAGCCCTGGCGGGCAGACACACACGTGCACACGGCTCCCCAACTGCCGACCAGTTGGCACTGTTCCCTTCCTCCAGGCACTACGTGGCCCGCGGGAGTCACCCGCCCAGGAAGCCCAGAGCCCACAGCCAGCTACCAGGCAGCCCAGGTAGCACAGAGGGCAGGGGGCACCCAGGCCCAGGAGCTCTGCACCTGCTGGGGAGCGCACCCACCTCCTGCACTCACCAGCTCTGGGCTAGAGCAGACTGGTCCACACGGCCATGAGCCTCGTCGCGTCCACACGTGCCCTACGCTAGCTCCTGCAGGTTCCCAGCTCCAGCTAACACGTACAGGGCTCTCCCCGTGGGATCAGAATGAGGTGTAAGAGCCCAGGGCGCCTACACAGACCCCAAGAACCAATGGGACCCTTCAGCTGTCCTACTTCGAGGTCATCTAGCCTACCCCCTCTCGGGCTCGACAGAGGCACGCAGTCCCACCTCAGCACCAGGTGGCCCTTCTCGAGCTAGCCCCTGGACCTGGGCACCTTAGTCCCTTGCTCAATCCCTGGCCCTCTGTGGAGCGACCCCCTGGAAAGGCCCCGCGAGCCCAGACCCTCTACCCCTCAGCCTCACTCCACAGCCTCCCCTGCTGGACACCAGAGGCTGGTCCTCCTCGTGCACTGGACCAAGACCAGACACACAGCAGGAAGGGCGGCCACACCTCTTCCTGGAGAAATGGACCCGTGGAGTGTGAGCCAGGCCAAAGGAACTGGGTCCCACACCCACTCTTGCTGTGGAACCCTGAACAGAGCCTCCACCCAAGTCTCACTGGCTCCGTGTGCCTGCAGGGTGACCCCCAACTCAGGGGTGCCCACAGGAAGAGGTGTGGTGTGCTGCCCACGCACCTGGGCACGGGGGAGGAGGCTCTGGGAAAGCGTTGGCTGTCTGGGGCTCAGGTGAGGATCCCGGCGCAGAGCCTCCCGCCACAGCCTGGAGGAAGGTGACCTCAGTGAGGGCCTGCTGCAGGGGGACTCCCGGAGCCGCCAGACAGCGGGAGCTGCTCCCCAGCCCCCTTCCTGGCACTGGGGCAGCCCTCTTCCCCTGGGTCTGCAAGGCGGACCTGCGGACAGTGGGGCCCGAGGCGAAGCCACAGCTCTTCACAGAAGGTGGCAGCAGGTCTCAGCTCCATGCCGTGGGCAGGCGTCCTTCCTCCCTCGTCTCCCTTGTCTCTGAACCTAGGCACGCATGTGGCACTGACCGCCTGAGCAACTGGCCCTGATTGCCAAGGGTGCTTTAAGCACATGGCACCATTTTAAGCAGTTAAGCAGGTGTCCCTGAGCCCGGGCCCGAAGCAGTGACCCATGTCAACTGCTGACACTGACAGCGTTGGCATAAGAGGATACCCAGAGCTGGGGAAAGGGCCTCCCCCACAGGCCTGCTGTCACAGGCAGCTTCTGTGGTGTCCGCGGGCTCTAGGTCTGCCCCTCACTGCCTCCTGGGGAGAGAAAGAGCAGTGATCAGTTCTACTCAGCCCAGAGAGCTGCAGTGATTTCCCCAAAGTAGCACAGCAAATGAATTTCAGACCTTTCTCTTGCCCTGCTCAGGTGGGTCCCTGTGGGAAGGCCCCACTCAAGGGCTCCTCCCAAAGACTTGACCACTCTCCCTACTAAGTGGAGCCCCTCCACCAGCCCACCGCCTGACATGCCCATGGCAGCTTCCTCTGCCCTGTGGGGCTGTCTTGGGCATCACCCACTCCACACAGGCCCACAGCCAGCACCAACCCTGCCCTGAGGGGGAGCTCAGGTGGGTGAGCAAGGAGTCCATGCCACACAAAACGGGCAGCAGGAATCCTGCAAAGAGGGCGGGAGCCAACTCCAGCAGATGTCAGGAAAAGGCCACGCCACAGGGACAGAGAAGGGTCCGTGAGGTGAGAACGAGGTCCCCTGATAGGGCAAGGACGGCAACTTCAGACATGGGACAGCAGGGCAGGGGCCTCGCGAAGCCAAGAGCCGTGTCGCTGCAGCTCCGGCAGGAAGGGTCTTGGACTTTCTGCTGTGTAGGCATTCAGAGGTCACCGAAGGTGTGAACTACAGGGGTGACAGTCAAGAGCAGCCACTGTCTGGGGACTGCGCAGGTGGGGCTGGCTGTGGCTGGGCACAGGGGAGAGGAGGGCAGCAAGCTGGGGGCCGAGCAGTGAGTCACCTTGAGCAGGCTGAGTGGGAGGAACCAGTGGATCCTTCAGGTGGGGACAGATGTCCAAAGCAGTTGGTGACAGGGTTCAGGACACATTATCCCCAATATGGCCTCCCTCACCCTCTTCCCCTGCAGCAGGCACACAACTAGGAAAGATGCTCTGACCTTCCCTGAAGCAGGTCAAAGACCCTCACCCAAGAAGTGACTCCCTAAACCCAGAGGAAAGGAACGTCCCTATCTCCACAGACACAGACAGAGAAGACCGGGCCAGGCCCTGGGGAGTCCCGGCAGTTTAGCAGCATTAGAGCACACAGACCTCTTTATCCAAGCACAGTTCTCCATGGCTGCCCACCTCCCCACCACACCTAGCAGTGAAAGTCACAGGGTCAAGCTGGGCGCAGTGGTGCACGCCTGTCGCCCCATATTCAGGAGGCTGATCAGGATTCCAAGTCCCAGGCCAGTCTCAGCAACATAGTGATCCTGTCTCAAAATTTAAAAAGTAAACAAAAAGATGGCAGTACAGCTCAGTGGTAGAGCACCCCTGGGTTCAATCTACCAAAAAAGAAAAAAGACACAGGATCACTCCATCCTTCCAGGTTTCATTTCCTTGTGAAGGCTCCATGTGTGCAGAACTTAGACTAAACTGAACTGCGTGCTCTTCTCTTGTGAATCTGCCTCGTGTTGCTGGGACCTGAGCCGCGATCTCAGGATGGGAAGAAGCAACACTGTTTGTCTCCTACATTGGCAGTGGGGGCTGGAGGCCTGGGGAGTGTCTGTGTAGGTCCTGAGACGTGGACAGGACACACTGAATAACCACCCTCTACCAACCTGTACTGCCCTCTCCGTAAGCTGCAGGCTCCTGGAGGCAGGGCCAGCTCTAACTTAGCAGTGCACCTTCAGGCTAGGGCCTTTGGACCCATGAGACAGGCAACAGTGACCAGGGACACTGAAGGAGAACGTGCAATGGGATGGGTAGAAGCCACAAAGGTGAGACAGCAGCACACAAAGATCTTGTGAGGGGGTTGTTGTAAAGGTGCCTGTGTAGCCATGTTTTAGAAAAAACTGGAAGCCACGGTCAGGGCCCCAACTCAGGACCTCCTTCTCCTAAGCCTCTGTCCCCTGTGAAGTGGGCCAGCACCCTGCACTCTGCCATGAGGACAAACGAGAGTGCAGAGAAGACAGCACTTTGTACAAGTTGGGGTTTTCCCTCTATTTATATGGGAAATCCATGCTTCACCACACACACACACACACACACACACACACACACACCACACACACACACGTTTGGTATTCTGCTTTTCTTTCTCTCTGTCCACAGCTATGTCCCAAGCAAGAAAATCACTTTGCAACAGTCGGAGCACATCCAAATGCCCGGGTTTTCATACTGACAGCATTGGAACTTCCACTACACGTCAAGGAAACAAAAACAACGCCCTCCTTTTTATGGTCACAGACATCCCTCAGGTGTACACTGGTCATTCGATGGGAGAAAAATCATTTTAAAAACTCAAGCAAGCTGGTGTTTGTCTCACATCCTGCCAGATAAAAGGTATTTTTAGAAGGAGGGGGTCCCCCAGGGTGAGTGCTGTCTCTCTTCTCCAAGCCTGGACTGCACAAAGGGTCCTCCACCAGCTGGTGCCCCAACCCTGTGAACCCAAATGAGCCCCGGGCTCCAGAACCCATGTCTGCAGGTCCTGAGGACCATCAGCGGACACCGCCCACAGTCCAGCTCCAGGAGGGGAATCCTTGAAACCTGCCTCCAGCCTGCCCCAAGGTTGCAGTGAGTTCAAGAAGCTCCACCTGTGCAGTGGGCTGCAGGAGGGAGGGGTCAAGGCAGGAACGTGGCTCGGGACACCCCTTTTGTGCCAGTCAGGGTCCCCTTGGAGCCTCCCCACATGTCCCTACTAAGGACATTCTGAGATGCTTTCCCTGCTCTCTCCAGCTCCTCCAGGACAGGCCGGAGTCCAGAGGGCATTCTGCTGCATGAGCCAAAAGGAGGAGATGAGGAGC
The DNA here is from genome assembly GCF_047511675.1 of Marmota flaviventris. Classification (NCBI taxonomy): domain Eukaryota; kingdom Metazoa; phylum Chordata; class Mammalia; order Rodentia; family Sciuridae; genus Marmota; species Marmota flaviventris. The sequence goes on along the minus strand of NC_092500.1, from coordinate 4,485,955 downwards.
AAGCTGCCAAGGTCACCCTGTGCCCCAGGTGGGCAAGGTCCCACCAGGCCTCCCAGGACAGGACAGTCAGGCAGGCTGGCTACTGCCTCCCCACTTGATGGGCAGAGCAATTAATCTGTACCCCACAGGAACCTGTCTTCCTACGGGCAGAGGCCTCTGGGTGTGAGGCCCACCTCTGCAGAGCATGACCTGGCCACCCACTCCTGCCAAACACTAGGGTGAGGACACTGAGGTCCATGCTGCTGGGATGCAGTCAGCTGGCCCAGGGGGATCCGTGAGCACTGGCTGGGAGTTAAGCCATGTCACTCGCTGCAGGAAGGCAGGGGTAACTGCACTGGGGGAGGTGTGACAGCGAGCTCCCTCCCTGTTATGAGCTTTGGTGTCCATCTATAAAATGAGGCAAGAGGTGGTAACTGGACAGGTCAGTGGCCACTGACTCTGGCTGATGCCCCAGTCATGAAGGGAACATGTTACCACCACAGACTCAGGGCCCCCAGAGGATCTAACTCAGGTGTCCAGGTGGGCAAAGGAGTGGGAATTCTAGTTCTAAAGTTCCTGGTCATCCTTGGCGAAGATGCCCTGACATGGGGGCAGGGAGTGTGGCCCAGACGTGGAAGCAAGAGGTACGGCACCAAGTGGGTACACCAAGGCACGCAGGCTGGCCAGGGAGCTGGGGCTCAGGCTGTAAAGTGAACCAAGCAAGCACAGTCCTGGGGTCAAGAGCAACACAGCGAGCACCCTTGGCAGGCCTAGAGGAGGGACACCTGGGGCCTTTGGGGAGATCACGTCTGGTCAGAACATGCCTGAAGAGTCTTCAAAGTCAGGTTTAAAACAGCTCTGGTGGCCCAGCTGCTGGGGCACTTGCTGTCCCTACCTCTCCAGAACCTGGGAGGACAGCCCAGCCCCTGGGATGAGCAAGACACCAGCCTCCATCCCGCAGCCTCCACCCACAGCGGGGCTTAGGGACTGGGCAGTGAACCTGGCCCTCCTCAGAAAGGTCAAGCAGCAGCACCACTCGCTCTCCTGTAAATCACGGGTAAGCGCCCACCTCCCCGGGGCTGAGCATTCACTAGGGTACGATTTACAAAGCTGCCCACTTAGTGGCCCAGAGTAAAGCTAAGAGGCGTGAGGTGTGGGAGGGGCAGCAGCCAGCCATGGAGTGCAGATGGGACGCAGGGACTGGTGGAGCCAGCCTGGCCTGTGTCAGAGGCTCAGCTCTGGACTCCCCTCTCCTTGGCTGGGAACAGAGGCCTCTGCCTGTGGAAGCAGAGGCAAGCCTAAAATCCCAGGGGCCTCCAGGGTGAGCAGACCGACCGAGCAGAGACGCCCGCCCAGGCCCCGATGCTGGGCCCCCTCAGCTCTGCCACCGTGGGGGGAGCTCATCGCTCTGTCTGCAGTCACCTTTCTTTCTGTTCTGTACCAGCTTTTGTAAACGCTTCCCCTTAGTGTGGCGCGGTGGCCACGCCTGCAATCCCAGCGACTCAGGAGGCTGAGGCAGGAGGGTCATGAGTTCAAAGCCAGCCTCAAACTTAGTGAGGCCCTTGGTAACTTAGAGTCTCAAAATAAAAAATAAAAAGGGGGGCTGGGGTTGTGGCTCAGTGGTAGAGCACTTGCCTATCATATGTGAGGCACCGGGTTTGATTTTCAGTACCACATATAAATAAATAAAGGCCCATCAACAACTAATAAAATATTTTTTAAATAAATAAATAAAAGGGCTGGGGATACGGCTCAGTGGTTAAGCACCCCTGGGTTCAATCCCCAGTACCAAAAAAATAAGCTTCTCCTTAAGTTTGGTAAACATCTGTCCACACTGTGGGGGTCAGATGTCAGCCCCCAAGAAATAGGACTCGCAGGTTACTACCATATAGAAGCCTGTCACGAACAATGAGGTCTGTCACAAGTTATTAAAACAGCAAAAAACTGGATCCAACTAAGCTTCCAACAAGACGAAACCAATTAAATAAATCATGGTACATCCGCTCCACGGTCGTGTAGTAGTTTAAATCATGTTTGGAGTTTGAACAACATGAAAATGTTTTAGGAATTTTAAGTGAAAAAGCATGATTAAGAAGTTTTCTGCACAGAATATCAAGTATTCCTAAGCAAGGCTCTGAAAAGGCTGGAGCGCAAGGCTCTGTGGGTCATTCTCCCCCCTCTTCTTTATCCAAGTTCTATAATGTAACATTTTTAATTGGAAAAAAAATGGCTTTGGGTTTTAAAGACTTTTTTAAAATTTTTGTTTAGTTATCAATGGACTTTTATTTCATTTATTTTTTTAAGTGATGCTGAGAAATGAACCAGTCCCTCACACACGCTATGCAGGCACTCTACCAGGAAGCCACAACCCAGCCCTAAAAACTTTTTAAGGATAGTCGGCTTGGAGCACTTCCTCAGCCTCCTGCTCAGTGGATGCGCCAAAGCCTGCACTGCCCGGTGACAGGGGCAGGGTCCACCCGCCCTGCCAGAAGGCGGAAGGCCCAAAGGGGAAACGCACCCAGGCAGAGCAGCACAGCACTCTCCCAGGATGGGTGAGGCCGACACAGACTGCAGAGATGTCCTGTGGCTGTGGCCCTGCCTTTTTAGAGTGCAAGGCCCAGAGTCCTCGGGTCCTGAAGGACACAGAGTCTCTGCCTCAGGAGAGCCTCCTGGGCTGCACCAGCCCCAGGAATGGAGAAGCCGCAACCCAAGGCCTTAAAATAGACCCAGGAACCGAAAGGGGCCCTGCTCCCACTCCCAACAGCCACACTTCCTCCCCACCATGCTGGCCCCCAACCAGCTGCAACTGCCTCAGGGCTGGGGCCACTAGAGGCCCAAGAGACCCAGGGAGCCCATCCCCGTGATGGCCAAGCAGTCTGGACTTTGGTTCTGTGTGCAGGCACTGGGCCAGATGCGCTGATCCTGGACAGCGACAGCCACAGCTGCAAACTGCATCTGGCTGCCGGGGCCAGGCTGAGCGCCTGTGCCTGCCACAGCTCACTTGCCACCTGCCACTTCCCTATGCATCCCATGTCCCTAGACGGAGGTCCAAAGGCTGTTGTGCTTGTTCAGGACCCCAGCATTCCCTTCCACCATGGCTCCAGCTGAATCCCCAGACCCACACTTGTGCCCAGCTACCAAGGACACACAGGGCTTGTCCCAATTCAAAGGGGTTCTTGGGGCCCAGCACATGGTGGGTACAGCCAGGACAGTGCTCCTCGGAAGGTAGCCCCCATTTCCTACAGCCTATTCCATGAGACCTCTCCAGGTCACACCTGACAGGCCTTGACTAGAATCCCAGATCTGCCGCCCCCCAGCACGGTGACCTTGAAGAGTTACTTTCCTCTTAAAGCTCAGCTTCCTCACCTGTCAGATGGGGGTAATGACACTGCCTACCTCCACAGGAGTAGGACTTAAGGACAGCTGCAGGTTCAGGGAAGCTGGCCCATGGCAGGCAGTCTGTGCTGACGGCTGGCCCACTAGTCACACCTGCAAAATTCCGAGACCAGGCACACAGGGCCCCACCCAGTCTAACTGCTCAGGGACCCCTCCAGCCACCTAAGCCACCGGAGCCTCTGCTCCTATATCAGGCAGGTCTCACCCAGCCTCAGCCCTGCTCCAAGGTTCTGCCTCCTGGGGCCACAGCCCCTATTCAGGGACCCTCCAGCTGGCTGGGAGCTCACGCTCTACTGGCCCTTCCATGATCCTCCGCAGCCAGGCAGCCCATCAGTGGCTGGGCAGCTGGCACTCAGAGGACAGGAAAGGGCAGCCTGCAGCTCTGTGCAGCGCCCAGCACTTTCTACCCTTGTGACTGGGGGCACAGTACAGCCCCTCCCAAGCTATGTTCTGTCGGGACAAAGAGTATAATGAGACCTGCCTCAGAAACTAATTCCAAGTATAAAGAATGAACACAGGGGCTGGGGATGTGGCTCAAGTGGTAACGTGCTCGCCTGGCATGCATGAGGCACTGGGTTCCATCTTCAGCACCACATGAAAATACAATAAAGATATTGTGTCCACCTAAAAAAAAAATATATATATATATGGGAAAAAAAAAGAATGAACACAGCCAGGGGCTGGGGCTGTAGCTCAATGGCAGAGCGCTTGCCTGGCCTGTGTGAGGCACTAAGTTCAATCCTCAGCACCATATACAAATAAAATAAAGGCAATCTGTCCATCTACGACTATGAAAAAATTAAAAAAAAAAAAAAAGAATGAACTCAGCCGGGCGCAGTGGCCCACCCCTGTAATCGCAGCAGCTCGGAAGGCTGAGACAGGAGGATCACAAGTTCAAAGCCAGCCTCAGCAACATCAAGCTGCTAAGCAACTCAGTGAGGCCCTGTCTCTAAATAAAATACAAAATAGGGCTGGGGATGTGGCTCAGTGGTTGAGAGCCCCTGCATTCAATCCCCAGTAACCCCCCCACCAAAAAAAACCAAAAGGTGGATTTTCTGGCTAGGCTTGGTGGTGCATGCTATAATCCCAGCAACTGGGGGGGCAAAGACAGGATGACTGAATCCCCATCTCTAAGTAAAAAAATACAAAGAGCTGGGGATGTGGCTCAGTGGTTAAGTGCCCCTGAGTTCAATCCCCAGTACCAAAAAAAAAGAATAAACACAAAACACTCCTTTGCTGGGAGCAGTGGTGCACACCAGTAATCCCAGCGACTGAGACAGAGTCAGCAGCTGAGACAGGAGGATTCCAAATATAAGGACAGTCTAGGCAACTTAGTAAGGCCTTCAGCAAGTTAGCAAGATCCTCTCCCCAAAAAATAAAAAGACTGGAAATATAGCTCAGTGGTAAAGCATGCTGGGTTCAATCCCCAATATTAAAAACAAACAAGCAACAAACCAAAATACCCCACTCCTTAGACCTGCAGCACTCTAGAAGAGGTGAGGACCCTATGCCACCTGACAGAGGTGAGCCCCAAACGCCAGGCATAGATGGCTCCAACAGTCCCAGCCTCTCAGGACTCACACCCAGCCAGGTCCAGAGCGCACACTGCCTGGTGTGCTTGGGCTGCTGTTCAGAGCCCAGGAGGAGGCCCACGTCCTGGGAGAAGAGGCAGGATCTGTCCACCTTTGGTTCAGATGTCTGCACTGCACACCTGAGCACTGAACCACAGGATCAGTCCCACTCAGAGACCCTGAAGCCCTACAGAAGCACCTCAGCCACCAGCGGGGCTCATTTTTCACCCAGAACTAAAAGTTTGCTGTGGAAGCAACATCAAAATCCTGCTGGGCGTGGCCATGGCCCTGGCTGTTTCCAGCGGGGTTTTTACTTCAGTAGCAGCCACCTGTACACCTGGTTTCTCTCCCCAGAGACTGTGCCCTCTCACCAAGCAGGGACCCGGGTCAGCCCCACCTGGCACAAAGCAAGTGCTCAAGAAAGACTTCTGCCAGAGGCCACCATAATGAGAGTCACGTCAGCCAGTAGCTACACAGTGCCTTTCATCCTAAGAGCCAGCAGTGACCTGGCGTGGGGACCTGTAGCTTTGTTCCATCTCACAGACACTGACTCAGAGATGACAGCAGCTCCACCAGAGACTTCCTGGACACCTTCAAACAGCCTCAGAGGCCACAACCAGCTCTGAGTGACCAAAGCTTTCATTAAACCCCACCACCAAAATCTGGGCGATTTGGGCCAGGGTTGCGGCTCAGTGGCAGAGCATCTGCCTGGCACATGTAAGGCACTAGGTTCAACCCTCAGCACCACACAAAAATAAGTAAATAAAGGCACTGGGTCCATGTACAACTCAAACTGTTTTGTTTTTTTTTTTTAATCTGGGAGATTTAAATTCATTCGAGCAGGCCAGAGGTACACCTCAGCAGCAGAGCATGTGCTTTGCATGGGTGAAGCCCTGCGTTCAATCCCAGGACCACAAAGAATGAGTACATCCATTCATAAATCTAACAGGTTGTCACAGCTGTAAAGAGAGGATAAGGAAATGCAGTCCAAAGGAAAAGAACAGAAACAGAATTTTAAAATCACAAGAACAAAACCATAATCCTGAACCCACAGGTGAGAGGCTGAAGGAGCACCAGGGTGCACGTGCAGCGCTCAGGTGTTGTGGGTTCCCATGTTCCAGGTGACGGGACCAACATCAGGCCCTGCTCTGCTTTGGGCATATGTCCCTGGTAAGCTCTCTTCTCTAGGAACATCAAATTTCTCAGATGAAACTTAAAAGAGGTGGACCCTCCCAGAGTCCCGACTCTACCTCCTGGTCATCCACACCCTTCCTTTGCCAGTTCAAAAGTCCTCGCGTTTGTTCTCTAGGTGTTTATCGGGCACTCGCTCTGTCCATGCCTCATGTTAAGCACTGATAAGACTCACACTGCCCTCAAGGAGCTCACTTGCTCTTCTCCGGGGGCAGTACCACAGTCCCTTACAATGCCACAGTTGTTATGACACACACGACACCTCGGCTTCCTGACCGTCCAGCACAGAGAATGAGCAGCAGCAGAGCAGGAGTGTCTGCCGGGTCCAGGAAGGTCCCAGCAGCAGCTTGGAGCTGAGACCTAAAGGAAGACGGGGGCCGCTCGGGAGGCAAACGAGCAGGGACAGCTGTCTGTGCCAACAGCACACAAAAAAGCCCAGGGGTGAGAGCGCCAGGGACTGAGCTCAGGAGCTGGTAACGGGAGTGCCCACGTGAGGGAGCTGGAGTGGGGTGCAGGGAGGGGAGACGGCGAGGTAAAGGTGAGAGCTGTAAGCACAGCAGGCCTGGCTGGGGACGTGGGGTGGGAGGAGGCTGTGGGATTAGACTAGCCAGGGGTCAGTCAGCTGTGCCACTTCCTCACTGCTGTCCTTGGGAAGGCTACTCATGGGTGACACGGAGCTTGTATTTCCACTTGGCCAAGGCATTGAGTAGTGTATCAGGATGAAACTGTCGGAACACGCACAAAGCACCTGCACATACCAACAGCCTCGTAAATGCTGGGTGCCATCACTGCTGTTCTTGAGGGATAGTACTGCAGGCTCCTTGGGGACAGGGAACATCTAAGAGGGGAGAGATGCTCACAGTCAAGGCGACGGTGGGCAGTGCTTTAAGTGGGGAGGGGCTGCTTGGAGTGGCTGAGCCTGCAGGGCTGAGGGCCTACAGCAGATGGTCTTCAGACCCCTCCTAGTTCAGACATTCTGTGCCAGGTGACAGGTGGGTCTGCCAGGCTGACCACACAGTAGGTGCTCAGGGAATGTTTGCTGAATGAATTAATAAGGATCTTCCCATATCTGGACACCTTTTCTGAGACAAAACCATTGAAACCTGTTCTTGTCCGTCCCCACTTCAGAAGCCACCCCCACTACACCGGTCCCTATCGAGAAGAGCACTCACACTTGACAGACTGGGCTGGGACCTGCTCCCTGAGAAGCTAAGCCTGGTGCTAAGCCTGCCTCCCACAAAAAGCCTTCACAGGATTCCTCGCAGCCTCCAGGGCGTGGCCTGCTGAGGCCCCTGCTGCTGCTGACCTCAGTGGGGAGGCATCCCCTCCTGGGGTCTGAGAAAGGTGAACCAATAGGGCACTGGTACAATGCGAAAGGCTACTGTCCCCTCAGAAATCCCCAGCCCAGGCAGGGGTGGGGTGAGGGGCTGCTGACAATGTGGAATGAAGTCATTCCTTGCCTGGAGAGGGAGGGGTCTTTTCATGGAGAAAATGACAAACCAAGACTACAGGGGAGGGGGCTCCTTCCGGCTTGGGGGTGGGGGGGCGCAATCCATCAGTATGGATTACCTCACACCCAGCCAGGCCAGCAGACCCCACCCACACCTGCAGTCCCAGGCCCTTTTTCAAACAATAAGAGGCATCCCCACCCACACCACCTGGCAGATGCATGACTAGGGTTCTTAGAACAGATCCACCTAGAGAGGCAGCAATCCCCCATCTGCGAGCCAAGCCAGTGGGTTCAGGGAGCAGAGGCCAACAGGTCCCTGGCAGAGTGGCTGGAGGAGAGGGCCAGGCAGGTACAGACAAAGACTCAGCAAGCCAGAGACATGGCCCTCCATGTGAGCTGAGGACGTACAGCTAAGGGTCTCCCCAAATCTCACTCCCTGCAGCAGCACTGAAGCCCCCAGGACGGCTTCCTGGAGAAGGAAGGCCACTTGCAGAACCACCAAGAGGAAGAATAGAGATGGGACAGACATACGAATGGACAGAGGGAGACATCAAATGACCTGGGAAGCAGAAAAAGAAGGGGGACACAAAAGTGCAGAGCACTCAAGGTACCAAAAACCGAGCTGGAGACACAGGGACACAGGAAAGACCCAGATGCAGGGAAGGAGAGCAGATTGGGACACCCAGAAACACCGAGATGGACACGAAGAGACAGACACGCAGAGACACTGAGATGGACTTGCAGAGGCACACTGACACGGAGATGGACACGCAGAAAAGGACACACGGGGCGGACAAGCAGGGACCCAGGTGCAGACACACGGAGGTGGACAGCAAGGAGGCGGACAGCAGGAACGCGGCCCGCAGAGCCGCGCGGAGGCGCACCGGGCGACGCTCGCGACCCCGCCGGCCCCCGGCCTCGCCCGCCGGCCCCAGCCGGCCCCGCCGCCCACTCACCGAGGCCGCAGACCTCGCGGCGCAGGCTCAGGCGGCCGCGCTCCTCCGCTATGGCGCGCAGCATGTGCTGCAGCGAGCGCTCCTCGGCCTCGGCGCCGCCCGCAGGCTCCGGGGACGCGGCGGCGGCGGCGGGGAGGGCGGGCGGCCCGGCCCGGAGCCCCGCGGGCGGCGCCGAGGCACAGGCCCGGCCCGGCGGCCGCGCGGAGGCCATGCCGGGCCCCGGCTCATCGCCCGCGCCGCGCCCGCGGGGGCCCCCGGCGCGCCCCGCCGCCCCCGCCCCGACGCCGCCCGCCGCGAGCACCAGTGAAGCCACAATCCGCCTTTGTGCGCGTCGCCGTCGCCGTCCCCGCCGCCCGCCGAGCCCTCAGAGGCGAGCGCACTGCGCGCCGCCACCGCCGCGCGCCCCCGCCCCCGCCGCCTTGGCCCCGCCCAGAACCGCCTCCGGGCCCCTGGCCCCGCCCCCGCTGCCAGAGCGCCTGCCCCCGCCCACCCCGCGGCCGCCTGCTCCACCTGGCGCGCCCAGAGCCGCGTGGCTCCAGCCGTGCGCGGGGTCCCGCACCACATCGCAGCCTCGGGCCTCGTGTCCCGCGCTGCCTGTCCCCTTCCCTCGGGGCCCACCTCCTCCAGGCCCTGCTCCGGGGTCCGGACGCCCCTCCTCCGCCGCCCCGCGCGACGTTGGCATTCTGTCACCGCCCTTTCCTTGCCCTCCCCCTCCACCAAGCCGCCTGGGCTGATGTCTTCCGGGAACCTTCCGCCTGGTTTCTAAGGGGAAGTTCCTCCTCTGATCCCGGCAAAAGAAGGTCTCCTGGGGGACATAGTGGCAAAGTCCCTCCCGCCCTGCACTGACCCCTCTGCAGCCACGCGGTACAGTGGCTGTACGTGGCTGAAGAGCGAACGGTGTGGGGGTCTCCGTGTTTTGACTGCCTCAGTTGACTGCGTCTGAGGGGCCAGAGGTGGGCGAGGTCTGCGGGGCTAGTGGTCTTGCAGGCCCATGGGCTGAGAGAGGAAGACCCAGGAAAGCAGCAGCTACAGGCTTTCCCCAAACTTCGGCCTGGTGGTCCGGTCCCAGGACAGGGGGAGGTGGAGCCAGCCCTGGCCAGCTAAATCTCACTGTCACCCCCTGCAGTCCCACCAGCCGGCAGGCTCCCTCTCCCACTCCCACCACTGCCCGCCTGGCGCACTGTGCCTGGGGTACTCTTCTCCTCATCCTCCTAAAACTTTTTTGCTCCTTTCCCTTGGGACCCAGGTGGCACCTCTTCCATGAGCCTTCCTTGACTACCTTTCCCCAAACGCCTTCTCCCCTCCCTGTCCCCTTGATCTGCTTATTTTTCTGCCGCACAGCACCCTTACCTCCTCCGCACCTCACATCCAAGCAGACGTTCTGCCGACGGCCTGACTCTCCCAGGGGGGAAGGTCTGTTTTCTGCATGGCTGTATCCCAGGGCCTAGGACTTCGCCTGAGATTCATATGTCGAAGCCCTAACCCCCATAGGACAGCATTTGAAGATACGCATATCAGAAGGTAATTACAGTTAAATCAGGTCATACCATGGCGCCCAGATCTCACAGGACTGGTGTCCTCCCTGCCTCAGGCACTCTCCTCAGCTCCACAGAGCAGGGCCCTGCCTGACTCTCCTGTCCTCAGTGCCAGGCACAGGAGGCAGGAGCTCTGAAAAAGGGTGTGCAGGAGGGAATGGATGAAGTGACTGGGGGTTGTACCTCCCTTCTCACTGGGCCTGCGTCCCCATCTGTAACATGGGGACTCTGTGGGGGTTGGGGCCTCCAGTTCTGCATCTGCAGCCCCGCCTGAGCACTGGGTCTGCACTAGTGGCAGCGGACAACACAGAGGCTGGCAGTGCAATGGGCTTTCCCTCTGCCTCCCAGCTGCACAGCTCACCGGCCTTCCCACTGCTATCCCTCTGCCCAGGCCCGTCCCCCACCTGTATTCTTGGGACTCTGCCTGCCTGCAGCAGATTCTTCCCTGGAGGCCCTCTGGGTGGCTTGGCCAAAGCATTGTTTTCAGGGACTGCACAGGAGTCCCACCCCACCCCTCAAGCCTGCCTCCCTCGAGTCTGAGCCAAAGGACCAGCAACTGATCCCTCATCCCGTTTTCCCTGGCAAGCCCAGCACGGGTGCCAGAAAAGATTTGTTGAAAGAACAAATGAACTTCGCTTGGACTCCCCCTTTCTTAGGTCAGTAATACTCCTGGCGTTGCCATGCAGGGAATTTTCTGACATCAGCAAATGTAAAGTAATATCTTGGACTGGAAGAGGGTGGGGACAGGACTCAGGGCTCCACACAGCCATTTGTTCATCTTTGTGCTGCTCACATGGATGTGTTTGGTTCGTGGGAATTAAGCAAGTTGTGACTTGGAGGTGTCTTTGCATTTTTCTGTATACAAATATTCAGAATATAAAATAGAATTAGATAAGATATATAAAAACAAAAAGATTTGAGATCTTTGAAAAAATTCTGGTTTAGCCGTATTTCCTATTATGATGAAAATGTTTTCCATAAAAGATATAAAATCCACTTTTTTAGAGTGTTGAGCAAAACTGGAACATGTGCATAAGGCCCCGAGTTCAAGTCTGAGCCCTAAATATATAAATAAATGGAAAAAGAATTCCATGGTTTTGTTTGTTAAATGTAACAATGTTTTATTGTTTCTACTGTACAATAAAATGAATGCTACAGAGGCTGGGTTGTGGCTCAGTGGTAGAGCACTTGCCTAGCACATGTAAGGCCTTAGGTTCAAACCTCAGCACCACATAAAATAAATGAATAAAAATAAACAATAAAAATAATAATGTTTATGATAATAATAATAAAATGAATGCTACAGAGACTTGCCTGAAATTATAAATTAATTGTTCAGGGTTAACTTGAAATGAATTATTCTGGAAGCCCAGCCCAGTGGCGTGTACTGTAATCCCAGCAGCTCAGGAGGCTGAGACAGGAGGATGGTGAGTTCCAAGCTAGCCTCAGCAAAAGTGAGGCGCTAAGCAACTGAGTGAGACTTTTTCTTTAAATAGAATACAAAATAAGGGCTGGGATGTGGCTCAGTGATCGAGTGCCCCTGAGTTCAATCCCTGGTACCTCCCCCCAAAAAAGAAATGAATTATTCTGTTGAATGTGTAAACAATTAACTTTGTAGGAAATGATTTTTCCCTTCATCATTCATTATAATATAGCATGTAAGAAAAAAATAAAACTGTCTTAATATCCAAATTTGAGAACTCTATGGCAAGATTTCTGAAGTGCATTGATTGAGCTATTCCATAACTGAATTTACTTAAAATGAGAATTAGCCTTGCTCAATCTTATTCCCCTCCTCCCTAAAATATGAGGAAGGTCATTGTTTTGGGATAGGCTCCTATACTGGGCCCCAACAGACTAGACTAAAAACCAAAGCCGAGTCATTCATCCCAGAGTTCCATGTCACCAAACCGAAATTAAGCTGTTTGTCTACCTTCCGAGAAATCAGAATTAGAGAGATAACAGCCAAATTCCCAAATAGACTATTTTCAACTGGCATGAAGATAAAGTCTCCTTGCTTTACCCTTTATAAAAACGTCACCTGGAAGAACCTTGTGTCAGATCAGATGGGGGAGGCTTTATTGAGATATCACTCCCGGGCGGAACTCCATCAGACCCACAGAGGGGACAGGGGAAGGGTCTGAGGAGAAACCGCGTGGAAGCTGGACGGGACTGGACTTTTATGGGGCTTACAGCAGGAAGGGAAGGGCTTGGGACAGGAAAAGGTGTTTCTAGGGTCCCTTGCCCCCTTGAAGTTGGCTGAACTCCAGGATTGGCCAGGGGGGTCCTGTTGATTGACAGGCATTAGTCAGGAGATCTGGCTGATTGACAGGCTTTCCGCCGGCATCTGATTGATGTTCTTTTCCGGCGCGGGCTGCTTTGTTCTAAGTTGTCACTAAGTCGCCACCTCCAACCTAACACCTTGTTCACCAGTTCCGTTTCTGCCACTCTGTTTCCTGGACCCCACCTTACGAAACCTGCTGTTCTGCTCCTGCTGGGTGGGGGCCCTACTCCACTTCCTAGGATGGAGGCTGCCCCAGTTCACGAATCACCACAAAAGCCACGTAGACCTATCACTAAGTTTGTTGTAATTTTGTCTTTTTACAAGAGAGGTCAATGAGAAGAAAAGATTCTGTAGGCAGAACAATGATCCCAAAGATGTCCACATTCTACTCCCTGGAGTTATAGCAATGTATACATCACCTTACCTGGAAAAATAGGCTTTGCGTGGTGATCAAGAGCGTGGATTTTGATCTCACCATTATGTACAACTATAATGCATCAATTAAAGACTATGGAAAACAGGGCTGGGCGTGGTGGCACATGCCTGTGATTCCAGCAGTTTGGGAGGCTGAGTCAGGAGCATCTCGAGTTCAAAGCTAGCCTCAGCAATGACAAGGCACTAAGCCACTCAGTGAGACCCTGTCTCTAAATAAAATACAAAATGGGGCTGGAGATGTGGCTCAGTGGTTGAGTGCCCCTGAGTTCAATCCCCAGAACCAAAAAAAAAAAAAAAAAGGAAAACAAACAAGAACAGATTCTGAAATGGAGAAGTTATCCTGGATTACCAAGGTGGGCCCAACCTAATCACTTAAATTCTTAAAATGGGAGGACATTCCCCAGCTATGGCCAGAAAGACTCCACAATACAAGAAAGATCAGGTACATGCAGTGTGCTGGCACTGCCGGTGGTGGAAAGGACCACAAGCCAAGAGATGCAGGCAGCTCCCAGAGCTGGAAAAGTCCATGGGATCGATTCTCCCATTGAGCACACAGAGAGAACTCAGCTCTGCCTCACCTGAATTTTAGCCCAGCAAGACCCCAGTTGGACCGCTGACCTTCAGAACTGGGGTTGTTTTAAGGACTAAGAGTGTGGTGGTGGCAATACCAGTACAGCAGCAATTGCGTGGGCACCCCTTGCCCTGAAGTTTATTTTGCAAACACGAGAACAACAAAGCAAACTTGAGCAGAAAGAAAAGTCAACTGCAATGCAATTGCTTTAATGGGCCTGTTGCTTCGTTTTCTGAGCTTCCTGTTGCGACTTGCCTCAAGAACCTGCCCAGCGGCCATCGTCCTATGCTGGTGTGAAGGGGGGTCAGTGGTTCAGGGTTTTCTCTCACTCCTGGCCTTGATGTGCTGGTGGGCTGTGATAGGACCCCATGTTCATCTCTTGTCCTTGGTCAGCAGTCAGTTCCCAGGGCAGGGCAGGGCAGGGGCAAGCGGCCCACTTTTCAGTCAGTGATCACAGGTTCCCAGGGGTAGGTTCAAGGCTCCTCATTCTCCCCTGAAAGCCTGCTGGACGCCTTGCTGGGGTCACATGAGTAGGTGTGAGCTGCTTCCTGGCCAGACACCTCCCAGTGACTCACAGTTCTCCTGTGCTTGGAATTGCTGTTCCTCATTTTCATCTGGGAAGTTACATCTAACCATGCCCAGGTCTAGGTTGCAAGAGACCCTCCATAGGAGGGGACTTTCTCAACTGCTACGAAGGTGGAGGGGCCATCTGAAAAGGCGCAGGGGCCTTCCTTCTCCTCTAGCCTCCTTTGCCTGACTGCCATCCCTCCCAACACACACACACACAAAAAAAATATTTCCTCGGCTGCAGTTGTTGTCAGGAGTTCTGCCATTGGCTCTCCATTTCATTCATTCATTTTCTCTTTCTTTTTAAAATAAGTCCCTGCTAAAATTCCCCTGGAAGGGACAACCTTAAAATTATTATCAGGCACTGACACCTTGGTGACAGCAAAGGATACAGAGATTTTGGGAGGCTTGCCTGATGGGTGGGGGTCAAGAAGGTGCAGGCTAATATTGCTTGAGTGGCCACTGTGTGCCCACGCTCTGTGGACATGGAGTCGTGTGATTTCTGTCTCCAGCTCCATTCATCTTCCCTAAGACGCCCACATCTGCCCCCCGCCCCGCCTGCCCTAGGAAGAAAGGTACATAAGCACCTAAACCTAACTGGGCTAGTGACATTTAATAAACGTGCCTGCCTCTGTCCCCCGTTTTCCCAGGTCTATGGTCAGTTCATCTCAAGAGCCTTCGTGGGCCAAGGGGAAGCTTTCCCTGGGTCCCTACACTGCCCAGGGTGTCCTGTCTGAATTCCAGACCAGCTCTGCTGACTCCGCCGCTGCTGCTTCCCAGTGTCTCCTGCGGCAACACGGCCAGCTCTCAGGACGCTCTGACCCCAGCCTCGTCCCGGGAGAGGCCTGGGCCCTTCACCTTGAGCACAAGTCTGTGGATAGATCTAGGGAGTCTTCAGGGAGCTACATCTTTACTTCTAGCTTCTGACTGAAATTCCACCTGCCTTTCATTATGATTGTGGGCTATGACCGCAGGTTCACAGGTAGGGACTGTGACCGTCACAGTGTCCACGTGGGGACCAGCAGAAGGGGGAGTCAGACGCATGCTTGCCCTGCCAGAGCTGTGGGGAAAGGCCAGGACGCCCAAGGACTCCACTCAGGGATGTGTGGTCAGCTTTGAGGGTACAAAGTGACGGGGGAATTGTTAGGGGCTGGGACCACAAAGGTCTGTGAGGACGAGGCTGCCAAAGGCCTGCACACAAGAGGGCACAGGAGACTTGGCCAGAGCCGTCGCCACAGGAATGGAGATGGGAAGGAGGTGAGGTCACAGAGGCAGGCCTTGGTGCCCCAGTGACATGAAGCCAGAACCCAGGGCCCCTCACCCTGAGGCCCTCCCTTCCCAGCTTTGAGGACACGACACTAATTGTTGCCTCCCCTGTGCCAGCCTAGAAGGCAGGTGAAGCACCTGAAGAGCAGGAGCTTGTCTGAGCCAGAGTGAACGGCCACGGGGGACACAGGTGTCCTGGTGGCCCAGAGCAGCTGCACCGGATGAGGTTTTACAAAATGGCGGCCGTGTTCCCAGCTTCAAGCTACAGGGCCCGCTGGGAGTTACACCCCTTGTCAAGAATCATGACTGCCGCTGACAGAAATCAGGCCGTCTTGTAAGAAAGGGGTGGGTCCCAGTCTCTGGGCAGTTGGGCACCAGGTTCCTTGGTAAAAGGTTAACAGTGTTTTAGAAAACTACACTTTGGCCCAGAGCAAAAGTCAGGAGGAATCTGCAGCCAGTTCAAAGAGTCAGCTGCCAGTGTGCCAGAGACCTTATTCACCGTGTTCGTCGGCTTTTCACCCTGAGACAAAATACCTGAGGAAAACAACTTTATTTGTCTCATAGTTTCTGAGGTTTCCATCCACAGCCAGCAGACCCCATTGCTCTGGGCCTAGAGCATCCCAGCAGAAGGGCTTGTAGGGCAAGGCCACTCACCTCATGGTAGCAGGAAAGCCGGGGGTGGGGGGGGGAGAGGGAAAATGGGGCCAGGGACAGAATTTGGCCCTCAGGACCCTGTAAGGAGCACTCTGAGAAGCAAGCACCCAGACAGCAGGACACCAGACAGCCTGCCTGCTGCCTCATCCCTGCCCCTTCTGCAAGTAGCAGAAGGTAGCTGTCCCTAGGGTGACAGTGAGGTCATGCAGACGGCGAGGGGGCCTATATAAGTCCTCCGCTCCCCAGAGAGAGGCACTCAGGGAGGTGGATGTTGGAGTCTGTAAACAAGTCAAAATAACACCTGGCATTTTGCCAGGGGAATGTTAGAGTTCGTAAACAAGTCTGGATGGTGCCTGGCAAAATGCCAGAGGGAGTGGTTTGAGAAGTAACAAAAGTGAGCCATTAAGTGTGGAGATTCCTGATTGGTTGACTGATGTATCTAGTTTATGTTAATTAGATAAGCTGAGTGGAATGTATAAATACTGCTCCTGTCCTGCAATAAAGGGCTTCCACTCCTGCTGTATCAACTTACACAAGTTGTTCGTCACCCCCCCCCCCCCCCCCCCCCCCCCCGGTTATTTTGCTGCAGCCGGACTGTGGCAGGTGGACACTTGGAGACTCCCTGAGGCCCGCCGGAGCGTTCTCCACGTCTGCGTAGCTCACGGGGTCGCAGACCTCTCCCCCAGCGACACTGTCCCGTGCAGCCCGTTGGAAGGGAAGAAGCACTCAGGGAGGCAACCACAGACACTGCCACTCCGGGTTCCCAGAGACCACCTTGGTGGCCAAGCCACGTGGCGCTACTGGCAGAACATGGCCTGTTACGTCTGAGGGGCTTGCTGGCTGGGGGGAATGGGAATAGTTCCATTCTGTGTGTGTTAAGAGTGTGTCCGATATAACTGCATTTGAAACGCACCCGGCTCTGGCCCAGTTCCTCCAACACTGCTCACGACAGAGCCACTCCCTCCTACTGGGTTCGACCCCCTCCACTTCCTACCAGTTCAAATTAGGAACCCTTCCATGAGGTCATCCACCACTGAGGTCAGAGCCCTCGGATACAGTCAGCCCTCTAAATCCCATCTCTGAACATTGCTTTACTGGGGACATGAGCCTTTGGGGGGACACCTCAGATCCAGACCATTACATTGATGACATCTCCTGACTCCGTTTTAGGACCCAGAACCAAAGCTACTCCATTTTGATTTTCTTCCTGGACACCGGAAGCAGCCCCTCCAGGCACCTTCAGGGTCAGGCCCTCAGGCCACCCTGGGCCCAGCTCCTCACACCAGGCGCCAGCCTCCCCCACCCACCATGAGCTCCTCTTCCTGCTTCTCTCCAGCCCCCAGCTTCCTGTGCCCAGCTGACTGACCCACCCGCAAGGGGTGCCTGAAGGGAGTCGCGAGGTGCCCGCCCAGGCTCTCCCTCTCAGTTCTCCCCAGCCACCCCTCTCCTCCCTAGTCTGCCTGGCAAGTTCACCCGGTTCTCAAGTCCATCTGCCTCACGCCATCCCGCTGGCCTCATCCTAATCCAGGCCTTGGGTTCTTCGGCTGAACTCTTTGAGCAGTGCTTTTTCCTGTTCTGCAGACCAAATCATCATGATCTTCTGCGCATGATTTTTGTGGATCAGTAGTTCAGGCCCAGCAGAACTGGGCTCCCTGTTTGGGGTCTCCCGATGCTGAGATCCTGGTATGGGCTGGGGCTGAGGTCTCACCCAAGCCCCTCCCTTCCCAGCTTTGAGGACAGGACACTACCTTTGCCTCCCCTATGCCCACCTAGAAAGCAGATGAGCACACTGAAGAGCAGGAATGTATCTGAGCCGGAGAGGACGGCCCCACGGGAAACAGGTGTCCCAGTGGCCCCGCAAGCTCGGGGAGCTGCTGGCAGATTCAGTTCCTTGCAGTTCACGGCTCTTGGACTCTCCGAGGTCAGCAGGAGCACCTTTCTGACTTCCCCTGCCTTTAAGGTGCCCCCTCCTGTGCTGGGGTGTAGCTCAGCAGGAGAGCACTTGCCTAGCATGTGTGAGGTCCAGGGTTCCATCCCCAGCTCAGCAAAACCTTCCCACCTTAGGAGCGCAGGCCGTTAAGACAGGGCCCACCCGAGGGTCATTTGGTTTTGTTTTGTGGTGCAGGGGCCACATTCAAATTTCTCTTATTGTTTCTAAAACACCCTTTATAGCTGCTGCTACATCAGGCTCAGGGTGAACCTTCCAAAACTCAAGGCTGAACTTGTCTTTACCTTCAGCGTTTAAGGTCCCTGTCGGGTCCTGTTTCCACCTAAAACCAGAAAACAAATATTTAAAAATAAAAAATAAAAGGGGCCAGGGTTGTGGCTCAGTGGTGGAGCACTCGCCTAGCACCACAGCAGGCCTTCTCAACAGGCTGTGGTCCCCAGGCCGTAGGCACTTCTCTCTCGCTGTCTTCCACCTCGGACATTCCTCCTGCTTCCTATCCTTCCTACCCAGTGCAGAGGTGGTCTCCTCAGGGAAGCTCCCAGAGGCCATGAATCAGCTCCAGGTCTCACGTTTCCTGGTCCCTGGACACCCTTCTGTCCTTCAGAGCACCCCTGCAATCCACACAGATCTGTTTGTGGGTCTGGGTGTGTCACCACTGTCTTCCTACCCCAGCCTGGGCCCCCCTGTGGGGACACAGCTGTTTGCCCCACTATGTGCCCCCTCTGGCCCAGACCTGGCGCATAGTGGCTGCTCCCTACACACAAGAGTCAGGGAATAACGAGAGAATCAGGCATGGGCAATCCTCTGCTGTTGTCCCAGGACTTTGCAAAATCCACTGGCCATAGTAAAGTGACTGAGGGTGGCCCCCAGAAGGACAGAGCCAACTGTGGGAGTGCAGCTGCTCCAGCAGCAGGAGAGCTGCTTTCCACAGGGCCCCCCTCCAGGACACCTGGCTTCCTGTCTGCCGGGCTCCCAGCTGGAGCAGGAAGGGCAGGAGAAACAGAGGGCGCGGCCTCTTTAAGAAGCCAGAGTATGTCATATGTAGGGCACACCTGTGACCTCGGCTACGCCAGAGTCTGAGGCAGGACAATGGCAAGTTTGAAGCCAGCCTGGACAACTTAGCAAGACTCTGTCTTGAAATAAAATAGGGGAGGGGTTGTGGCTCAGTGGTAGAGCACTGCCTAGCATGCATGAGGCACTGGGTTCCATCCTCAGCCCCACCTAAAAATAAAGGTATTGTGTCCACCTAAAAATAGAGAAGGTAAATATTTAAAAATAAAAAATAAAAGGGGCTGGGGTTGTGGCTCAATGGTGGAGTGCTTGCCTAGCATGCGTGAAACACTGGGTTCTATCCCCAGCATCACATAAAAATAAACAAATAAAATAAGGGTATTGTGTCCATCTACAACTAAAAATAATAATAATAGTAAAATAGGGGGCTGGGTTGTGGCTCAGTGGCAGAGCCCTTCCCTAGCATGTGTGAGGCACTGGGTTCGATCCTTAGCACCGCACGTAAATAAATCAATAAAAATAAAGGTCCATTGACAACTAAAAATATATATATATAATAAATAAATAAACGAGGAAAGGGCCGCGGAGGTTGCTTGCCGGGCATGTGCAAGGCCCAGGCTCACCCCAGCACTGCAAAGGAAGACCCCTGGGAACCACCAGGTCTGGGGCAGAGGGAGGAAGGCCAAGAGCAGGCCAGGCCAGGACAGTGAGGCAGCGATGGTCAGAGGAGAAAGGTGGCGCAGAGCAAGGGCCAGGGCGAGGACTGGGCTTGGGTGCTGGCAGCCCCGTCCCGCTTGAGGCCAGCTTCCCCAGAGTACCAGGAGGTGGGCATCCCCCGGGGGCTCCTTCCTCTGGATGCTGGCAGCAAGGCAGAGGGAAGAGCCATCTCCGCCAGGCTGTGCTGGGAATGCCACCGGCCTCTGGGAGTCCCAGCTACCTGCCCTGCACAGGGGTGAGAGGCCGTCCCGGGGCTGGTGCGGATTCCCGACTCTCCACGAGCTCATTTCCCACCCGTTAGGGGCCAGCTTGCTTCCACCGAGAGAGGACAGCGAGAAAACAACCCGGAGTGGGGAGGCCGCTCAGTGGCACCGCGCTGACCTAACGTGTCAAGGAAAACAGATGGCAAGCAGCCAAGTTTTGCTTTAATGAGAACATTATAATTACACACAGTATTGGGTTCATTTTGGTAAAATGATACATACCAGGAATTTGATTTCAACCCCCTGCCCCCCTCTTCCTCCTGCCCCCCTGTTTTCTCTAACCTCCTCTATTGATCCTCCTTTCACTCCTTGTTTGTTTTTGATTTTTTTCTACACATACCCACAGGTGAGGTTCCCCTTGGTCCTTGGCACCTTTATATATGTGTACAACAAGATTTTGTTGAATCCAGTCCATATTCCCCGATTTCCCGGCTTTCACCCTCCCCCTGTTCCCTTCCTCCACCGATGGAGCTCACATCTTTATGGCTTCCTGTCCCCTGCACTGCCACCCTCTCACCCTCCGCCCATTCTAGCTTTCACCTATGAGAGAAGACAATCAGGTCTTGGGTTTTTCTTTTCGAGACTGGCTTATTTCACTCAGCATGATGTTCTCTATTTCCACCCATTTATCAGCAAATGCCAATATTTAATCTTTCTTTATAGCTGAGTAAAACTACGTGGTGCATATACACCACATTTTCTTTATTAATTCATCTACTGGCAGCCACCTGCGCTGACTTCACAACTTGCCTGTTGTGAACTGTGCTCTATAAACACTGAAGTGGCTGTTTCGCTATAGTACGCTGATTAGTTCTTTTGGATGGATACCAAGGAGTGGGATAGCTGGGTCACGTGGTGGCTCCACTCCTGGCTTTTTGAGGAATCTCCATGCTCCACGCTGCTTTCCAGAGTGGTCGTTCTCCTTTTCAGCCCCACCAACGATGGATGAGTGTCCTTCTCCCCCAACGTCCTTGCCAGCATTTGGTATTCTTGATAATTGCCATTCTAACTGGGGTGAGAGGATATTTTAGTAGAGTATTGATTTGCATTTCCCTAATTGCTGGAGAGGTTGGACATTTTTTCATACATCTGTTGGGCATTTGTATTTCTTCTTTGGAGAAATGTCTGTTTAGTTCTTTTGCTCATGAATTGATTGGGTTATTTGGGTTTTTTGGTATTGAGTTTTTTGAGTTCTTTATGTATTCTGGATATCAATCCCTTGTCAGGGGAGAAGCTGGTAAAGATAATCTCCCATTCTGCCGACTCCTTCTTCACACTCTTCTTGGTTTCCTTTGCTGTGCAGAAGATTTTTAACTTCATGGCATCCCACTTCTTAATTCTTGGTTTTATTTCACAAGTTTGGGGTCTTGTTTAGGAGGTCAGTGCCTGCACCTATATGATGGAGTGTGGAACTGAGGTTTTCTTCTCGCGGTGGCAAGGTTTCTGGTCTAATTCCCAAGTCTTTGATTCATTCTGATTGGATTTTTTTTGGCAGGGTGAGAGATCAGGGTCTAATTTCATTTTTCTACATGCCCCCATCCAGTTTCCCCTGAACCATTTATAAAAAGACCAGCTTTTCTCCCACATGTATTTTTGGCACCTTGTCAAGTGTTGGTGGTTGGTGGCTGTGTTTTCTATTCTATTCCATTGGTCTTCGTATCTGTTTTGATGACAATGCCGTGCTGTCCTTGTACCACAGCTCTGCAGTATGCCTGGAGATCAGGGGTTGGGAAGCCTCTCTTCTTGCTCAGGATTGCTTGGGCTATTCTGGGTCTCTGATTCTTCCAAGTGAATTTAAGGACTGTGTTTTTATAGTTCTGTGAAGAATGTCATTGGTATTTTGATAGGGATTGCATCAAATCTGTATATTGGTTTTGGTAGTATGTCCATTTCAACAATATTAATTCTGCCTATCCAAGAACATGGAGATCTTCCCCTCTTCTAAGGTTGTCTTCTTCTTCTTTTTTTTTTTTTTTTTTAAGGATATTGCAAAAGGGATGGTTTTTCTGGCTTCTTTCTTAACTGAACCACTGTTGGGATATAGGAAAGATACTGATTTATGAGTGTTGATCTTGTGTCCTGCTACTTAGCCAAATTTATTTATCAGCTCTAGCAGTCTTCTGGTGGAGTGTTTTTGGGCCTTCTAGGTACAGGATCATATCATCAGCTGTCGGGAATTAGGAATGAATCATTGCTTTTTTTTTTTTAAAGGAAACATTTTTACTTTATTTATTTATTTTTACGTGGTGCTGAGGATCGAACCCAGTGCCTCACGCATGCTAGGCAAGCGCTCTACCACTGAGCCACAGCCCACCCTGAATCATTAACTGTGCAACTCTGGACACTGAGACGCCTCTGCTGGGAACCCTTCCTTGCACAGAGGGGACGCCCATTTGCAGCTGACTCCTGTTGATAGGGAGAATTCCATGCTTGTCATGGAATTTACCAGTTCAAAAGCCTTGAACTCAAATCCCAGATGGGCATAAACCGATAAGTCCCCAACTAAGTTGTTTTGCTCACAACTTTGTCCTGTTCGCCTCAAGAAGCCTTTCCATTGTGAATCCCTTTGATGTTTGAAACCTATAAAATAAACATACAGAGCCTTGATCACTGAAAGAACCAGACTCTGTCAGAGCTGGATCACCCATCGAGTCCTGCTTTCACTTATAATTGAGTCTTCGTCTTTGTTTCTCATAGTTTCTTATTTTCTTAATTAAAATTTCTAATTTTCCTAATCTGACCCCTCGCCTGTGCTCAGAGAACTGTTTTGTGCTGCACAGGTCGCTGCAGTCAGCAAACAGAAATAGTTTGAAGTCATCCTTTCCTATTCATATCCCTTCAATTTCCTTCTCTTGCCTGATGGCTCTGGTTAGAGTTTCGAGAACTCTATTGACTAGAAGAGGTGGAGTGCTTGTCTTGCCCCTCACTTTAGAGGAGAAGATTTCAGCTTTTCTCAGTTTGGTATGATGTAGGCTTTGGGGTCTTGTATGTAGCCTTTATAATGTTGAGGTCACTTCTTTCTATCTCTAGTCTCTCCATGTTTTTAAAATATTTTTATTAGCTATTGATGGGCCTTTATTTATTTATTTGCTTATATGTGGTGCTGAGAATCGAACCCAGTGTTTCACACATGCTAGGCAAACGCTCTACCCCTGAGCCCCAGCCCCAGCCCCTCTCTCCATGTTTTTAACAAGAATAATTGCTGGATTTTACCCAAGGCCTTTTTTGCATCTATTGAAATGATCATATGTTTCTTTTTCCTAATTATATTAATTTAATACTGCGGATATATGTTTTTTAATCATATATGTATCATGTTTTATACATAAAAAGAGTAGTTATTTTCAGTCTCCAAGAATTTAATTCCAGGACTGGGGCTGTGGCTCAGTGCCAGGGTGCTTGCCTAGCATGTGTGAGGCACTGGGTTTGATCCCTGGCACCACATTAAACAAACAAACAAAAAAAGGGGCTGGGATTGTGGCTCAGCGGTGGAGTGCTCATCTAGCACATGTGGGGGCCTGGGTTCGATTTCCAGTACCACATAAAAGTAAAATAAAGATATTGTGTCCAACTAAAAAAAAAAAAGAATCTTATTAAAAAAAACAGATAAAATAAAGGTATTGTGTCCATCTACAAATTAAAAAAAAAATCCATCAAGTTGTTTATCTTTAAATACGTGTGGTTTATTTTAAGCTAATTTTACCTCCAACTTATGTACAAGCAACGTGCAAGTGTACACTGGTGACCGACCTTAGGGCAGGGCCGTCTTAGTCCATCCAGGCTGCTGTAACAAACACCCCAGACTGGGTGGCTTCTGGGGAGTAGCACCCAAGCTGAAGGCACTGGCAGACGTGGTGCCTGGTGAGTGCTGCTTCTTGGTCCACAGATGGCTCCTTGTACTCTGTCCTCACACAGTAGAAAGGGTCAGGGGCCTTTCTGGGGCCCCCTTTAAGGGCACTAAGCCTTTTCATGAGGATCCTGCTCTCATGACCTGGTCACCTCCCAAAGGCCTTACCTTCTAATATCTCCCTTGGGGGCTGGTGTCGGGTGGTGCTGGGGATGGGACCAGGGCCTGGAGCATCCCAGGCAGCTCCACCACGGAGCTGAACCCCAGCCCTGGGGGTTAGGATTCCAACCTGCACTGGAGGACACAAACATCTAAATCACATCAGGGAAAAAAGATCTGTATATTTGGGGGTTGGGGGTGTAGCTCAGTGGTGCAGCATTTTCCTGGCATGTACAAAGCCCTGGGTTTGATCCCCAGCAGAAAACAGCAACAACAAAGAAGGAGGAGGACGAGGAAAGAAAAAGAAAAAGGAGGGAAGGAAGGAGGGAAGAGAGGGAGGGAGGGAGGGACGGAGGGAGGGAACCTTATTTCTGACTTGAGCTGAGGAATGTGAAGGGTTGGTGCAGATTCTCACCAGCACAGATGGGCCAGGACAGGGGGCCCAGGTTCCCCCTGCACTGGGCCCATTCCCCCTGGTTTCTGCCCACTGGGCCCCTCCATCACTGTACACCTTCCTAGCTCCACAGGCCGCTGATGGGTGGCCCAGCTGTGAAGCCAGCAGAGGTAATGAGCAGAGGTGACACGGACTCGTCAGGGCATCTAGCCTCTGGTGATGGCACCACAGCCCTGAGCCTGGCTGCAGCCCAGAAGAGCCTCAGCCTAGAACAGTCACACCAAGCTGTCAGCCCACACTGTGCCATAGTCGTGGTGTAATTACCCCGCAGGACGGAAGAGAGGGCAGCCAGGGGATGATGTGTGGGCTGAGGGCGGCAAGAAGAGTTCCCAGACTCCTTTCAAACACTCTTTCTGGGTCAGGTTGTTCAGCCTGTGACCCAAAGCCAGAGTCCAGCGTGGGCTGGACTCTTCCCCAGTCCCCCTCCTGCTTTCTTGCTGGGGACACAGGGCACCAGGGCTTACCCATGTCTGCCCAGTTGCTATAGATACGGGCAACACTGACCTGTGTGCCTCCAGCCCCACCCTCTCTCTCTCTCCTCTGCCTCAGTTTCCCAACTCTCCTGGGAGGTGGGCTTGGGGCTCTAGGGTCACACGCCGCCCTGGCACACTTTCTGCTAGGTCTCTTCTGCCTCCAAGTTCCTAATGACAAGCTCTCAACACATTCCGGCCTTGCCACCCACAATTTGCCAGGAGCTCTGTGCTGTTGTGGTTGAACCAAATCTACCCCGAAATGACATTGCTGGTCCCCAAATCTGTTAGCCTTTGTGAGATCTTTCCTCCATAATAAAGATAAAAATTTAAATTAAAAAATTACAATTAAATCAAGCGAAAATTATTTTATGACTGCGTTGGTATAAAAATATATATATATTGAAACATTTTTCTACCTAAAAGTTCATTTTTAAAAATTCTGATTCTGATAAAAATTGGAAAAGTCGATCCCCCTGGTGGGGCAGGGTGGACTCCCCAGCACCGCGCGCCCAGCACCGTCCCAACCTGGCCGTCCTGCACGGGGCGCCGCCAGGGGGCGCGCGGCACCAGCGCGGAGCCGACAGCGGAGCTGGACCAGAAACCCACTGCCCGTGCTCCTGGGCTCCTCGGCCAGGAACGCGTCGCATCCCTTCCCTCTCCGGGGGTATTTGAGGCTGGGCCAGGCGCCTCCTCTGGGCTCCCACAGCCCCCTGTGACCATGTCACTCGACCAGTCATTGTTTTCTTCTCCCTGCCACTGGACGCAGGGTGCGTCCCCGGACTGGAAATGGGGCTGGCCACTCAGCCTCCCAGATCGGTTTTCAGGTGGGTGCATCTGGGAGCTGGGAGCCCCCGGCAGCTCTTGGTCACTGCGAGTGGAAGTCCTGCCCCACCCTTGCTGAGGGCCTGTACCCACAGATGCTGTCACCAGCTCCCCACTCCTGCCTGTCCCCACAAGTCCTGTAACTTCTGAGGGCCACTTTTGCCTCCTGCAGAGCCTGGGGCAAGAGGCTCCCACCTGCTTCGGAGGCCTCCAGGCCTGGGCCCTTGCGGGGTTCCCCAGGAACACCCTCTCCCCACCCCTAAGCTGCTGCCTGTGTTCTGCGGGGAGGAGGAATGGATTGTGAGAGGCCTGGGGACCGCAGGCAGAGATCTTCAGATCCCCGGGAGCTGATGTCTAATCTGGGCTTCATTCCACACTCGACAAACCAGTTTGCTGCGCTTGCCGCCACAGTGGGTGGGGCCGCCTGGCGCCTGACCCCCCCTGCTCAGCCCATGCCCTTTGGCCTTGACCGGCTTCTCCAGACCCTGGGGGCGAGGTGTCTGATGGCCCTCAGCCCTCTGTGACCAGCATAGGATGGGGCACAGATGGGACTGGGGGGTGCGGGCTAACCTCAGGTGGTAAGTCAGCTCCGCAGCCTGGACCCCTCAGGGGACCCTGAGCAAGAGAAGCCGACTCCCAGCCCAGAGAGGGCCTCTTCCCAGAGAAGCAGGCCTGCCGTCCCTAAGAGGATGCCATTGTGAGTGGGAAGTTCAGCCCTGGCCCTCTCTGGCTCCAGGTCCTCCACCCCTCAAAGCCATTGGAAGGTCTTGGTTCCCCCCACTCCAAACCCACTCGTCCATCTCATCTCAGTCGGCAGTTCCCCAGTTCTATCCTTCCATCTCCTCCGGCCGGATCCTGGTGTCCCCTTGATTCCTCCCTAACTCCATCCCCGCCTCCAACCCATCAGCAAAGATTCGAGGGCTCAGTCTTCAACACACACCCACAGCATGGTGTTCTGCCCTCCTGCACCGGGGCTGGCCTGCACCAAGGCCATGCCACGGCTCCTCCCAGGTGTGATCCTGCCTGAACCCTTGAGTGAGCCTCCTCTGTTCGCCTTATATTAATTTTAAAAAGTGCCCAGTGTTCATCAAACACTGAGGAGTATGTGCCCTCTGCAGAGCAGGAAGTCACTAAAGGCCCTCTCCCTGCCCTTGAGGCTCCTGTCCTGAGGCCTGGGGCAAAGACCCCTCTGCCATTCTGTTACCATAGCTACCCAGGTGGACTTCTGGGAGGAGGAGGGCCATGGCAGGCCTGTGAGGGTGGGCTCATGGTAGACCACGCACAGGTGCCCAGCACTGCGGGGAGGAGGGCTCGGGCTGGGAATCACCTCAGAAGTCCTCATCCTCAGAGCCTCTGAAGGGCAAGAGAGAGACTGTGAGCTTGGGGACAGGTCGCTTACTGTCCAGTGGGGCTGGTACTCAGGCTAGGCGAAAGGGCAGGAGGGAGGTGCGGAGGCCAACTGGCCACGCCAGGGGAAGAAGCTGGGCCTCACCCTAGGGACTATCGTGGCATCTGGAAGGAGGTGACAACCAGATTTACGCTTTAGAAGTGCCGCAGGGGCTTTTGGGTGGAGGTGCACTGCAGAGGAACACATGGGCATCACCAGGTGGGAGAAGGCCGGGCAGTGGCCAGAGTGTGGACCTGAGGCCCACCACCTGGGTTTAGACCCCTCTCCTTTCTCCCTACTTCCCAACTAGAGGCCGTGGGGGCACGTCTACCCCTCCATCCTAAATGCCAAACTTGGTGCTGGTTGCTGGGGTGGAGACAGCTCCTGCCCACACGGAACTTAAATCCAGTGGGTGCAGGAAGCACTTTGAGCTCAGTCACTTCCCTGTTACATGGAGGAATAATGGAACCCACCCCCTGGCGAGCACACGTGGAATGCGTTAGTGTGTTCAAGGTGCCCGGCATATGGGCAGCTGCTAATGTCATGTTCTTTCCAGGCAAGAAGGCACAGAGAGGGCAAGTGTGTGTGTTATAGCTGAATCGTGGCCTCCAAAATCCATAAATTGCAGTCCTAACCCCCGGGATCTCAGAATGTGACTGTATTTGGAGATGGGCCTTAGAAGAAGTATAAGAGCTAGGCACAGTGGTGCACGCCTGAAACCCCAGTTACTCAGGAGGCTGAAGCAGGAGGATCACAGGGTTGAGGTTTGAGGCCAACCTGGGCAACTTAGTGAAACTCAATCTCAAAATAAAAAATATGAAAGGCCTGGGGTGTAACTCAGTGGTAGAGTGACCCTGGGTTCAGTCCATAGTCCTGGGGGTAAAAAAGCCCCCTGGTCTCTGTTGTTTGTTACAGTGTCCCTGGCAGACAAATACAGTGTGCCTGTTGGTGGCAGCAGGACCAGAGTCACTGTGTACCCAGCTCAGGGTAGGCATCCACGAGAAAGGTCAGATCCTGGTAGGAGGAGATTGAAAGGGGGAAGATGGCCAGCCAGACAGGACCAGCATGACAGCTGGGGCAGAGGCCACAGGACAGCCTGGGAGCCCTGGCCTGCCCAGCACCAGTCACAAAGCAGTCACACCTACGCCCGCACTGCAGCCCTCCACTCTGCAAGGGGGGGCACCTTGAGTATCCCCTTGTTACTGAAAAAGAGGTTTTGGGGAGGGTGGGGACTGCCCAGTGAGAATCAAAGCCAGAGCCAAAAGAGACTTTTCAGAGTCCTGTCAGGTGTGGTGGCCCCTGAGGGTCACCAGGAGGGCAGGTCCTGCAGGATGCATGGCCAGGGCATGGGTCTGGGGCTTGGAGGGGAGTGGAGGCTGCCAGAGCGACATGGTTCCTAGAGTCACAGAGCAGGGGCAGATGGGAGAGCGCCAGAGGGCGGGGGACTCGGGTTCTGTCATGTGAGTTTTCTTTTCCTGTCATTTTACAGTGACTGAATCTCAAAGCCCCCAACATGGGAGGAGGGCCAACACTGAAAGCAAGCACTGGCTGCCTAAAGCTGTCCCACAGCTTCTCTGACTTCTGAAGAAAGGCACGGTTGAAACCTGCCGGTCAGGCTCCCTGGCGCCTGGAGACATTTCAGGGCTGAGAATTCCCAAGGGTGAACACGGAGCCTGCGAAGGGCTGGGCTTTGCTTGACCTTTCACGTTACCCAAGTTCCTGCTTCTTGGCCTCTCAACAGGCACGCACTTCCTCTGTGCCCAGGTTCAGAATGAAAGTCAGTGCTTTGGAACTTACTTAATCAAAAAAAAAAAAAATTTTTTTTTTTTCAAAAAACTTTTTTGGAATGTCTACACGGAGCCTGGGGCTGCAGCACAGGATATTGTGGCTGGGGTGGGAGTGTCTTTTCTTTTTTTTTGGCTGCTGGGGGTGGAACCTGGGGCCTGGTGAATGCCTCTGAGCCAGGCACAGCCAGGGGTGCTCTTGTTCCCCTAGATTCCCCTCCGCTGACTGTAGCGCTGCCCTCCACCCCCGGCGAGGGCTGCAGGAGCATTTCTCCTGTGCGGCTCCCTCTTCGGAACCCACCAGACAAGTCAGCAAGTTTTTAAGTGCAGATTGTTTATAAGTCCAAGACTTGCTTTTTTTCCCCAGAACCTTTGTGGGCCTTTGCAGATTATTATTTTAACATTTCCCCCCAAGCATTCTCTCCATATTTGGGCAAAGCAAAAGCCAAGACGAGTTTCTGTTTGTTTTTCTCATAAGAATTGGCAGCATTTTGGAGAAGACAACCGGTTCCCGCGACCAGTACCTCTCATGAGTGACTCCAGGCTTCAAGATCAACTTGGGTGACCTCTGATTCAGGTTCACAAACAACAGTTAGACCAGAAATGCAGTCCATAAAAATTCTTGGAGGTAACCCCACCCTCTGCTCAGGAGGGCCTTATCTCCGGGGTATTTTCTGTGTGCCCAAGATAAGCATCCGGCTGGCCACTGCCCAGGCCTTGACTGAGATCACACCCTGACCCCGTTTTACAGAGGGGAAACTGAGGCCAGAGAGGGTGGAGCACAGAATGTGCTGCAAACATCAAAGCCAGAGCCCCCAGCAAGCAAGCGCTCCACCACAGAGCTTCCCCAGTCCTTCCCCCGGCATTTTTACTTTAGAAAAATTCCAAACCTCGAAGGCCACTGCAAGCCCGGCACGTGCACACCCACGGTCGTTTACCAGGGGCTGACATTGCACTACGTTTGCTTCATCCTTCTGCTCCACCTCCCTCTCACCTCGTCCGTAGGATGACATTTTGTCCAGTTGTTCCACGTGACCTCACTATGACCACCGTGCTCCTTGCTCCGGGAGCTTGCCACCTCCTCACCGTTATTCTCTGAAGCCTCCATGTTGGAATTCCTCTCCCTGCTCTGCTCTCTGTACCTGTGCACCACAGGTTGCCGGTTTCACCTGAGAGTTCATGGAGGGCCTCTCCACACATGGCTGCTCGCCTCCTTAGCCGCCAACCTGCAGCGCTCCCAGCCTGTTTTTGCTTCTGTCCTGCAGGACACAGTTTCCAAGCATCCCGGCTGGCCGGCTTACAGAAAGTCCCTGCTTTGGATCTCTCTGCTTCCTGTCAACTAGAGCCAGGCTAAACATTGGGGGCAGGGAACAACATAGGTGACACTGAGTCCTCCTCAGTGCATGACACCAGGACGCACAATCAGGTGAAGCCTATCCTGTTCCTGGTGATGTCAAGTTTGGCCATTTGGTTAAGTTGGTGCTTTCAGATCTCTTCATGTCTTCCTCCCTAAAACTCTCTCACCCTATGGCATCCAGGGAGAGGATTCTTGCACATATTTATTGGTCATTACTAAGTAGTTATAAAATGGTGACTTTTTTTCTTCTATATTTATTAGTCTGTGATCTTTAAAGAAATTTCCTCTCTCTCTCTCTCTCTCTCTCTCTCTTTCTTAGTGTGTGGGATCAATCCCAGGGGTGCTTTACCACTAAGTTACACTCCCAGCCCTTTTAATTTTATTTTTAGACAGGGTTTCACTAAGCTGCCCAGACTGGCCTCTGGCTTATGATCCTCCTGTCTCAGCCTCCCAAGTAGCTTAACATGTTTTTTAAAGTATCGGTATTGAGCCACGGATTTGTATTTTAGCCGGTGGACTAGTGCATTCCTTTTCATAATTTATTTTGTGCTTGACATGTTCCAGGTCTGGCCTTCAGGAGCCCCTTCAAGTAGCTTTGTGCTAGCTCCTTTGATATGTGCCCACCATTTTTGTTGTTGTTGTTGTTAGTACTTTACCTTCTGATATAATAAAATGTGTCAGGTTCCTCTCGCCTTGCCACCTTCCAGCCCTGGTGTCAGTCACCTCTCCAAGTGGCCTTGGTGCCTCTTACTGGGGAATGATATTCAGAATCTAAATGTTTCGAGGGTGTTCTTTGCAATGGGGCATTCCCACTTCTGAGCCCTTTTCGTGATCAGAGGTAGAACGTTTTGTTATTTCATAATATTACTACTAACTAAAAATAAAAAACAAAGCCACCAGAGTTCTCCTTCCTCCGTTTCAAATCTCCCTCACCCTGCAGTGCCACCGGATCTGGGTACCCCACGGCTTCACGGTTGCCTGCCCTTTCCCCTGCCACTCACTAGTGGGGTTCTGGGTTCTATTTCCAGTATCTGTCCTTGAAGTTTCCTCCACTCAGGAAGTGAGTCAGATGATCTGTTCCAAGGTCTCTAGGACAGTCTTTGTCTGCAAGTGGCTATGCCATTCATGTCATACACAGATCATTAGTTTCTTTGGTTTTGCATTTTAGTTTTTCCTGTCTTTGTTGACTTACTCTTATGTCTTAAAGGTAAAATCGATTTAATTGATTTCCACTCTCTGCACATATTTCCTGATGTTGAAAGGAACCATCTAGTCCAGGGGACGATCCCATCCCTATTTTCAAAATCTCCCACCAGCAAGCAGGTGTTAAGACCCTGTTCCATTCCTTCTGAAGCAGCCAGAGGCTGGGTGGAAGTGCCCTGGGTTCCACCAGCCTGGGCGTTTCCAGGGAGATCACTTACGTTCTGGTAAGTCCCTGCCCCTCCTCGACTTCCTGGGCCTGCCTGGGTCTTGCATCTATAAACCCTAAAGGTCGCACTGCCAGTCTCCATTTAACTCACAGATCCGACACTTGGTTTTACCATGCTGACATGATAAAACCACAGTTTACCAGTGTCTGGCACATTGCAGCGGCTCCATAGTTGCAGGAATGGGCATCCGCATTTTATAGTACAGTAACGGAGGCCCCAAGAGTGTGGGGCTGCCCATGGTCTCATTAAGCAAGCGCAAAAGCGCCGCCTTGGCCCCGCACGCAGTAGGCGCTTTAGTGAGCACACAGGGAAGGACCGCAAGCGGATCTGCGCACTGGCTTGCCAATCTGGCGGGGGAGATGGGGCGGAGCCGTATGCAAATAGCCCGCGAGAAGACCGCGGATTGGCTGGTGCGGGCGGGGGCGGGGCCCGCCAAGGGCCTGGGCTGCCAGGTGCGCTGGCTGGAGAAGCCCAGCGCTGGGCGGCTGGACAGAGCTACCCTGGCGCGTCCCGGGCGATGCCTCCGCTCTGGGTCCTGCTGGCCCTCGGCTGCGTGCGGTTTGGCTCCAGTAAGCCGGGGATAAAAGGATAAGGACTGTGCCAAGGGAGGGCGAGCTCTACCCGGACCTTGATCCTCCCAGGGTCACCAGAGAGGAGCCTGGATGGGAAGTGGCAATGGGAACTTCATTTATTCATTCCAAGAAAAGGCGCAGAGTTCTGGCTTTGGGGACCCAGATATTATTATTAGTAGTAGTAATAGTCATCTTGTCAACTTTTAGAGCTTTCTCTGGTGGCAATCCGAGGGCTCACAGGTGGCTACAGTCTGGGACGGGTGTTGCTGGAGACCAACAGACAGGGTGCTGCAGGGGAGCAGAGAAGGGACAAGACCCAGACTCATGGTGACTCTTTACTGGGGGAGATGGAGGGACATTTTCCACCAAGGGTGTAGCATGGGCAAGTTCTGGGATGAGGAGGCAGCCTGGTTCTTCTGGAAGCTGTAGTCCATCCCTGCCGCTAGAGAGGAGCCAGTGAGGGTGAGGCCAGAGACCCAAAGCCCTGAACTTCTGGACCTAGCTCCAGGGCGCCAGGCGGGCATGGGAGGGCACTCCTGGGAGGGCAACAGAATCACGTCTGCTGTCAGGGTGGAGGGGGCCTTACCTTGCTGTCAGAAGAGGGTGGGATGGAGCGAGGACTGGCCATGGCTTAGAGGCAACGGAGATCCTAGTGACTGAACATCTGCAGAGGGAGCTCAGACTGCTGGGTTTCTGGCCAGGAAGCTGCAGGGTGGGACCTGCTGTATCTGACAGAAGATCATGAGATGGCCCACAGGGAGGGTGAGGCCCAGTGCCTGGCTCCCAGCAGGTGCTCCGTAGCACCCATGTGCACATGGGTGTGGGCAGCTCCGTGGGAGTCAGTTCCCATCCTCCTTGCCTCTCCAGCTGTGAACCTCCAGCCTCAACTGGCCAGCGTGACCTTGGCCACTAACAACCCTACACTCACCACGGTGGCCTTGGAAAAGCCTCTCTGCATTTTTGACAGCTCAGAGCTGCTTGCTGGCTCCTATGAGGTCTATCTGTATGTCATGGTCGACTCAGGTAAGGGTCCTGCTTCCCTCCGGCTGCTCCTAAAGGGGTTCTGATCTGTCAGCAGGGAAGAGTGAGAATGACAATCTCCTAGGTTTCTAGCAACCAATCTTCACAACTCATTCAGGGTCACAGTTTTATTCTTTCAACAAATATTTACTAACTGCGTATCTGTGCCCGCCGATCTCTGGGCACTGTGGGTATTTTCTGCCATCCCATAGAAGAGAAGATTGGGTTCAGAGAGGTTGAGCGAGTTGTCCAAGATCACCCAGCTAGTGAAGAGACCTGGGACCCAACAAAGGTCTATCTGCCTCTACATCATTCCTTTGAACAATATGACCCTCATTTCCCATTTACAGAATAGGGAACCCAGGACTTTCAGGGACAGGTATCAAAGGTGTATTGTGGTGGAGGATTACGGGAATATTCTAAGATAAAGTAGGTGAGAGCGGAACACAGTACCCAAGGAAAGTGCTATTTGTTCATCTCCCCAGGCAGGGACTGAACTCGCCCATGCCTGTGACCGCTGTGCCCAGCACAGGGCTGGGGCAGAGAGGAGGCTCAGACGTTTGATGAATGAGTGACCGAGTGAGTGGCTGGCTACGGTGGCCAGGATCCTCACTCCCGGCCCTGCCTCTGCAGCCAATCCCAGGAATGCCTCCGTGCAGGACAGCAGCAAGACCCCACTGAGCTTGACCGCCCAGCAAACCCAGGGTGGGAGGACCGGCCCCTACAAGGCAGTGGCCTTTGACCTCACCCCCTGCAGTGACCTGCCCAGCCTGGATGCCATTGGGGATGTCACCCAGGCCTCAGAGATCCTGAGGGCATATCTGGTCAGGGTGGGCAGCAACGGGACCTGCCTGTGGGACCCCAACTTCCAGGGCCTCTGCAACCCGCCCCTGTCTGCAGCCACGGAGTACAGGTGGGTGTGAGCAGCCGCTGGGGGAGGGCAGCAGCTGAGTCCCACCCCAACTCAGGAAGACCCCAGGGGGAGGGGACAAAGTGGGAGGAGCCACATTTCTAGAGGTCTTACGTGCTGGGACCATTGGGCAACTTCCTGGGCCTGGGGTAGGACCTAGGGCTGGAGCTCAGAAGGGCCCTGCTGCGTTTAATGCTTGGCGACATAGAAAGCAAGAATCCGGAAATCTTAATTCTTGAACGAGGGGCCTGTTTTCACTTTGCTTTGGACCCCACCAGTTATGGGGCTTCCTGGCCTTCCCATATGTGGAAGTCTCTTACCAAGGCCTTTGTTTCATAGGGAGGGAACTGTGGTCCAGAGAAGGAAGGCCCCCTGCTTTTCCTACCTCCTTCCTGCAATCCCTTTTCTTGCCCACCCACCCCCCTGGGCACCCACTCACTCCCACCCTCACTGCCTGAGCATCTCTCTGCAAGCTGTCCCTAGCCTCGGGAGCCTGGGAGGAGGTCTAAGCTGGTGCCAAAGCCCGGGCTGATCCCAGTCCAGGTACTAGGGGGACACTTGGGTCAGGGGCTGTGGCTTCCAGGCCTGTTTGGGCCCAGACCACTGCCCACCTGCCATCCTTGCAGAAGCACCCCCCACACCTGTGGCTGAGGCCACTGAGCAGGACAAGGGTCTCTGCTGCCCTCTCCCCACCCCAACCTTGACCTTGTCTTTCACGTCCCCTTCCTGACCTCCAAGATGGCCCCTCAGCCTTCATCTACAAGCCCACCCTATCTTAGCGCATGGGTGGGAGCCAGCCCTACCTCTGAGTTCTGATCTTGAAACAGGTATGAGGAATTTAGCAAACGCAGGAGCAGAGAGATTTTAAAGTTTTTTTTGTTTGTTTGTTTTGTTTTTGTTTTTTTGTTTTTAAGTGTTAAAAAAAAAAACCCCAGGCTGCAGATGTCTCAGTTTCGGGACAATCTCTATGTTTAAACTCTTCCCTTCCACAGGTTCTGGCTGTTCACTGTCTCACCAATCTCCTTTTCAGATTAGCAACACTTGTTTGGGGGGTTCTTTTCTTTCTTTTTGGTACTAGGAGTTGAACCCAGGGGTGCTGAGCTACATCCCCAGCCCTTTTTATTTTTATTTATTTGTTTTTTAAAAATATTTATTTTTTAGGTGTAGATGGACATAACATTATTTATTTTTTATGTGGTGCTGAGAATCGAACCCCGGCCCTGTCCGGGCTGTGCTAGGCGAGCGCTCCACCGCTGAGCCACAATCCCAGCCCATTTATTTTTATTTTGAGTCAGGGTCTCCCTAAGTTACTGAGCCTGACCTTGAACTTGTGACCCTCCTGCCTTATCCTCCCATGTTGTCCCTGGGATGACAGGTGTGCCCCACCACTCCCCACTTTTTTTAGCATTTATTTCTTAAAATGTAGCCCTGACCCCAGGACAGCTGGGCTGGTGATGGACATTATCCCACTTGTTTTTCTTTTTTTTTTTTTAAGTTTTTTTTTTTTTTTTTTAAAGATAGAGAGGAGAGAGCGATAGAGAGAGAATTTTAACATTTATTTTTTAGTTTTCGGCGGACACAACATCTTTGTTTGTATGTGGTGCTGAGGATCGAACCCGGGCCACACGCATGCCAGGCGAGCGCGCTACTGCTTGAGCCACATCCCCAGCCCCCCACTTGTTTTTCTAAGTCCCTTTGTGATTCCAGGGACAGGCTTGGAATACGGCCTGTGGTTAACGGGGCTGAGCCACAGGTGCTGTGTAAAATAACCAGAGGGCTCCTGAGGGACAGTCCAGCAATGGCCCAGCCCTGAAGCCTTCACAGAGGAGGTGCATCTGAACTGGGGAAGGCCCAGGGACAGTATGTGACCATGTCCAGCCTCCTCTGTTGTCCAGAGCCCTCTCAATGGCTGTCTCCCTCTGAGCCCCCTCTGTGACCCTCCTGCCAGCTATGGCTGGACACACAGGATGGTTGGATGTCATCCTGTCTCCTTCCAGGTTCAAGTACGTCCTCGTCAATGTGTCCACAGGCTTAGTACAGGATCAGACCCTGTGGTCAGACCCCATCCGCACCAACCAGCGTAAGTAGTGTGGTGGGAGCTCGGCCTCCAGCCAGCTTCCTCTGGGAATCTGCAGACCAGGCCCAGCTCTCGGGGCAGGAACTAAGTAGGGCCATTCTGTGGGGACCATTCAGACCTGGCTTGAGCCCACAGTGTCCTTGGACTGAGTCTCCCTGAGTCAATGGGTGATCTGCAGAATGGCGTTCTCTAGGGATCCATATGGGATAGTGCCCCAAAATGGCAGGCTCATTGTAGGACCTGTACCTTGTTCTCAAAGGCTGACGCCAGTCAGAGAAGAGCGAGACCCCCAGCTCTGAGCAGCCCCTCTGCTCAGCCTTGTTTACGTCGATCTCACCGCGGATGAGTCAGTTTAAAAATTTAAATTATGCAAAAAGAGGAAGAGGCCAGAAACACACAGGAGAAAGGCGGGAAGTGGGCCCCGGGGCACACCAGGCCACTGGCCAAGAGCCCAAGAAGAGTCGCTCCCTGGGCCCCTGGGACATCCCCGGGTACCAGGCCTGCCCATCCCGGGGAAGGGACGGAGGGCGCTGGCTGTCAGGGTGTAACTGACCATGGTCCTGTGACAGCCACCCCCTGCTCAGCCATCGACACGTGGCCAGGCCGGCGGAGTGGGGGCATGATTGTCATCACGTCCATCCTGGGCTCCCTGCCCTTCTTCCTGCTCGTGGGCTTCGCTGGCGCCATCGCCCTCAGCTTTGTGTGAGTACCTGCCGCTGGGAGGCCTGGACCTGGGGATGACGGCAGGGTCCTCTGCAGCTGCCCAGGGCACTGCCCTCCACGGCGGGTGGGTCTGGTGAAAAGCAGCAGAGCCCTGGGCCTTCAAGGCCAGTCCTTCAGCCCAGGAGCGAGGGGCTGGGCAGTGGGCTCTGGGCCGGTGATCCCACAGATCTTAGCTGTGACCGTGGTGCAGCCTCAGGCAAGACATGCTGTCCTGCGGTCCCCAGTGTCCTCCTGGGGCAAATGGAGGTGATAACTGTTCAGCCCATGGAGTCTGGAGGTCCTGTGGAATCGCCCCACCCTGCTGAACTCAACAGGCCTTAGCTCTTGTTGCCATTGTAACTCACCCGCTTACAGTCCAGACGGGGAAACTGAGGCAGGAGGCAGGGAAAGGGTGTCCCAAGGTCACAGAACCTGGGACGAGGACCCAGAGCTGGGGCTAGAACCCAGGCCTCCTGACTCCGCCGACACCTCTGGATTAGGACGGGAGGTCTTCTTGGGGGTGGGGTCCTGGCACAGCTACCAGGGCTGCCCAGAGGGAGGACAGTCCACTAACACCTGGGAGGACCGATTGGGGCATGAATCAAGGCACCCACAAATGCCCTGGGAGGAGGAGGGCAGGGCAGGTCCTGCCTGGAGCTTCAGGGTGAGCTTCTAGGAGGAGGGATCTGCAGGAGCAATGAGCATCGAGCATGGGGCAGGGAGGAATGCACGCGACAGGCAGCAGGCCCCATGCTCCTTGCTTCTCAGGGTAGAGGGAGCCCGGGGGCTTTGAAGCTGAGGGGTCCTGGGGTGGGATTGGGTAGGAAGCCTCCTTGGAGTAGGTTCACACAGAAGCCAGCCAGGTGGGAAAAAGTGGGCAGACCATGCATGGACTGGGAGAGACACTGGACCCAGGCTGTGTTCCACACTTAAGTTAATACAACCAGCAGTGGGTGACCTCAGCCTCTGAGGGTCACCCACAAGCCATCAAAGCCTGGTGGTGTCCCTGCCTCCTCCCTCTGGGCAGTGCCGGACACTGGCCTTCCAGACCCATCCTCTGAGGTTAGCCCGGCTCTTCCACTAACCCTCCTACTGGCCCTGCCTGTCATGGCCCCAGTCCAGCCGGCTGAACTCCCCACAGGTGCCCCAGGTTCTGCGGTCCTCCCCATCTCAAGCATCTCCTGCAGGACCAGATGAGCTGGCCCTTCCTCCAGGATGGGTCCACTCTCTGTAGTCACTGTCTGTTGAGGTGTGTCTCCCCAGACTGTCCTGGTGATGTGGGGACATGAGACAATGGCCCCCGCCATCAGCCCGCAGTAAGACCTGACACTGCTTATTCACGTAGCTCCCGACACACGCTGAGAACCCCAGGAAGGAGGGGCTCACTAAGGCTGTGGTGGCTTCTGGGAGCAACATCTGGGTGCCAAGGTCCCCGGACTAGAGGAGTTCCACTTTGCTCTGTCCCCTAATCCTGGCTCTCTCCTTGGCCAGGGACCTGGGTGATTCTGATGGGGAAACCACGCACGACTCCCAGATCACGCAGGAGGCTGTGCCCAAGTCCCTGGGGACCTCAGAGCCGTCCTACACGACTGTGAACCGGGGGCCACCCTTGGACAGGGCTGAGGTGTATTCCAGCAAGCTCCAGGACTGAGACCCCTGACTGGCAGCCTCCCCACACTGTCCTGGTCCTGGAGTCCGTGGTGGTCAGTGTTCATGCCCCGACTGGACAGAAGGTGAAGCAGGAAGGGTCAGTCCAGTTGTGGGAACACTCAATAAAATCTTCCCAAACTGGTCAAATTACAGTGTCATATTGTGTGCATGTAACAACAAATCCCACAGTTAAATGCAACTATAATGCACCAAAAAATGTGGAAAGAGATCCTGCCCCTCCCCCACCAAAATCTTCCCAAGATATTGAGGTCAGTACAGAACGAGGGGTGAATAGGTGAGAAAATGCACAAGTCACGACCTGTTGA
This sequence comes from Marmota flaviventris, assembly GCF_047511675.1. Taxonomy (NCBI): domain Eukaryota; kingdom Metazoa; phylum Chordata; class Mammalia; order Rodentia; family Sciuridae; genus Marmota; species Marmota flaviventris. The sequence continues at coordinate 4,447,191 of NC_092500.1, read as the reverse complement.
GGGGCTGGGCTGTTTCTCTCCGGGGCTCTGTGATCAGAACTACAGAGACCAGGGCCGAGTCAGAGTTACGCCTCGCCCCGAGCCTCAGTCTCCTCATCTGTCACATGGGCTGCTGGGAAGATTCATTCCTAGACTGGGCAGGCCAGCTTCAGAAGACTCGGTTTTCTCTCTTGAGCCAGATAGCAAGACGGCCTCCCTTTTGGAGGTGTGCGGAACACAACCCACACCCCTCTTGGCATTCTGATAAGACGGAGGGAGACGTGGCTTCTAAGATCGGTGGGGACTCCCCAGGGGGATGCTAACCTAGGAGCACAGGGCAGAAGCCATGGAGGCAGCAGCTTAAAGCAGAGAGCAGCCAGCAGAAGGGAAAGCAGTGGCCAGTCCAGGCTACAGGAGTGGCCAGTACAGAGGGAGCCGGGTCCCTGGGCAGCAGGAACAGGAGGGCCCCCAGGCTGGACATGCTCGTCGGCCACTCGCATCCCTTGAGACCATGAAGCTGGCCTTGGCAGCCACTGGACTCCTGTGGCCTCCTGAGCCTGAATCCCCTTCTTCAGCAGAGACCTCCCAGGGTCCCCAGCTGCCTGGAGTCTGCTGTTGTTAAAAGTTCCTGCAAGTTTTCCACGTGGCTGTGTTTGCTTTGTTTTGTATTTGAGTTGAAGTTCACATGATATAAACTTAGCCTTTTTTATTTTTATCTTTAAATAGTGCTGGGGATTAAACCCAGAGCCTCATGTGTGCTAGGCAAGTGCTCTACCGCTGAGCTGTACTCCAGCCCAAGCCAACCGCTCGAAGTGCACAGGTCAGAGTTATAAAGGCACAGAGAGAGGAAGACATTAGAGTTTGCTGTTGGATTGAGGAGCAGAAGGCCTCAGGCATCCTTCAGGCCATCGAAGTAGGGCTCTGCAGATGTCCACTGCACACCGGGAGATGCCCAGGAGGAAGCCACAGGAGCAGAAGCCCAGGGAGAGGACTTAGGATCCCTCTGTTTCGTGTTTTGGATGAGTGGCTTTATAAAAACTCCAGGAAGTGAAAGTACTCAATATTGATCCAAGAAATTTTACATGACGGTCAGTGGGTGGGGAGAAGGATTTTCATTGTGCAAGTGTCCTCAGGGAGTGGAGACAGGGCGATAACATGTTCAGCAATGCAGGTCTGTAGTGAAGAGAAGCCAGAGGGTTTTGTGATCACTGACAAAGATTTTGTGATCACAGAAAAAAAAAAAAAAAAGAAGAAAGAAAATGAAGGATAAATTCCTATGAAGGTCAGTGATTTGATTTGTATGGTACCGTGACAAATGGAAACTCATACAACAGGAATTTTTAACTTAAAGTGTGACTTTAAGTCAAAAGTTATTTAAGCATAGCCCTGCTCTGCGTCCCTTATATATTCAAACTTTAAGAAGTCTCCCAGTCTTGAGGGCAGATATGTTCCCTCCTTTGCTAATTCTCTGCTTTGGCAGCAGGTATTCTAGATTCTTCTAGTGGAATCAGAGCTCCCCTCTTGGTCCCAGAAGGGATCATTGGTGTAGGTAGCAGCAGTGGGGACCGAATCCAGTTTGAAAGAAAGACTAATTCGAGAAAACAACATTGCTACACCTCGAATCATGATTTTCTTCTAAATAGGTTAAGACATCTTTTCTGTACGAGGTGATGTCTGGTTGCTATGAGACATTATCCTGTATTCAGTTGGTGTTCTCAGAACTGACTAGAAGACTTTTATAGGAAGAGTCCTGATTTTCTCTGTCTCACTCTCAATTTTTATGAAGCAGGGAATGATGACACTTTTCCCTTTTCTCATAAGAAAACTCTGACCTGTCCCCATGTCTCCCTTCCCTGGCCGCAGCCACCGATTCCGCTCTGTCCGTGGGTTTTCCGGATCTGGATGCTTCAGACGCACGGTCTTGCTGGCCCTCCAGCATCCCTTCTCTGACTAAGCTAGTGTTTTCGAGATTTGTCCCCAGCTCCTGTTCATCAGTGCTTCCTTCCCTTTGCTGGTGGAGTGACATCCTGTCATGCAGCTGGACCACAGTTCACTGTTCCCTTGTCCCTTAGTGGTCTCTGGGCTGCTCCCACCTCCTGGCCCCTCCTGTGCACAGTGCTGCGTGGACACTTATCTGAACCCCGTTTCTGGTCCTCCTGGATATACCCGGGCGTGGACTGCTGGGCCAGTGGCAAGTCTATGTCAAATTTTTGAGGATCCATCAACTGTCTCCACGGCAGCTGTTCTGGTCCCACCAGCCACACAGCTGCAGTTAGCCCACTAGTAAAACAAGGTGGAAACTCGGGCTGGAGCTTACCTTGGCTCTGGGTACCCTGTGGCTTTCTCTCCACTTCCCCAGTGACCAGGGCTCCCTCCCTCAGCAGCAGCCACCCACCATTCCAGTCGTGGGTCAGTGGCCTTCCTCTTCCTGCTGACCTCACTAATCAAGGTCCTGGGAATGTGAACTTCCAGCTACTGAGAAAGCTTCCAAACAGCTCAGGACACACAGGCTAACGGGACCAAATCACCAGAGCACAGATGAGCGCATGTACCTGGGAGCGGGGCGTTGGTGACAAATACACGGCCACTCCTTCCCTTGGCTCAGTGGCCTCTGTCCCCGTGATGAGTCTCCAGTCTCCCCAGAGAGCCCCCCACTTCCAGCCCCCTAGGACCTGCTGGTGCAATGAGCGGGGGTGGGGACAGCATTCCTGCATTTGGACAGGTCTGACCTCCCTGTCAGCCAACAGGCCTCGGGTGTCCTCCTCCTGAAGCAGGGGCCACAGATGGAGCCCATGCGCGGTGTCGTCTCCAGGCCAGAATGCAGCGTTATGTCACTGTTTCTCCCTCGTGGTGGCCCTCCTGGCTCTGACCTGTCACAGTCCAGAGCAGGCTCTAGACTGAGCTCCCAGATGGCGGGTAAGGTCAGGTCCATTTCTAGGGCCCCCCACCCCCCCCAGCGAGGACAGGAGTTGGCTGGTACCAGTCATTCCTGTGGCTGTTTGTTGCACACCAGCTCTGAGCTCAGGGCCCCAGGGAGGCAATGGAGCACCTGCCTCAGGAGCAACACCTCGCCAAGGTGGACATATTCAGAACCAAGACGGGGGCCGCTGGCCGCCCAGGGGAGCGCTGAGGGAGAAGAGGGGGGAGGTGGGAGGGGCCTGGAGGGCTGTGGGAAGGCTGGCTTTTATTCTGGGCACCTGGGAAGCCATGGAGCAGTTTCATGCAGAAAATGACCTGTGCAAAGACCTCTGGCTGCTAGGTGAAGTGGGGCAGGGAGACCCCCAGGCGACAGCAGAGCCCTGTAACAACCCAGGCCAGAGGTGTGCAGAGGCTCAGACGGGGGCAGGGCCAGACAGGAGGCGGTGGGATGTAATTCTGAAGGGGAAACAGAAGAACTTGCGGATGGATTGGCCACGGGGAGGAGGGGGAAGGGCAAGTGGTAATGACTTCTGGGTTTAAGGCCAGGGCCACCGAGTACATGGTGGGGACCTCAGCCAAAATGGAGCAAGCAGGTGGGGTGGGAGCATATCAAGAATTTGTGGAAGGGGTTGGGGTTGGGGCTCAGTGGTAGAGCACACGCCTTGCACGTGTGAGGCACTGGGTTCAATCCTCAGCACCACATAAAAATAAATAAAGGTATTGTTTCCATCTACAACCACAACAACAACCATATATATATATATATATATATATATATATATATATATATATATATATTTAATTTGTGGGAAACTGGGCGTGGTGGTGCATCCCTATAACCCCAGCGAATCTGGAGGCTGAGGCAGGAGGATTGCAAGTTCAAGGCCAGCCTCAGCAATTAAGCAAGAACCTGTCTCAGAATAAAAATAAGAAGGGCTGGGGATGTGGCTCAGGGGTAAGACGCCCCTGGGTACAACAACAACAAAGAAGAGGGAGGGGGAAGTTCAATAAGCTGCTCATGATGTGTCAGGTAGAGCAGCGCAGTAGGTGATGAGGTGCCTGAAGTTATCAGAGGGCAGCCGAGTGTGCCATTGTCCCTGATACTGGCTGCCCCTCCCCTGGAAAGGATTACAGTCAGTTGCCCCTTGGTACCCACCAGGATTGGTTCCAGGACCCCCGTGATACAGAATGCACAGGTTCTTAAGTCCCTTATGTGAAATGGTACAGTATTTGCCTGTGACCTGCACACATTCTCTCAAACACATTATTTCATTAGTAGTATGATTTGCAGTGCTGGGGGGGTGAAGGGGGCCTCCGCATGCTGGGCAGCTACCACCCAGCTGTGTGCCGGATCCTCCCATGTACTTTAAATCATCTGTAGATTACTTATAGTTACGAATAAAATGTAAATGCTGTGTAAATAATTGTTATACTATGTTGTTTAGGGAATAATGACAAGGAAAAAGAGTCTTCCACGTCACATTTGACACAATTTATATGTGCGTGTGTGGTTTGAACCTTGGGCTTCACAGATGCTGGGCAAGTGCTTAACCATTGCGCTACACCCCCAGCCCTTTTTATATTTTATTTTGAGACAGGGTCTCATTAAGTTGTTGAGGCTGGCCTCAAACTTCCAATCCAGCGTGAGAGGAGCTGTGTTTCCCTTGGATAAGGGGCCCTCCTTCCTATGGCATCTCTTTTGCTGGCCTTTGACTGGGCTCTGAGTGGAAGGGCTATGCCTCCAGGGGAGTGGGGCAGGGTGGGGCTGGAGGGTTAAGATCCATCCCCCTGCCCCACCACCTCGGGCCTTGGAAGATGCTCCAAGGGAGGACCCTATGCATCTTGGATCTGGCCTCTACAGCACCTAATCCCAGGGGTCCCATTTATCAAGGTCCTTCCTGGAAACCGGAGCTGCTCGAGGGCAGGGGTGGTGTCTCCCCTAGGTCTAGGTCCTCAGCACCCAGCACAGGAGCAGGTGCTCATGAACTGAACTGCCTCACATTTAAATTGTTCACCCAATGGGCCGAGGAGCCATCTGCAGAGGTTAAATGGGCTGGGACTACAGGGACGACCTGCAGGGGCCTCAGCGTCTCCTTTTGTTCAACTGGAATACTAGTGATGGTGCCTTCCTCATAGAGTCTTTGCAAGCGCTGTGAGTGCTCCGGCAGGTACAGGCACTGTGTGGGAAGCCGCCTTCAGTTTTCCGGGCTCTGGACCCCCCCAGTTCACAGGCTGCTGAAATTCCTAAGCCTAGGTTCTGTCACACAATGAAGAGCTTCTATCCTGGGTTGGGGGAAGGTGGAAGGGGCATGTTAACAGCCAACTTTAAAATCAGGCATAAAAAAGGAGCTGAGGAGAGGAAGTAGTGGGGTGGAAGGTCTGGGAAGGGCTGGGAGGAGGAAGTGGCTTTTGATCCGATTTGGTCTAGTGTAGGGAAGTAAAGCCTTTCAGTGGCAGAGATGGCCAGGAGGGGGCCACCCGAGTCATGCGCTCGCGGCGAGGATCGCCCGATTTACCCACCTGCGTCGCCGGTGCACTTGAAGCCACTGGATCCGAGCCCAAGCGGATCGAGCGCTCGGCCTGGGGGAGAGGAGCTGTCGAGGAGCGAAGAGCACGTGCTCGCGTGCCAGCCCGGTGGTAGCGTCCGGGGGCCGAGGGGTGAACCAGACGGACCAGGTGCTGGCTCTCACGCAGAGGGACATTTAATTTCGGAAAATGAAGCGCTCTCTGAAGAAAAGGAGGCAGGTCTGGGGCGGGGAGGCGAGTGAATGGGCAGGGGGCTTCGTCCGGACGGGTTGGGTCTGCTTGACGTTTGAGAACGGAAACTGAGCCTGAGTGGTGCAGGACCGGCTGCAGAGGGGCGCTTCCGATCGCCCTCACAGCTCTGCAAGTCCCTGCAAAGCGCGCTGGCCCCCATTTTGCAGACGAGGAAACTGAGGACATGGGGCAGCCTGCAGCAGATATTGCCGGGACCTAGATCCCAAGCTCCCCGCTTGCCGTTGGCGCAGGCGCTGAGCTCCCAGGGGCGGGGCCAGGGCCGAGGGGCGGGGCGCGCGGAACCCGCCCCACCCACTGGGCGGGGCCTGTTACGGCCGCCGCTGGGCCGTTGATTTCGCCGCGGAACCTTCGCGGCGAGGGCGCGCGCGCGGCGGAAGGCATTGCGGCGGCGCGGCGGGCGTCCTCGGCTCGGCCCGGCTCCCGCCCGGGCGCGCGCGCAGCCCCCTCCGCGGCCCTGCTGCCGCCCCAGGCAGCCCGAGGGCCGCGCGGCCGCCGAGAGACCCGGGTAGCCGTCGACCGCGCAGCAGGCGGCGGCGGGAGCGCGAGCTGCGGCCCGCGGCGGCACGGCAGGTGAGGGGGCGGGCGGGCCGCGCCGGAGCCCTGGGACCCGGCCCCCTGGCCCCGACCGCCTTCCGGCCCGGGAGCCCCCAGGCCTTCCGACGTCCCCGGACTCAGACCTCCCGGGACTCGGCGGCTTCGGGGCCAGGGTCCCCCGAGACCGTCTGTTCCTGACACCCTCGGGATTCCCTCGGGACCCGCCCAGCCCCTCGGATCCTCCGGCCCGTGGGCTCCCCTCTGTCCTTAGCACCCCCGACCCCGAGGGTCCCCGGCTGCGAGTCTGTGTCACCTGCCTCGAGGCGTCTGTGCCCTCCTCTCAGCGTGAGGTCTGTGGGGTGCGGAGCCTCGGGGCGCTCAGAAATGCTCCCGGAGTTGGTGATGGTTAAGGATAAAAAGTAGGAACAAGTAACAGGTCCCCAAGGACCACTTTGTAACCGGACGGAGGGCGCGATCGCAGGCTCTGCATGTGTAATTGTGTGCACTGGGGCTTGGAGGCCAGATCAGGCACAGGGTTTAACTTTTTAATGCTCTGGTGAGACTCATATGGATAGAGGGAGGGAGCTAGGCAAATCAGGGCTCTTTTATGTTGTCTGCTCATTCTGAGAACAGCAGGGTTTCATTTTGTTTTGTGTGGTTTTCTTTTTTGAAGTGGGGAACTAGCATTGTTTTGAATGACTGATAGGTTCTGTTATGGTACACCGGCTTGGTTGGCTGGTTCCGCGTTGGAAACCAACTAGTCAAGAGGCTAAGCTGTAGTAGAGAAAGAACTTGATTAGGATGAGCTGGCTGATGGGGAGCCTACAGGGCCATCTCCCCTCCCAGGAAGCCGATTTGGGAGCAATTTCTGTAAGAGATGGTTGATCACAGGCTGATGGGCACCATCTTACAGGTGAAGGTTTGTGACCAAATAACACATCTGATCCACGACTGACCCTAATCTAGAGCTGCTTTTCAGTTCTGTAAATCTTAAGAACAAAGATTATTTCCTAGGGCTCTTCTTGTCATAGGCAGTTCTTTGCCCATAGGCGGTTCCTTGCCCGTAGGCGGTTCCCAGCGCAGTCTAGAGGGATAGCTGCCTGAGATCTCTTGCTGATCATACTTAGATATTGGGAGAAAATATACTTCACCTGATTATTATGGCAGACAAAGGTCTTTGCATTGGGAGACAGAGGACACTGCCCCTGCTGTCAGGGCTTTATTGAGAGGCCAGGGGGGTGTGGTGGTAACAGTGCAGTGGCCTTGAATGCAGCTTGGGTGGAGGATTTTTGAGAAGAGGTAAGGGTTAAGGAGGACTTCTTGGGCTGTGGATGTAGCTCAGTTGGTAGAGTGCTTGCCTTGCAGACGTAAGTACACACACACACACACACAGGTCATCTTGGTGATGAGGAGGTGGCAGGGAACAGGTGAGCAGATTCTTGAAGGTTGAGGCCAAGAACTTTGCCACAGTTATTCCAAGCAAAGGCAGCAGACAGCGTGTGGAATGACAGAGGGAGTTCAGCATAGATTTTGGAAACGTCAAGGTGTGGCTGGAGTAGAGCTTTGTCCTGGGAGTGTGGCTGGAGTTGTGTTCTCTGCATGGTCAGTGTGAGGAGGGCCAGCCCACCATGCCCTTGGGCCTTTCTGGAATTACTGCTTCTGCTAGTAGGGTCCTGGTAGATGGTGATCTAGCTGATTGAAGGAAGGTGAGCAGTGGTTGGTGGGGAGGAGTGAGGGAAGCATTTCCAGTGGAGACCAGAAAGGGAGCATGGGAGTTTTGTAGAGCACAGGGATTGAGTCAGGAGTGGTGAGAAAGGGGCCCAGAGTCCAGCCAGGACCCACACATGGCATGCTTCCAAGGCTGAGCACCTTGGGGAAGCAGGAGAACACTGAAGTATTTAAGGAGGAGAGTAAAGCGGCTTGGGTGGTGGTGGGGAGACTTGTTTGGAGGGAGCAAGATTATTGAGAGATGGGGATGACCTGGACCAAGGTGATAGCCTCCTGGGGCATGGCGGAGCTTCTGAAATCCCAGGCCTAAAAGACAGCCTGGGGATTGACCTGGGAATGTTTAGGTCAGGTTTTGTCATTAATTCATCAGGTATGTGTTCACCTTAGAGCTTCATCAGGGTGACAGTGTGTGTCACAGTGAGCCTACTAAGTACCCAGAAGTTACACCTGTCATAGAGTGGGCAGGGTGAAGGGGCCTGACTCTCAGAAGTGGCCGAGTTCATGCTGGCCTGGGGGATCCTGAAGGAAGTGGCAAGCCTTTGAAGGACAGAGAAATTCAGATGTGTCAATTGTTACTGGAGACAATGTGGGACTACAGGTGCTGGAGCTGCAAGCAGGTTTGAGTGTCCAGTTAAGTTGTGAGACTTTGAGGCAGTGGCTGACGTGGATCAGAGAGATTTGGGAAGAAAGGGCTACAGGACTCCCTCTGTTGAAGTCTGGGCTGGGTACGGGAGCCTGGGCTAGCCCTGTTGAAGACGACAGTGTTCTGTATACAGTCCAGTAAGCTGGCCACACAGCAACTGTGATGGGTCAAAGAAGAACTGAAGTGTTTTGATTCACTTCATTTTGATGAATTAAATAGGAAAGCTCCACTATCATACAGCTGTAGTGTCACAGGAACATGCTGCTCTTTTAAGTGTTGTCCCATTTAGTGTTTCCAGCCACCCTAGGAGGTAGATGCTGTTGTTCCTTTTTACACATAAAAGAAATAGGCTCACAAGGAGTGGTTTCCTAAGTGTTAAGCAGTGCAGCCAGTATTGGTGTTGGTGGGGTGCTTTCTATGATATCCTGCTTCCTTCACCCAAGGAGCCTGGAGCTTAGTTTTCCTGCAGGAAGAATGGAGTATTGTTTTCCTCTTGTAGCCCGCCTTATCTATTCCAGCTAAAGTTAACACAGACAGTAAGTAGTGTGACAAGCCAGCAAAGACCAAACATAGAACTTCTGTGAGCTGATTGGTTTTCCTGGGGCTCCACTAATTGCTGACTTCTCTCTTAGCATTTCTGGGGCATGAATGGAGTAAGAGCTGATGAAATTGCAAACTGCACTCTGTTATGTGTGCAGATTTGGTGTTCTGGAGGTGGAAATGAGTGCCTGAGATGGAGTTTTGGGTCACAGTGGACCAGGCATTGCCCAAGGTAATGGAAAGAGTCTGGGACATGAGCCAGGGGCAAGTTTACAGTTTGTTCCTAACTCATTGGGAGACACTAACCAGGTCATTGCCTCTCAGTCTCCTTATCTCTTCAGAAAAATGAGGGTATTTGGTATCTATCAGCTTTAAGATTCCTCCAGCTCTGGATTTCTGTAGTTCAAGGTTAATGGGAGATCTGCTTTCTAGAACATCTCTTCTAGATCCTCTTGGGAGGGGACATGGTGGAGGAGAAGTGTGCTTTGGCCTCAGTTTTGTTGTCACCATTACTAGCTTATTAAGTAACACAGCTTCTTGAGTTATGTGACGTGTCACATCTGATAGAAACATCTATTTTCCCGGATGGCAGGTTCCCAGTAAAATATCAGGTGTGTTTGTTTGCCTTTCCGGGCTGCGCTGATGTCAGAACAGGTACAAGACTACACCGTGGTGTCGGGCCTCCTCAAAGGCTTGCTGTCATGTGGGTCAGGGGAAGTAGAAGCCGTGACTGCTTTGTGGGGTTCGAATGAGACGATGTACAGAAAGTGTTCAGAGCTCTCCCTCAGACCTAGTAAAGGCTCGAAAAGTGGAAGTGATTAATGTTGATATTTAAATGAAACTGACTTTGAACTTTTTAAAAATTTTCTTGGTGGCAACCATGGATGGAACCCAGGGCTTCACATATGCTGGGCAGGGAGCCACACGTCCAGTCCCTATTTTCTGTTACTGGTGATTTTACCTTTACTTGATTGGGGCCCATGTGCCCAAGCAACTCTGGGACATTGGCTTCAGGAAGCCAGTTAACACATTCTGATAATCTAAGTAGGCAGTTCTGTCGTAGTTCATTTGAGATGAAGAGAGTGGTCAGGTAGGAGGGGTTGAAATTAGGGTTTGCCTTTTCTGTAAGTTGCAGAAAGCAGTTCATCCTGAAGATTCCTCTTTACTGGCTGAAGTTAGATTTTACCAGAACCCTGGCTAGCCTGACACATGTTATGGTGACTGTCCTGGAAAGGTGATAACTGGGAAGGCTGCTAGTGCTGGCTCACAGTAATGGATGAGCTTTCACAGCTGGTTAAGTGCCCTTAGATATTGGGCTTCCTCAGTCTCTGCAACAGCCTGGCCTGGAAGTGGCCAAGCAATCCCTATTTGACTGGTTAGGAGGCTGAGCTTGGGAGAGGTCTGCTGGGAATGCTGGTGCTCTCTGGAGGGCAGATCCGTTTCCCTGTCTCATCCCAGTGCTGCTCTGGGTGCACACTTGATTTGGGGCTAAGCCTCTTCTTTGCGGTATGAAAGCTTGACTTTTTTGTCCCTTTGTGCCTTATTTCCAGTTCAGGTGGAGCTAGGCATGCTAATCGCACTCACCTGAAATTCCTGTCAGCTGGACCCAGGTGGTTCATTGGAAACGAGACTGCCACGTGTGATTTCTTCATCCTTGGCCCCCACCTGCAGCGGTCCACTAGGAAGCCAGGTTGCTGTGAGAAAGGAGGCTTAAGAATTGGGCGAAGTCAGGGAAGCGCACCATTGAGAGAGGGCTGGGTGGCCTGCTGAGCACTGCTCAAAGGCTTCTGCCTCCCAGACCTGCCTGTGGGGCGTGGAGACCATAGGCCACCCTGGTTCTGTAAGTTGAACTCAGCATTTCCAGTCTCCTGTCTCCTTCTGCACATTTGTATACCATTCTAAGTGTGGTGACTTTGCTAACGGTGGCTGTAGTGGCACTAGTGATGTTTCTGGGAGTCATCTGCTCTGTTACCTGGCCTCGTCCTCAGGATTTTACATACCAACTCAGTGGTAGCGACAGTGACCTTGTTTGACTTTCTTGTCTGTAAATTCTGGGTCTTACGTGTCCCATCACTTTTTGAAGTGATTGCAGATGAATTGAAGGTCAGTGCTTGGAAGTGCTACTGTACATTGGCTGTATAAATGTGACCCCTGCCCCTTGTTGTGTGAGGCTTTATTCTGCACATCTGCTTTGTGTCCCGCTGTAGCCTGTGGGTGTGCATCGCCCTGCTTTTATATACAGCTTACATCCATGAGAGTTGGTCACGGTTGCCATGTCTATAATCCCAGTGGCTCAAGAAGCTGAGGCAGGAGGATTGTGAGTTTAAAGCCAACTTCAGCAACTTAGCAAGGGGCTGGGAATGTCACTCAGTGGTTAAGCGTCCCTGAGTTCAAGTCCCAGTACCAAAAAACAAAACAAACAAACAAACAAAAACCTTAAGAGAACTTATTTATAGAAAGAAAGTAAGAGGTTTTAAAAAAAGTATTGTCAAGGGTCCAATAAACTTGGACCCTTCTAACTCACTATGCTTGTAAAGTAAAAGTGCAGCTTGTGATTGAAGGTGAATAATTTAGTTTTTTGTTATGCCCCCTTTTAATTTTAAATCCCAAGTTTTTAATTCTACAGATATTTCAATAAAATTGCCACAGGTACATTCAAATAGGTTTATGTATATTATGTTAATGTTAATTAGTATTATTGTACTATAATTATTGTAATTATATTTTTACCATATTTCTATTATATTACTGTACTTCAGTTTTTATAGGCGTTTCACATCTGTGATGAGGGGAAACAATGTTTTCGTAATTAGCATTGCTGGCAGACATTGGCGCCCTCTTCTCATAAAGCTTGATGGCCACTCAGTTATGAGCCTCTGGCTTCCTCAGTGCTCCGTGTTCCCTTCCTTCTCCGCCCCTCTGCTCTGGCCGTGGAGAATGGTGGTGGCAAGCCTTTCTGTCGAGTTCCATAGCTCCATGCTGGGGCCTGGCTGGCTGCGCTGGGGTTGCTCCCGTAGTTGTCAGCTGACTGCCTGCCTGGAACCGAGGGGGTCCCAGCAGCCTTGCTCCTGGTGGGTGGATGGGGTTAGCAGGTGGTAGCAGGTTGTCTGCCACATGATGTTTGTTTTTTCAGGAGCCAGGACTGGGCTTTACAGAGCAAGGTTGCAGAAGACAGGCTCTACTATTAAAGCACTTCTCAGACTTCTGCCTGCAATGATGAGCTGCATAGCTGCCCATATTTAGACATTTACAGTCCTTTATAAACACTAAAAGACATTACCTCATTTCCTGTTTTTCAACAGCATAAAGATCAGAGCCAAATCTTACAATAACTTGGAGATTACCCCAGATCTCCTCTGATTTCTAAACCAAGGTCCAAGAGAGAGATTTCCATGGCCTGATTCTAAAAGTTTTGGAAGGACAGCCAGCCTCTCTCTGGTACTGCTTGCATCTCAAATGCCACTCTTCTAAACCAATCAGATTCCAGACAACAGCAAAACCCTTCAGAGGCCTTTCAGACACACTGCATCTTTTGGTTTCCTTGGTGATCACGTCACCAGTTTGTAGGCTCAAAGCCAAGTCATCATAGCAACCCATTTTTTTGCAAGGACCTATCAGCATTTTCTAAAAGCAACATCAGGCCTTAACACACACCCTTAAAAACAGATCCTGTCCTTCTCATCCAAGGCTTTAATGAAAGTCTTACCAGGCATCTAGGGTGTAGTTTGGTGGCAAAGTACTTGTCTAGATGCACATGGCCCTGGGATCCATCCCCAGCACTGGTGTGTGTGTGTGGCGGGGGCGGCGGTCCTCACTAACATGTCCTCTGCATAGAATATAAGATCACAGTATTTCATAAACTAGCTACACAGCAGCCGAGACTGCCTTATCCTGTTTTCTCAGCAGCCAGTGCTACACAAATGTTCAGAGTCTGGATACCGGAGGCCTGATCATGCCAGGGGAGAGGGTTCTCCAGGAGTCCACTGCAGTGGGTTAGGACTGGAGACTTGCTTTGCTGGCTGTATGAAAATAACAGGTCTACTTTTCATAGTTTACCACCTTTTGAATTGGACTCTTCACACAATGACTTGGCTGAGTCATGTGACTTTTTTTGGGCCACTGGCATATTAGCAGATGGATACAGGCAGAGTTCCTGTGCTGAGTTTAATGTCATTGGGTACTTACCCAGTTGGCTGCTTTGATCCTTAGAGGTCCACATAAGTCTTAAATTTTAGAGGCCCTTGTGCCTCTTGTGGTTGGAACCTGCATGTTGTGTTGAAAGTGCTATCTGAGAGCCAGTTCCAGACCTTCCAGTCAGGCTGAGAATGAGGGTCAGAGTACAAACCAGCAGCAACCACCCAGGAGCACTTACTTTCACCCATGTGGAAGTGTTGTGAATAATGATAACTTGTTCTTTTGGGAAACTTTGAAATCACTTAATTTTGGAGTTAAGTACTCTGCAAAAGGTTTACTACTTTTAATACTTTTTGCAGATGTATAAATATAATATTTAGGTTTTGAATTTGTAACTATAATTCATGCATATATGGAGACTCAAAAGCAGTTGAACATCAATTGAAGGAACTAGAGATTTTTAAATTTCTTTGCCATGATAACAATTTGAGGCATGTGGTGTGTTTAGTTACTGGCTGTTAGGTAACTGTTTTAAAAGTCTTCTAAAGTACTAGGTGGTGAAGGCTGAGACAAATGAGCACTTCCCATAGGGCACAGGGAGTATTCTGTGGGTTATCTGGGGGGTTAAGTGGGAGGTGGGGCTGGGATTAGTCTGCTGATGAGCAGCTCCTTAACCTTCAAATAGGATTGAACAGTGTGTGACTCTTGGCATTCTGTCCCTGGTGGGGGGAGGGGATTAGAAAAGGAAGCCTGGGGCATCTACAGGAGAGCTGTTGGACTCAGCAGTTTTAACTCAACAATTTCCTTTGAGGGTCCTGAGCCTTCAAAACTCGGCTAATTAGCAGGAATCCACATTTCATAGTTGGCAAAGCTGAGGATTGATGAACGGGTCATGGAAAGCTCAGGGCTGGGACCCGGGGGTGTCTGGTGGAGGGATCCTACTGTAGAGTGGAGAGCCTCTGTATTTTTTACTTTCTTTAGAAAAGTCCTCGTGTGTTTGCCCTGGTAGGTCTGATGGGGACTGCACTGGGGAGGAGAAGGGGAGCCGGGGTGAGCAGCAGCCTCACTCTGCCAGCAGTGACCACATCTCTGAGCCTCACTTTCTGGGGGTTCTGTGTAGTGGGGACAGTCTCATGCACCTTGAGGAGTTTGCAAGCTGTGAAGCGCCCCCAGAGAAAGAGAATGTGTGCTCTTAGAGCAGCGTCTCAGGGTCACCTTAGGGTCCCACTTACCTCCACAACTTAAGAGTAATCAGACCGATCAAGCCTTGGGTCCTTACCCTGGAAAGTTATTTTTTGGTAACCTGATTTTAACTGAGGGGGGAAAAGATACACGTGGACGAGTGGTTTTCAGTCAGTGCTGGTTAACATGTAGCAAAGCGGGATTTTGCATGTCCTGCTGGCCTCCGTCGGGAGGCGCTCCTGCTCTAACTCAGCACCGTGGGCTGCTCTGAAGCCATCCTAAATAGGCAGTTTCAAAGTGACAAAAAGCAGCTGTGCACCAAGCCTGTCATTAGGATATTATCCTACTAGGGTCCTGCATCAGGGACTAGATAAAGATGGTCTACCGTTTATTGGAATTTCATACGTGTAGCATGATTGTGAATGCTTTTTCATAGTATAATGAAACTTATTATAATGCATGAAAAAGTGGGATATGTACTAGGTTCTCAGATGATATAAAAATTTAAACTGTTAAGTCTCAAGGGAAATATATAGATGATAATATATATTGCTCAGAGGTAGTAGGATTATAGGCCATTTAAACTCGATTTTTCTGTGTTCACAGTAAATATTATGGAATTGAGGGGAAACATGATTCTGGAAAATTAGGAGACGATAGAGAGAGCTTGGTGGATAGAGACCATATGGGTTCAGAGTCCTGTTTTGTGTCTGCTTTGGTGACTTCTTTGGGCTGGATTTCAGTTAGCCACGGGCAGGCCTGGCACCTGGGAAGTACGGAGGGGTGTCGGGGTTCTGCCTCAGATCCAGGCCTGGACTCGGTGTCTGGAGTGCTCCACACCTTCTTTGAAAAGTCACATTCTGGCTTCCCTTGGTTATGCCACTTGTCATGTCCTTCCTTCCGTGATCAGTCATCTGTGCTCACGTCCACTGGGAGTCCCTCAGAGTGCTGTCCCAAGAGACCCTGGGGGTGGGGGAAGACGGCAGTGTGGGGCTGCAGCCCTGCATTCCTGTGCCAGTTCTCCTTCCTTTTCTGTCTGACCAGACAGTGGTGCATCTCCAGCCTGATAAGTCGCAAGATTAGCAGGAGTGGCTGTGTGCTTTGTTTGTGTGGCATTTTTCGGGTACTCTAATTTAAACCGAGATCCAGGGCTTTTGGTTTTACTTTCAGCTGTAACTCTTCCAGGGACCTTCTGACTAATTTTTCTCTTTAGGATTCACAGATGGATTCAGTGGAAAAGACAACAAATAGAAACGAACAAAAATCAAGGTAAATAAAGTTAGCTACCCTTGCAGGCAGGGTTATTGACTTCGCATAGCATTTGTCTACAAAGACAGAGTGACACGCACTTCCAGTTTTCTGCCCTTCTGCCCAATGAGGCGATCACAGTTGGCTCTCCAAGCCCAGCAGCGGTAGTTAAAGGGGTGGGAAGAATTCTTTTATATTTGCTGTCAAGTGACGCAGGAGGAGGAGCTACCTACCAGAGAACAGGTAGGGATTGATAGGTGTCAGAAAGCCAGGGTGTTGCCAGGAATTGTCTTGCCTGACACTGTAAGCAGGGATCATCTGTCATTATAGTTGGTCTTTTCGAGCTACTTGCAGCCTCAAAGGAATGAGGCTGAGCTTTTTGTTCCGATACAAATCACACAAGCACGTGCTTAGCACCATGGGTGACTCAAGGTGACTGAGCACAGCTGCCCGTGTCCATCATGGAGGAGGGTAGAATGTGTCCAGTAAATGCCTAAAGAAGAAAGACATACAGGCTTGGTTTTCTGGGGTACAGCGGGAACAAAACGTGTATTTAGGGACAGGCCCTGTTTGACTGAATGTCACAGATGTTGCCAGGCTTGGTTTTCACTTCTGTGTTCACTTCCCCTGCTCCTTTGTTTTGAAGTAGAAAGTTTTTAAAAAGCCTCATCCGGAAACAACCCCAGGAGCTGCTCCTGGTCATCGGGACTGGCGTCAGCGCTGCGGTGGCCCCAGGGATCCCTGCGCTCTGCTCGTGGCGGAGCTGCATCGAGGCTGTCATCGAGGCTGCCGAGCAGCTGGAGGTGCTGCACCCAGGAGACGTGGCCGAGTTCCGGAGGAAAGTGATGAAGGACCGGGATCTGCTGGTTGTGGCCCACGATCTGATCCGAAAGATGTCACCTGTGAGTCTCAGAAATGCTTCAAGTTTGGCAGGGCAGCTCTTGGTTCTGGATCAAGCTGGGTGAATTTTGAGCTGAGTGCCTTGCAGAGTGCTCCGCGAGCCCTGCTGTGCTCATTGCTCTGCAGAGTGGGGCTGAGGTGCTGATGTCATCCTTTTAAATAGGATAATGTCAGGTGTAGCCTGTGGCTCCTGTATCCCATAGTGAGTGGCCTGACTCTGCAGGGTTGGCTATGGATATTGTCATGCTGCTGTGAGCTTTGTGATTTTGTGTCATTTGGCACAGAGGTGTCCTGAAGGTAGGTTTTGGTCTAAGTAGCTGGCCACGTCTTCAAATGACAGCTGGTCCCCAGAAGGCATTTTAAGATGGGTAGTAGGTCATCTGTGAGGCTTGGGACTCTGGGGCAGCCAACATCAGCAGGGACAGGGCGAGGTGGGACGGATTCCTAGCTCCGGAGGTGCTGGCAGTGAGGCTCAGGGCAGGCAGCGCTGGGTGAGGCCTGGGCTGCTGGGACGGTTGAGTCCACTCTTTCTCCAGCTTCACTCCTCTGGTTACTCACAGCAGAGTTGCATTTGCTGTCACCACCTCCTTTCTTCTCCCAAACCCACTTTCCAAAAAAAACTTTTTTTTTTTTTGTAGTTGTAGATGGATAGAATACCTTTATTTATTTTATTTTTTTAAAGAGAGAGAATTTTTTTTATATTTATTTTTTAGTTTTCGGCGGACACAACATCTTTGTATGTGGTGCTGAGGATCGAACCCAGGCTGCACGCATGCCAGGCGAGCGCGCTACCGCTTGAGCCACATCCCCAGCCCCAGAATACCTTTATTTTATGTGTTTATTTTTATGTGGTGCTGAGGATCAAACCCAGTACCTCACGCATGCTGGGCAAGCGCTCTGCCACTGAGCTACAGCCCCGGCTCTCAAATCCACCTTCTTAACCAGGCTTTGCCCCCACCACCTCCTTTGGCCATCACTCTGGGGGCTGATCTCAGCCCTGTTCCTGCTGACTCCCCGAGCCGTTCAGGAGACACTGCTTCCTTCCTCATGAGGGCAATTTAAGATGGTTTCTTAAAGAACCAACCAGAAGAAGAAAGATTTTACAGCACTTGTAAAGTCTCAGAGGGAAAGCTGGGTCTCTACCAGGGTCATCATGCCCTCCCACAGTCTGGTACAGGCCACTTCTCACCGCCCTTCCTGATACTCCCACCACTCCTCCTCCAGCAGGAGCCTCACTGACCCTTGGACCTGCCTGAGCTTTACCCTAGTTCCTTTGCACTCGTTCTTCTCCCTGCCCAGACATTCTGGAAGCCCCTCGCCCGCTCAGGTCTCTGCCAATGTCTGTTATCAGAGAGGCCTTGCCTGTGCCCTTGCCTGAGCCACCCTCCTTCACAGGGCCCCTCTCCTGCCCCTCTTGTTTTCCCCATGGTGTTTATCACCATATTTGTACATGGCCTTTCCCTTCCTCTAAAATCTTTTTGTGGTGTTGAAAATTGAACCCAGGACCTCAGGCCTGCTAGGCAAGCACTCTATAACTGAGCTTCATCCCCAGTCCCCCGCCCCTGCTTTTTTTTTTTTGGTACTGGGAATTGAACCTAGGAGTGTTTAACCACTGAGCCACATCCTCAGCCCCTTTTCACATTTTTTTTTAGAGACAAAGCCTTGCTGAATTGCTGAGGCCCTCTTGAACTCCTGATCCTCCTGCCTCAGCCTCCCAAGCTCCTGGGGATTACAGGTTTGCACCACAGTGCCTGGTTCCCCAGCCCTTTTTATCTTGAGATAGGGTCTCACTACATTGCCCAGGCTGGCCTAGAACTTGTGATTCTCCTACTTCAGCCTCTCAAGTAGTTGGGATTATAGATGTGCACCCCAGCACTCTTCTCTGTATTGTAATAAACTCCCTGAAGGTGGATTGTCTTCTTTTTTTAAAAACTTCTATATTACCAGGCACAGTGGTTCACACTTGTAATCCCAGCAACTCAGGAGGTGGAGGCAGGAGGATCACAAGTTTCAGGCCAACCTTAGCAACTTGGTGAGACTCTGTCTCAAAATAAAAAGGATTGAGGATGTAGCTCAGTGATAGAGCACCCATGGGTTCAACCTCAGAAGCAGGAAATAAAGAAATAAACTGCTGTATCTGTAGCAGGCAGAGTGCCAACTACTTAGTGTGTAGTAGCTGTTGAGCTCTGATTTCTTGTAACTCTTGCTCCACCCTCCATAGCGCACAGGTGACACCAAGCCCAACTTCTTCCAGGACTGCCTGATGGAGGTGTTTGATAGCCTGGAGCACCATATCCAGAACCCGGTGGTGCTACAGTCCATCCTCAGCCTGATGGACAGGGGCACCATGGTGTTGACCACTAACTATGACAACCTGCTGGAGATCTTTGGGCAGCAACAGAACAAGCCCATGGAGTCCTTGGACTTGAAGGACAAGATGAAGGTAGGGCAGGGTGCGGCAGGCAAGGGAAGGCTCAGCGTGCACTTTGTGGCTCAGAAGAACTTCACTCAAGGCATTGAACTTGTAACTAAGAAGTGCCACTGGTGCCCCACAGTGAAACTGGATAGTCAGTCCTGAATACCACGCCAGTCTCTCCTGAGGCAGCTGGGTCCCCGAGGGTTGTGCCCTCTGCCTCTGAAGACTTCTCTTACTGCTGCTGTTATTTTCTTTTCATGCTGTTCAGTATGTCTGACACCTGCACTTATTGATTATAGTCACCGTGGAAAATATGGGGAATAAAGCAGTATTAAAAGAAAAATTCCTAAATTCCATTGCTGGGAACTTTAACAAATTGAGATTTCAAGTTTTTAATCCTGTTTTTTTTTTTTTCCCCTTAATATTACACTGTGCATTTTCCTGTCATTAAGATTTTTCTTTTCCTTTGGTACCAGGGATTGAACCCAGGGGTGCTTAACCACTGAGCCACATCCCCAGCCCTTTTCATATTTTTTATTTTGAAACAGTGTCTTGCTTGCTAAAATTCTGAGGCTGGTTTGAACTTGTGATCTCTGGCCTCAGCCTCCCAGTGGTGATTGAGGATGTAGCTCAGTGATAGAGCATGCATGGACCACGCCCAGCTCATTAAGCTATTTTTTTTTTAAAGTGTTATTTTTAAAATGGCAATAGAATTTTGGTATATGTGTGTTTTTCTAGGGATTGAACCAAGGCCTTGCAGGTTAGGCAAGTGCATTATATATATCCCAGGGCCCCCCCATCCCCCCACTTTTTTGTGATACTGGGAATTGAAATTAGGGTGCTCTGCCACTGAGCCACATCCCCAGCTCTTTTTTAAATTTTGAGACAGTCTCACTAAGTTTCTCAGGCTGGGCTTGGACTTGGGATTCTCCTGTCTCCGTCTTCTGAGTAGCTGGTGATACCTGGCGCTTTCCTTTGTATCTTGAACTGGAATAACTATAGTTGGCCATTTGATAAGTACTTTTTTCCATATGTTTTTCCCTTGGTGTGAAAATAATGCATAGAGTAATTGCAGTGTAGCCCGTAACTGAGTGTAACCCGTAACCGTCCCCTTCTCCAGCCATTACTCCTGCAGTTTACACAACCATCTGTCTTTAAGAAGTTCTTGTTGAGGTACCGTGACAGGAATAACTAGTGCCAACAGCTAAGTTTCTATGTTTTAAAGGTTTAATTTATAAATTACAAAATCTCTCTTAACTCTTTTTAAGGTAGGTTTGAAAAAACCATGAGCTGATTTAGATGTTCTCTTCTTCTGATTGAAATGACGCCAGGCTGATGTTCTCCATGTCGGCTTGGTTTTGATAGGTTCTTCAGTGGGCAAGAGGCCACATCAAGTATGGAGTTCTTCATATTCATGGCTTATACACAGACCCCTGCGGGATGGTGTTGGATCCGTCAGGATATAAAGATGTCACTCAAGACCCAGAAGTAATGGTAGGGGCCGTCTTGGTTGGCTTGGTTGTGCCCCTGGGGAACCTGTGGCCCCGGTGCTCTGCTGCATCTGCATCCTTGCAGTCAGCCCCCCACACGTGCCAGCCACGGGTCGTGTCTCTGTGTCCCAGCTGTTCCAGGCCTCGCCTATGCGTAGATGCTCAGTGCACATCTGCTCTAGGAGGGAGCGCGGAAGACTTGGGAGGGTCTAGCTCTCCTCTCCCGCTCTGCGCCAGCACCTGCCATTGAGGGAGGCGGCAAGGCGGAGTGCACAGCACAGGGTCTGCATGTGCGCTCTAGTCGCTCCTCTCAGCTCACAGTTTTGCCTTTACTCAGGCGTCTTCTGCCCATTTCCTCTCCTTCCTTGACTTAGCAGTCTCTTCAGCCTTCACAACCCAGTCTTAAGCCTCCTTCTCTGTGAGGTGTTCTTGATGCTGTTCACAGAACAAAGTGTGGAGAAGCCGCGTGTTCCAGCGCTTCCTGAACACTTCTGTCCTGGCATGTAGGTCTGCAGCCTCTTCGTGGGTTCACTTGCAAGCTCAGGCCAGGTCCCTGTTCCTCATGCTCTTCCAGCCTGATTCCCTGGGGACAGAGTGTCAGCAGGTGACGCTGCTGACTGCTTATGAGGAAGTCCATGCTGATATTGTGCCTTGCCAAGATGTCTGCCTGTGCGAATTGGTGATTCTCTGTTGCTTGCCTGAGTGACCCCTCGCCATCTGTGCTTCTCCTCTTCCCACCGTTGGCTCACTGTCACTCCTCAGGTCTCCTGTTCTCATTCCCCAAACCGTATCCACCTGTACCCTAAGGATGCATTTCCATCCATGGTCCGTGGACAGATATTAGTTTCAGGGTTGCCGCAGTCTGGCTGGGCACAAATCACTAGCCACTGAAGCAGGAACAAACTTTATTTTTAAACTGCAGGAAAACACTTCACACAGCTCCCGGGGAATCGTCCTGAACGCCACGAGGCTTGTCCAGGAACCCCCAGCCGGAAATATCTCTCCCGGAAATCCCTCCTCCTGCACTTCCCCAACCAATGGGAACTCTCGGGGAATCCCCGGAAATCCCCACGAGAACTCCAAAATAGTGCGAGAACTCAAAAGTTGCGGCAGAGGCAGATAGTAATGCCTCGCCTGTCAATCAATACTGTTGGCAAAATGCCAGGGGCCATACAGACTCAGCCATGGCTCTCAGCACAGGGTATTACATGTGTATGTAGAATTCTGAGCTGAAGATGGTGTAATGTCCTTATTTTATGTCTTAGTAATTTAAGATTCTACATCATTCTAGAAGAGTGGAGTTGGGTGTTTGCCCTGCTGAGCATTGGCTGTCCTCACCAGGAGATGCATTCACACTGGCCCCTGATTGGCTGGTACCTGGCCTGGCTAGGAAGAGGCTCCCTGACCCTGGTTGAGAGATGGACTCTCAGTCCAGTGCTGACCCTGTTTGCCCCAGGTCGCTACTTGGGGTTTGCCCAAGCCCCACCTCAAGAGTGTACCACCTTTCTAAAGACTTCTGGGGGTGACTCTGGGGAAACCCAGTGGGGAGCAGGATCTGAAAGCACGTGCGTGGGACTTGGTTAGTTGTAAGCTTCCACTGTTTCGCATACAAGCGTCCCCTTTCCTCTGGGCCTTTCACAGGAAGTTCTACAGAACCTGTACCGCACCAAGTCCTTTCTGTTTGTGGGCTGTGGCGAGACCCTGCGTGACCAGATATTCCAAGCCCTCTTCCTTTACTCAGTGCCCAACAAGGTGGACTTGGAGCACTACATGGTGGTGCTCAAAGAGAATGAAGACCATTTCTTTAAGCATCAGGCGGATATGCTGCTGCATGGAATTAAAGTGGTGTCCTACGGGGACTGTTTCGACCATTTCCCAGGATACGTGCAAGACCTCGCCACGCAGATCTGCAAACAGCGAAGTCCAGGTATGGAGTTTTGTCCTTACTTTCCAAGTACAAAATTCATGGTTTTTTTCCCAGTCGCCCCCTTTGGAGTTATAATTCACATACCATAAAATTCACTAATATTATTTTTCAGAAATGCCTCTGTGATTTTAAGATTTGAAGATTGGAGAAAGTCGGTGTGACAATGACAGTCTATAATTGAACTTTGAAGTGATATTAAAGTATATAGTTGTGCACATGAATGTTGGACACGTGTATTCAAATTTCAGGTTATCTTAACCAATAAAGGAAACTACAAGGCCAACTTTATCTGTCATGAATATAAAAACCTGAAAAATGCAGATATCTTCTGCTCTTATCCTGTCACCACATTTAAAAGCTAAAATTCTCAAACAAACAGGATGATTCTATGAAGGTTTTTATTTCTTCTTTCAAAGTACATTTTCCTGTTCTGCAGAGGGCAGCGTATCTCTAAGGCATTCTCCTGGGCCCTTACGAGGAGTGACCAGGATAACTGGAACTTCTCAGACCTTGTCATCTTGACATGAGGGGGCTAATGTCTTTGAGTTTGGTGTCATAAAACATGGATGACAGCAAGTGTGGAAAGTTCTGTATTGACTGTCCTGTCATGTAATACGAGACTCAGTTACTCTTCCCTACATGGTGGAATGAGGTCGGCACACAGGCCAGCTAGGAACTAGAGGGTGCTGATGATCCTGCAGTCACGTGAGTTTTCACCAGTACTTTCTTTTCAGAGCTGCTAATAATCAGCAAAATAAGTCGATTCAAGTTGTACTTCTATGAATAACAGCATAACCAGGGCAGTAGTCCGTCTCTCTAGTTTCTTCCTAGGGGTGGAAGAAGGGAAGTCAAACTTGTGAGCTTGGCTGTGTACAGTTTTGCAGAGACATTGCACTGTCCCCAGCTGCCCTTGCACTTGTGACTCCCTGGAAGACCAGGACCTGTTAACTGAGTTGAGCTTCTGGATCATATGGCTGAGTGGCTTCCTGTTTCCTCTGAGGTCACTTTTTCAGATCCTGGCAACTGAGTAGATTTTGACAAACTGCAGAGGTCTGAAAGGTCACTCATGTTTTTAATCTGGCTGTCATGAAGGACGTTTGTACTCACATTGACGGACTAGTACTCCTGGTGGGAGAGAATGAATGCCACTGACAGTGACATTAGTGATTAGCAATCATGGGTGTGAGCAGTGCTCCATTTGCCAGCTGGCTCTCAGTGCTTCACATGACACTCACTGAGCCCTGGTGTCAGCCCTGCCAGGAGGAGAAAAGAGGACAATGACTGGCCCAGGGCTCCACGGCCAGCACAGAAGCCTCAGAGCAGCCCTGGCCTCTGGCCCCAGTGGCCAGAGGAAGAGGAGCATCCCAGGTCTGGTTCTGCTGACTGTTGCTCTTTCTTCCCCAGATGCTGAACGAGTGGACAGCACCACATTATTGGGTAAAGCAGATCTTTATTCTTGCCGTCCTGTTTTTTGCCTCCACATTCTGTTTACCTTCCTGCCACTCTTTATGAAATCATGAAAGTTGTGTTTCTCACATTAAAGAGTTAGCCTGAATTAAGCAGCCTCCTGGAGAGGATAAGTGGCAATACATTCAGCTACAGTGAGGGACTACATCCATCCCTTCAGTGGGAAGCATAACTTAGGCTGTCTGCAGGCACCTGGGAATAATTTCTTCCCAAAGAACCAAGAGGTGCAAGTTGTTGGAGGGAGGCTGTTTGTATTGCACCATGCAGTAAAACATGCAGGAACCCAGGGCAACCTGTCTCCTCAGAAGCTTTTCTGTTTAGTGCTTGTTTGAAATGTGAACAGTCCTCTCGATGGACTCTACTCCGCCTGATTATAAATTAACAAGACTTAGCAGCTACCAGCGTCTTCCAGTGGGCAAGCTGAGCAGTAGGGATCTCCCTGTGAGTCTGCAAGGAGGGCCTCTGCAGCCCGTTTGGCATAGGGGTTGCCAGCACCACATCTGTGTGAGTGATGGGTGTGCTTGGGCTGAGGAAGCCACCCTTGGCTTTCCATTGCCACACTTACTTAACTAAGCCTCTAGAAGTCAAATTTTTCTTCAGAATAAAAGCAGCGACTTGGTTGTTAAAATGTGCAGTGTACGCGGGGGCTGGGGCTGGGGCTCAGTGGTAGTCACATGCCTGGCATGTGGAGGCACTGGGTTTGATTCTCAGCACCACATATAAATAAATAAAAGTTTATCAACAGCTAAAAGATATTTTTAAAAAATCTGCAGCGTATGGAAGGGATTATTGGGCTATTGCTTCAGTAAGAGCAGATTTAGAAGGTGGCCCTTGGAGGGTGAATTCTAGAATAGATCAGCTTATTAAAATAAGTTTTTGACTTTCAGGTAATGCATGTCAGGACTGTGCAAAGAGGAAGCTGGAAGAGAATGGAATTGAAGGCTCAAAAAAACTCAGACAGTCAGGTACTGGTATTGTGTTATTCCGTGGGGACCTCCCTGAGGTGTGTCTTATTAGTGGGTGGCTACAGTCCCAGTGCTTTGCTTTAGTGCCCCTTGTCCTGTGTTGGGAGCAGTGATTCACTGACTGGGTCAGAGAGCACTAAGAAGTTTTAGAGTGGAACCTGACCCCAGTTGCCCAGAGGTGCCCCCTTTAACTTATTTAATTTTCTAAAATTATTTATTTTGCAGTGTGGGGGACTGGACTCAAGGCTTTACACATGCTAGGTATGTGTTCTGCCACTGAGCTGTGTCCCAGTCCTTCTCGCTAAGTTGCCTAGGCTGGCCTTGAACTGTGTAGCTGGGATTATGGGTGTGTGCTGTTGCACCCAGAACCTTTTAGAAATTTTGTTTTGTCAAGAAGATCACTGAAGGAAGCAAACAGAGGGTGCAGATTGTAGGCTCAGTTCTTTTGAACTTTCACCAAGTGAAGACACCCGCAATGATCACACCCAGTGCAAAAAGTGGAACAGCTCAAGGACAGTCGGGGCAACCCCCCCCCCCCCCCCCCCCCCCCCCCCCCCGCTCTCCGCCACTGCCCCCTTCCCAGCTAAAGTCAGGTTCTAGAGGAAACCACTTCAAATCATTGCTTTTTGCTGCTTCTGTCACTAAGATTTATTTCACCTATTCAAACTGTTGATACTAGGAGAGGTGATGGCTACAAATCAAAGAAATAACACATTCCATTGGTGCTTGAAGTTGGGAAAGGAAAGGATTTACTTAACAAAAATGTCAGTGTTTCTTGAGTTGTTAACGACCCAGTGCATGACTCCTGTGCAGTTGCAGGATGTGTGGTTGACATCGAGGTCCAGTGAGATTTTTTTCCTCACGCTTGTTTATTATTTCATTTTAGAACCTTAATGATTATTTCCATCTTCTTTTTTCTCTCTTCCCAGAATCAATACTAGTGGGGGTCTCCTGGATTATTTCCATTCTCTTAGTTTTCTCTAATGCTTCTTAATTTTCATTTTCTGTTTCCATTTTTTCCAAAACTTTCTGGGAGATTTTCAAAATAGTTTTAAATTTAAAAAAAATATTTATTTTTTAGATGTAGTTGGATACAATACTTTTATTTTATTTATTTATTTTTATGTGGTGCTGAGGATGAAACCCAGGACCTTGCACATGCTCGGCGAGCGCTCTACCTCTGAGAGCCACAACCCCAGACCCCCTTGGGTTAAATTTTTGACAGTGTGATCTTAAGTTTTTTGAGAGCTCTTATTTTCTGGTTTAGCCTTTCTCCTAGCATCTGTTGTTTAGGATGGTGATATCTTTTCAAATCTCTGGAGACACCAGAGGCCACCCTGGTCATCTGACTCCTTTCCTGAAAACACTGGATAGAGGATTTTCAGATACAGGACTTTATTTTCATTACTTTATGTAAAAAAACCTCAGTAAAACAACACCTTTACAACAATCTGCCAACAGTCTGTGAGAGCTTTGGAATATTAACATTGTCAATTATTAATAGTTAAGGTGACTCCAGGGTGTGTTGAAGCATACTGTGATGGGTTGGGGATTCCCAATCTGAAATCCACCAAAGTCTTTAAAGCTCTTTTGAGTGTCAAGTCAGTGCTCAAAGTTTGAATTTTGGAGAACATTGGAATTCTGTTTTGGAATTAGGCGTGCTCAGTCCCTTAAAGTCTTGTCAATACTCCAAAATCCAAAAAACAAAAACCTCAGGAATCTGAAACACTACTGGTCCCAAGCTTTGGATATGGGATACTTGGTCTGTGCTGCATGTTTCTTCTTTGCTGGAAGGAACATACACTGTGATCTATTGTAGTCATTAAGATTCATAATGAATGCAGATGACACTTAGATAAAATGAGGCAATTTTCAAATGTCACCTACAGCATGAATTGTTGAAAGTTTTGGTGGCAGGTAGAGGCTGGAGGTTGTAGCGTCCTGCTTTTCAGTGGTGGATGAAGTGAGTGAGCCAGGGTCCTTCTGCAAGGACAGCTGCTGTAGACCCTGCATCCTTTCCTTTAAGTTTCATATGACTGCACTGAACTTGAGAGGCACGTGTATCTTTATAGGGAGAATTGAATTTTGATGGAGTTTTAGATAAAATTCTTTTGAAATCTTTTAGCAAATATTTGGGTTGTGAGTTGACTTCTACAACTAAAATGAAACAAAAAGTAAAACTAATGTTCTTTACGCCGGGCCTGGTGGAGCATGCTTGTAATCCCAGCGGCTCAGGAGGCTGAGACAGGAGGATCGTGAGTTCAAAGCCAGCCTCAGCAATTTAGTGTGGCACTAAGCAACTCAGTGAGACCCAGTCTCTAAATAAAATATAAAATAGGGCTGGGCATGTGGTTCAGTGATTCAATCCCTGGTACCATCCTGGCCCAGAAAAATAAATAAATAAATAAATAATGTTCTTTAGAGCTGGGTGCTGTGGTACAGACCTATAATCCCAGCTCACCAGGAGGCTGAGGCAGGAGGATCACAGGTTGGAAGCCAGCCTGGGAAACTCTGCTGTCTTGAGATGAAAGAGGCTGGGATGTACTCAGTATAGAGCACCTGGGTTCAGTTGCTGAACCACAGAACCCAAAGCAAAGAAAACCCTAGTGTTCTGTGAGTTGTCCTCTGAGCAGGTGCTTCTTTCCACTGGGCTTCCATTGCTGCCGTGTTCGGGGAGGAAGCCCGTGGCTGTCCCCACTGGACAGTGCCGTTTTCCTGCTGCTCTGGTGAACGTGTGGTCTTGACTCCTGTATCTCCCTTTAGGGTGTTGTGTGTGTGCAGGTGGCAGGGCCTGTTGCCTAGTAGGTGTTGCCACAGAGCAGTGGGCCAGGGGTTCTGTCCTCTTCGGTGCCCAGTGGGAGCTCTGCCCCAGGTGCCACCAGCAGCAGCACGGCCTTGCTGCAGGCAGTCATGTGTGCTCAGGGAAAAGCCTCTGGTCTCAGTTGTGTAGAAAGCTGTGGCTTGTGCTGCACAACGGTGAGAGGCCGAGGGTCATCTCAGACCTGCTGGCCTCACATTGCAGGCTGCAGAGCCCAGGGGAGAGGATTTCCACCTGCCCACCCAGAGCCTTGGTTCTTCACAGGCCCACCAGGCTCCCGCTGTGCCTGTGCTGAAAATGCCCATCCTTGGTCCGACAGAGAAAGAAGGCAGCGTCCAGGTTCAGTGGGGAGATCGCCTGGTCCTTCCTGCCTGGTCCTGTGTGGTATTACAGCTGCAGGGCCATCTCTAGACAGCAGCTACTGTGGCCTCCGGGGAAGGCTTTCCAAGTCCTCTCACAGGCACACTGGGAGGTTTCTGAAGCAGCAGTCCTGTTCTATTGCAGGTGTTTTCAGCTGAACTTCAGTTTTGGTGTTTCTTTGCTTGAACAGATGATGCTGGAGGATCTTGAAATCTCTAAAACCAGTTAAGATCTACAACTTGAAAGCCAGCCTTCTGTAACCACAGTGCCATGCCCAAGTGATGAGGAACGTACAGAGGATTCCATGTGGATCTCAAGCCTCAAGTCACATGCCCAAGAGCCACATGGCTGAGTGACAGCTCCACTGTATGTGCTTAGCTGCTTGGGAGTGACATGGACACACTTCAGGTACACTTTGTAAGGACTGATGGACAGCTACCTCAGGGACCAAATCAGTGGGAGGGATGTCCCTGGTATTCCCAATTCCTATTTGACATGCTCTCTTATGTCTAGATGACATTTTTCCTAATAAAGGGGGAGAGTAAAGATTGTCCAAGCAACAGTAGTTGCCAAAGAGAAAATACGAACTGGACAGTTAGTTTACTATCATTTTATGTGGAACATCTTTACCATAGAAAACATTTTAAAGACACGTTTGTTATGTTGTAAAGGATGAGTTGATGGCTCAGGCACCGGACCCAGGGCGTTTTTAGACAACTCGATTAGTAGGGCTTCTTTGGAATTACATCATCTTGGTAACTTCTTTTCCAAAGAGATGGCAAGTCTGACTCTTGCTAGGAAGGGTGAAGTCTCAAGAGCCAGAGGGTCTGTTCCAAAGTGCTGGTCAGTGTCGTGGAGGCTGTCCACTGCGTGTCTGGTAGTTGAGAAAGCACAGCGGGGCAGGAGACGGCTCTGCACTTTTAGATCGTCAGTTCTGAGCTTTCCAAGTCTTACTTCTCTGGGGCTAACCTTTCTGTTGTTTCCTAAAACCACCTTCCATGGATCACATTAAGGGGATTTGCAGGGAGGTGAGCAGAGCCTTGTGAAAGGCCTGCACTTGAAACATCCTCGGTGCTCATCCGCGTGGCAGCAGTGGTGGCCCCTGGCAGTGCTCATGGCGCCTGTGGCCCAGGCTTGCGTGATGCAGTGAAAGCTGAAGACCAAGGCTTCTCTTGAAAACAAGCCCTGCCTGGTCTCAGCTGAGGCTGCCCGTCTGTGATGTGACATTTCTTGCCAAGCCCTGTGATCTCCCGTTGACACAGGGAAGGTTAAGCACAAGAATGTCAGGTTGGGATGTACAGGGACTGGAGAAGCCAGAGACAGGACGGAGACTTTCCCCCTTTTGAAGCATGGACAACAAACCTTTTATGTCACTCTGCTCATAAATAAAAACTTAACATCAACTCTGTGTGCTGAACTTTTCTTTAGTTGTGACAAGTCTTGGTATAATGCATTTAATGAGAATTTTTAGCTTAAGTTACTAAGTTGTGAAAT
This sequence comes from Marmota flaviventris, assembly GCF_047511675.1. NCBI lineage: Eukaryota > Metazoa > Chordata > Mammalia > Rodentia > Sciuridae > Marmota > Marmota flaviventris. The sequence continues at coordinate 4,417,669 of NC_092500.1, read as the reverse complement.
TCAGTAAATTATTTCATTTGATGTATTTATAAGTTTTTTAAAAAATATTCTTTAGTTATACATGGATGTAGTATCTTTGTTTATTTACTTTTACGTGGTGCTGAGGATTGAACCCCGGGCCTTACACATGGGAGGCAAACACTCTACCGCTGAGCCACACCCCAGCTGCCTATAAGGTTTTTTTTTTTTTTTTTTTAATTTTTATTTTTTAATTGTACACAGTTCCTTTATTTGTTTATGTGGTGCTAAGGATCGAATCCAGGGCCTTGCACATGCTAGCCGAGCGCTCTACCACTGAGCCACAACCCCAGCCCTATAAGGTTTTTTTAAAACATGCATTTTTCAGTTGTAAGTGGACACAATACCTTTATTATCATTTTTTTATATCTTTATTTATTTTTACTTGGTGCTGAGGATCAAACCCAGTGCCTCATGCATGCTAGGTGAGTGCTCTACTACTGAGCCACAACCCCAGCCCTGTAAGTATAAAGCTTTTAAAGATATATTTACTACTTGCAATCAGGAATGGATACTTGATTTTCAAAGTTGGAAAGACATGAGGTACTGTGGAGTAGGATACAAGAGGAAAAGTAAACCCGAGCCCAGAGTGCCAACTGTTGAGAAGATCCAATGCTCTTGTTGTAATGTATGAATATAGTCTTCTTATAATGGCTCCTTTTTTTTTTTCTTTTTTTAAAGTACCTAGGATTGAACCCAGGGGTGCTTAATAACTGAACCACATCTCCAACTCTTTTTATTTTGAAACAGGGTCTTGCCAAGTTGCTGAGGCTGGCTTTAAACTGTGATCCTCTTGCCTTAGTCTCCCAAGCCACAGGGATTACACGCATGTCCATGGGGCCTGGGAGTTTTGTTTTTTAATGTGTGTACCAGCTGTTGTGTTTTTATTATGTTGTTGTTGTTGTTTTTTTTTTTTAAGGTTTCCCTCAACCCCACACTTTTATAGCCCTGTCGTTTTCATTTTGTGCTTTTGTGTTGTGTGGTGGGTTTTGTTGCAACAGAATTGACTGCTCTTAGGGTCACTGACAGAGGGCCTGTGAGTTAGTGTGTTAGGAAGAAGAGAAAAGGGGTAATGCTGAGTCCCTGCAGCACTGAAAGGGACAATTCAGTGTTAAAGTCAGTGTCTTTCAAGACAGAGAAAGCAGCAGGTGACCTGATGGTAAAGCAAGTACTAAGGGGAGAACACAGTGGTTTCGCACCTACAGGTGAACTCTTGGCAACTCAGTCCACGTGGTGGGCGCAGAGTGTTCTGTGTGTGTAGAACAACGCCTGGTATTCAGGAGCAACCCTTACTACTCCAGGAGGCTGCTTCCAGTTGGCATTTGGCCCAAAGCTGACTTCAGAGGCCACTGCAGAGTGTGCCTGTCTTATTCTGAAGTGGAAATAAAGTAGTATATAAGTTTGGCTGGACACAGTTCCTTGGGAGGCTAAGGCAGGAGGACCCCAAGTTTGAGGTCAGCCTGGCAACTTTGACCCAGTCTCAAAAAATTAAAAAGGCTTGGGGTGTAGCTTAATGGTAAAACACCCCTGGGGTTCCCAGTATTGCAAAAAAAAAAAAAAAAAAAAAAAAAAGTTGACATCCTTCCGAAATGTAACCATCTATTTACACAAAATCACTTGTTCCTTGAGAAGGCCTGTGTTCTCCAGTACTTCCTTGACAAATTATATTTTTGAAAAATGTAGATTAATGGAAGTAGATGTAACTTGGTTTGCCATTTGTATTAATCAGCTTTTGTAATTATGACAAAGTAGCTGAGAAAAACAACTTGGAGGAGGTCAGCTGCCACTATTGCTCTGGACCCATTGTCCAAAGCTGTCACCTCGGAAGCAGAGTGAGGAAGGGGAAGGGTCTGGGGGACAAGACAGTCCCCAAGTGCCCTCCAAGCAGGTCCTAGTCTCCTGCTTCTTACAGTTTCCACCACCTCCTGATGGAGGTTGGAGCCCTCATGGCCTGGTCATTTCCTAGAAGGCCTGCCTCTAAACATCTCTGCTCTGCAAACCAAGTCTTAACATGGGAGCATTGGGGTACATTCCAGATCCAAACCATACTGCTGAGAGCCATAGCCGGTAGGAATGACAGCATGGCATTTTTGGTAGAGAGGTGATGCCAGCAAGCCATTGAAATGATAATGGTTATGTTAAGATGTGTATTCAATTGGATATTAGACCCCTGCTGTCCGCCTTGGAGAGTTCCCATTGGTTGGGGGAAGTGCGGGAGGAGGGATTTCTGGTTGGTGTGGTGTGTCCCAAGAGAAGGCCGCATGCATGGCGTTCACGGGAGTTTTGGAAATAAAGTTTGTTCCTGCTTGAGTGGCTCGTGATTTTTGTGCCCAGCCAGACTGCGGCACCATACCACCATCATTTTTTTTGTTTCTAAAACCACACACTACAGACATTTAAAATTATTTTTTATTGGTATTTTCAATATTGACATATAGTCCCTCTGAAATAATTTTCCACAAAAGCCAGGTTCAAAACTTACTAACCTCCCTTTGACTAATATATTTAAAATCCAAACATTTCAGGGCCGTGGATGTAACTTAGTGGTAGAGCGGGCCTAGCATATGCTTGAGGCCTTGGGTTCCATCCCTAGGACTGCAGAAGAGAAGAGGGGAGAACCACCACGGATTTCTCTTAAAGATTACTTTAAAGGTGCAAGGCAAGCCGAGAGTGAAGATGGTGGTTGAGTTCAAAATTTCACATGACAAACTTTTTTCAAAAATTGAAATTAAAACTATGATACAAAGTCATACTTTTTTTTTTTTTTTTTTTTTAACATCCAATGTTGTCACAGAAAACTTGCCCTCATGGAATAGGGCCAGAACACTCCTTAAATGAAGTTGTGAAATTAAGCTCTACTGCCTCTTTGGCTACAACAATTAAGAATTTTCTTCAGTGGACACTGGGGCTGGTCCTGCTTTCTCTGAAGTTTGTTCCCCGGAACTAAAGAAACTAACCTGACCTCCTTAGGCCAGGTTCCAGATTCCACAGCTAGAGCTGGCGTGGGGTTGCTGGAGGGCACTCTAGCTTCTCACTGACTGGGACTCACGGTGTCTCCGGCTACCTTCCCGGCCTTCAGTGTCAGGATACTGAGAGAGATCGAGGGTCAACACTCGGCTGAACATGCACTCTTCATGCTGCAATGGAAAGAAGCCAGGTTAAGAGTCAGTTCCTCTGATTAGGGAAGAAATGTATTCAAGTAAGGCCATCAGTGAGTTTGGACATGCATTAAAAAGGAACCTCCTTATGCCTAAAAGTGCATGAATACCTGTGTTTATACCAGGTATTTATTTTTTTATTATCTGGTAGGAGAAATTCTGTTTCTCTTATACCATGTTTCCAGGTGATACCCTAATCTGTGGGCACAGGAAGGTAAATTTTCATTTGAGCTTAAAGGAAAATTCAGGAAGCCAACTGTACAAACCCCCGATTTCTTGAACTAGTTGTCCTACCCCATTAGCTCAGGCAGGTGTGTGAATGGCTGAAGAAAGTTGTTTCAAAATCTCAGCTAGTTTACCACTTGGAATTCCCAGTGGACTTTTTTTCCCCCCGATACAGTGATAAAATACATTTGTTTTTGCTCAAAATATTCAGAAATTATAGAAATATGAAATACAAGTACTAACAGTGTTCTAAGTTAATGTGTACTATTATTTTACAAAACTGTCATACTGCTGTGCAGTTTTCAATTTGCTCCTGTCTCTTAAAATGTATCTTAAATCTCTACTGTCATAGGGAAATTCTTGAACAGTTACTCTTAAATTGTATTTAACTGAACAATCATTTAGGCCTGTGTCTGCAGTCTCTAGACTCCATGTAGGACTGCAGACTGTGAAGGGAAGAGCTCTGGCAGTCGGGAGCTCGTGGTGGCCACTCCTCTCCCCTTGGTGTTCTCTTTACCTCTGGATAGATGCCGATCAGAGCATCAGCTCTGGAATACAACTCTTCTTTTAGGGAAATGATTATCATCTGAAATTGTTCTTTAGTCTGTTCTTTGATGTAACTTGATACCTGTGAGGAAATAAGCACACATTTCACCAGCCAGGAAAGGCCTTGTTTGGGCTCTAGGGACAACAGTTCTGCATGTTTCTGATTTGCCCATTTTAGGTAATAAGGCACTTACTTGCCTTTCTGGTAGTTAGGTAAATCCACTACAACTGCAGAAATGTAAGCAGCTCTCATTTATGTGTGGTGCTGGGGATTGAATCCAGGTCCTCCTGTGTGCTAGGCAAGCACTCTATTACTGAACTACACCCTAATCCCTAAAAGAATATTTTAAAAAGTAAACTTGTAACTTGAGATACTATTGCGGCAACAGACAATCAGTCTTTATGATCAGATATAACAAAAACTCAGATATTTATGGGGGTGAAGAAGGGCTGGTATGCCTGAATATGGGAAAAAAACAGCAATTGTGTATGTATTCATTATGCATGGTGAACTCTGGCCCCTTCAGGAAGCTCAATTCCAAGGAAATGAGAAGAGCAAAGTGGACTGCATAAAAATGAGTCTTGGAGAACACACTGCTAGGTGCTTGGAGAATGATGAAGGAGAAGGCAGACTTAAACAGTCTAACAAGATACTATTTGCCAGCTCCCTAGATCTCCATGGGCTGGAGTAGGGCTTTGTGTGTCTTGGTCCCGACTATATCCAGGATATCAGATACAAGATCCAGGAGCAGGAGCAGCAGTTTCAGAGGAAAGGTCAGCAGCTAACATGAGTGCTGAGACAGGAGGCTCATATAGTCAGAAGGGCTTCAAGCCTTAGAGGCCACGGCACTGGCCTCTAAGATTCAGGACTGAAAGAGTCTTGGAACAGTGATAAGAAAAGAGGAGATAGAAGCTACGATTACGATTTGTTTATGAAATGTCCCCCAAAACTTGATCCTAGCCTATGGTGTTACTGGGGAGGAATGAAACCTTTAAGAGGTGGGGTCTGGTTGGAGGAATGTAGGTCACTGAAGGAGATACTGGGACCTTGGCCCTGCCCCTTTCTGCATCCTTGCTGCTGTGTGCTCCCATCATAATTTACTACCTCACTGCAGGTCCAAAATCTACAGGCAACTAACCATGGACTAAAACCTCAAACTGTGAGCCCAAATTAACCTTGCCTCCTTTCAAAGTTGACTATCTCAGGTTATTTTATTATAATACAAAACTGACTAACAGATAAAAAGATGTACAGTGTACATACTGCTTTTACCTATCAGAACTGGTGGTCTGCCTAGCACAGTGGTGCACACCTGTAGTTTCAGCGCAGCTAACTGGGAGACTGAGGCAGGAGCATTGTGAGTTCAAGGCGAGCCTAGCAACTTAGCAAGGTCCTAAGCAACTTAGTGAGAACCTGTCTCAAAAAAGTAAAATAAAAGGCTGGGGATATAGCTCAGTGGTAAGGTGCCCCTGTGTGCAATCCCCAGTATTAAAAAGAAGAAGAAATGTTGGGACCTTGTTCATTAGATGGAGTGGAGGCTACTTCATGGTTGTTCACACTACATAACTTCATAATTCAGCAGTGGAGTGCCAGGAACATAAATCTCTAAGGAATCATGGAAGTTAAAGGGCTTTAATATACAGGCCAGGTGCTAATAGGAATCTTAAGCTAGACATATATCCTAGAGTAGCCACCAATACAAACTTCTAGAATTTTGCTAAAAGGTAAGGCTATTTTAAAGGCAACCAAGAAAAGATGTAGTCCACAAAGATTCCCCTGACAGAATATGGAATTTAAAGTGCCAAAATTAACCTCCCGAGGGGAGGTTTCTCCCAAGAGTCAGATGGTGAAGTCCAGTCAGATGACCAGGATGGCTGGTGTTCGAGAGAAATTGAGATTTCCTCTGTTCCTATGTTTCTTCCTCTGGTTACCATGAAGTCTGTGACATATTTTTGGGTATGGAATTGATGAGACATTCTTGTGTATCTTATGCTATGTTAAAAAGCAGGACCCCCAAAAGACATGGATTACATTAACAACTTGGTGGAATAGGAAAGACTAACTTTGTGACATTAGGAGCTACCTCAGGCCACAGCTGCTCTGTGTCCCCCAACCTGCCCAGGCATGTCATGTGAGACTCAAAGTAAATCAGGAGGTGAGCGCCAGGGGCACAGAACCCTTGGGCAACACCTCAAGGCTGAAAACATCTCTCAGGGGTGGGCATATTAACCAGGCTCCAGAGATTAGGTTGTAAACCAGAGTGCCAATTTATAAATAAATATTGAGAAATATGTCTGTCGCATAAACAAAGCAGCCTCCTTGTAAGCAGCCTGTGGAAGAGGAGGGGCCTGGAATCCACCAAGGAGTCCGGGTGCTATGGGTGCTTGCCCTGTCCTTTGCTCACATTCCATGGCCCTTTCACTTCCAGAATTCCATGCAGTTGCAGCTGAGAGGTGTGGGCTGTGAAGGGGTCTCTACAGATCTGTCCACTGGTCAAGTACTGACTAAAGTTAACCCTAGAATTAAACTGCTTCCTTAGTTCTCTCTGCCTCAAATAATGGAAATAGAATTGTGTACAAATACAGGGATAGGATGAATTTGATAAAGTTGGGGAGGTAGAATTTGGGCTTTAATAAACAACTTATTTGGTCCATGAAACTATATAAACCTCTCTGCCACAGGCCTGCTACTGAGACCCACTAATCTCCAATACCTAGATCTGTGGAGAAGCCATTGTGTCAGTGGTGATGCTGATGATGTGTAGCAACCCTCAACCCTCTTGGCTCCCTATGTTGGCTTCCCAGATCTTACAAAAACCACTCTGAAACATCCTATTTGTAGATATTTAACTTCGACTTTAAAGTATTAACTTAACATCTCAACAAATGCAGAGATAGCCTCCAACAAAATCCAGCACCCATTATGATAAAAACACTGAAGAAAATAGGGACAGAAGGAGCCTACCCCAACATCATAAAGGCTACATTTTAAAACCAAAGCCACTGGGCGCAGTGGCCCACACTTGTAGTCCTAGCTGCTCAGGAGGCTGAGGCAGGAGGATGGGAGTTCAAAGCCAGCCTCAGCAAGGGCGAGGCCGAGGCGCTAAGCAGCTCAGTGAGATCCTGTCTCTAATACAAAACAGGGCTAGGGATGTGGTTCAGTGGTCAAGAGCCCCTGAGGTTAGTCCCCAGTACCCAAACAAACCCAAAGCCAATTTATTAAACGGGGAAAACTGAAAACCTTTCTTTTAACATTTGGAACAAGAAAAGGATGTTGTCCACTCTCATCACTATAGTACTAGAAATTCTAGCCACAATTAGGCAAAAAAAGAGAAAAATATGAAAAGAAGACAAATTATCACTGTACATCATATCACTGCAAATGATATGCCTATACTTAAAAAATCCAAAAAGCCCCACCAGAGACGACTGCCAGAGCTAATCAACAAATCCAGCAAGCAGCACATTACAAAATCAACAGCTTTCCTAAGAATCAACAATCCCATTCATAACAGCCTCAAACAACCACACAAACTTCCCTTCCCTAAAGCTCCCCCACCACCCAGGATTACCTTTCTTCCCTGACAGAGGAGAGTCTTCTGCCCTTGAGGACACACCCACCACAGGAATGAAAGAAGTGATTCATTCAGATTAAGGGATGGCAACAGAAAATCTAAGAATTGGCTATTTCCCAAATTAACAAGTGAATTTATATTCTGGACAGAGAACACCTGGAATGTAGCCTATGAATAACCTCTTGAAAAACCTCCTGTTCCCCCTGATGGTCAAAATCACAGCCTCTGGGGCACAGGAGTCCCTTGTGTTTCTCCTTTGCTACTAGAACAATAAAAATTCTCTTACCTTTTTCTCAAAACAAAATACAACAAAACAAAAAAACCCTTAGGAATCCAATTAACCAAGGAGGTGAAATTAATGAAAACCCAGAACACTGTAGAAATCCACTGAAGACCTCCCATTTCATGGACAGTCAGAATTAGTATTGTTAAAATGGCCATATTACCCAAAGCAATATATAGATTCAAAGCAATTACCATCAAAATACCAATGATATTCTTCACAGAACTAGAAAACAGTCCTAAAATTCATTTGGAAGAGGAAAAGACCCAGAAAAGCCAAATTCTAAGCCAAAAAAGTGATTCTGGAAGCATCACAATATCCAACTTCAAATTATACTACAGAGCTATAGTAACAAAAACCGCATGGCACTGGCATCAAAGAGACCAACAGAAGAACAAACCCACACAGATACAGTAACGTGATCCTTGACAAAGGTGCCGGAAACACACACTGGGGAAAAGTCAGCCTTTTACACAGTGGTGCTGAGAAAACTGGTTATAGACTCGATCCTTATCTCTCGCCCTGGCCAAAAGTCAACTCAAAAAGGATCAAAGACCTAGGAATTAGATGAGAAAAAACTATGCAACCATGACTTTCTCAATAGGCCCTTAACACTCAAATTAAAAAGCCGCACAGCAAAGGAAATAAATTAGGATGTGAAGAGAGAACCTACAGAATTGAGAAAATCTTTGCTAGCTACTCTTCTGACAGATGATTAACATCCAGAATATATAAAAAACTTTCTTCACCAAAGAAAACCAAAACCCAATTAATAAATGGTCAAATGAACCAGACACTCTCTAAAGAAATACAAATGGCCAATAAATATATGAAAAAATGCTTGACATCTTTAACAAAACGGAAAATGCAAATCAAGACTACACTGAGGTTGGGCGTGGTGATGCCCTCCTGTAATCCCAATGACTCTGTAGGTTGAGGCAGGAGGACTGCAAACTCAAGACTAGCCTTAGCAATTTAGCAAGACCCAGTCTCAAAATAAAAAAAACCAAAAAGAGCTGGGGATGTGGCTCTAAGTGTCCTTGGCTTCAATCCCCTGTAACAGAACAAACAAAAACAGATTTCATCTCACTCCAGCCAGAATAGCAGTCATCAAGAATACAAACAAATGGGGGAAAGGATGTGAGGAAAGGGACATCTGTACACTGTGAGTGGGACTGTGAATAAGGACAGCCACTCTAGAAATTAGTATTGAGGTTCCACAAAAGATGAGGAAGAGAACCACCCTATGACCCTGTTATACAACTCCTTGTATTTATCCTGAAGAATTAAAGTCAGAGAACTACAGCAATCCACACACACCCAGGTTTACAGTAGCACAATTCACAATAACCCAGGTCTTCATCAATGGATGAATGCATAAAGAAAATGTGGCAAAACAATTGAGTTTTATTAATAAAGGAAAATGAAATTATGTAATTTGCAGGAAAATAGATGGACCTTGAGAACATTAAGTGAAATAAGGAAACTCACAAAATCAAGGGTCAGGAAAAGAAAGGTACGTGCGTGGAGGGATGACATGGAAATCGAAGGAAGATCAGTCAAGGGAGGAGGAGAGGAAAAGAGGAAACACTGGAAATTGTACTAGCCAAATTCTATTGTTATATTGTGTGCAAATATGAGTGAGTACGTAACAATGAACCCATTGTGCACGATTATAGTACACCAATAAAAAACATGGAAGGAAGGAAAGATTTTACTTCAACTAGCAATTATTACCAGCCCCAAACCCTTTTCATTCTTGGCAACTGCCTTCTGATTGTAACACAAACTTGGAGTTACAGAAATTCTATTGAGAATTAAAAGCAGAAGAAACGTACTTTGCCGATGTTGGTGTTGTCCAGGGCTGCATCTACTTCATCTAAGACAAAGAATGGAGCAGGCCGAAAACTAGAAAAAATAACAAATTAGAAGTAATTTTTTGTTTGTTTTTCAAAAGAGTCAGAGGAAAGAATTAACAGGATTCAGAATAAATACAACACACTCTTTTGGAAACTTTGTCTAAGTAACCAGTGGCCTTTGTGTGGCTAACAGGGTTCAAATATCAGTATGTATCCTACGTGACATGTGCAAGGGCTGGTCACTGCCCCCTTCGGACACCTTGACTTGTGGATGACACTTCATGCTTTTCTTCCACCCACTGCTCTTGAGTCTCTGATGTCAACTCTTTTAACTCCTGAACACCCAGTGCCCTTGGCACTCAGTGCCCAGAGCTCTCCAGCATCTAACCAGTTCCCCTGGTGGTTTCATCTGCTCCCCAAGTCTTAATACCATACACACACTGAGGCTCCCACACGTCAGTAATTTTGCCCTCTCTCCTGGACACACGTGCCATTGTTCACTCAACAATTCTATGTAGAAACCTAATAAACACTCACTCCAAGGTCATCCAAAAGCAAATGTCCCCCACCTACCCCCATTGCCTCCCTCCTTTGGTTTTCTTCACCTCAGTTACGAGCAGCTCTTACTAGTCCTCTTACCAGCTGTTTAGGCCAAATCCTGGAGTCATCCCCGGACTTCTTCATACGCCACACCATTAGCAATATCTGTTACCACCCTGGCCCAGCAATCACTGACTTTCACCTTGACTCACAATAGCGTCATAACCCTATCCTGACACTGCTGCATAAAGATTACTGCACATGTGCCAGGTGCACTCTGGCCTCAGGTCCTTTGCACTTGCTGTCCTCATATCCAGAGAAACCATCCCTGGCTATCCAGATGGCTTGTTCCCTTAATTACTTCAAATCTCTGCTCAAATGTTTCCTTCTAATAAGTCTTCCCTGATGACTTTTTGTTTTTGTGGTGCTATGGATTAAACCCAGGAGTGCTCTACCACTGAGCTACATCTCCAGTCCTTAATAAATTTTGAGACAGGGTCTCGTTAATTGCCCAGGCTGGGCTTGAACTCTCATCCTTCTGCCCTAGTCTCCCAAGTAGCTGGGAAGACAGGTGTGTGCCACTGCACCTGGTCCTTAACACGTGATGACTCTTCATATTGCAAACCTTCCCAGCCACCTATTATCTGTTACCTGATCCAATTATTTCCCTGTAGTACTTCCATTTTCTAATATTCTCTATATTACTAATGGAATTTACTTATTATTTATCTTGCCCAACTAAAACAAGCTTTTTTTTTTTTTTGATACTGGGGATTGAACTCAGGGGCACTCAACCACTGAGCCATATCCCCAGCCCTATTTTGTATTTTATTTGGAGACAGGGTCTCACTGAGTTGCTTAGTGCCTCGCAGTTGCTGAGGCTGGCTTGGAACTTGCAATTCTCCTGTCTCAAGCCTCTGGGGTTACAGGCATGGGCCACGGTGCCCAGCTAAAACAAGTATTTTTGCCCAGCTAAAACAAGTATTTTTGAAGTAGGCATTTTGTTTCAGTGATCTCCAGTGCCTGCAACAGTACAGATAGTAGAGGTTTGTTGAGTAAAGGTTGGGGCGCCACCTAGTGACCGTCTTATGCTGCTGTGAGCCTCCTGTTCCGAGCCAGTCTCCTTTCCCAGAGCTCCTCTGCCATGGTTGGTCTCTTCCTGTGGGGCCCTGTTCTTTCTCCTCCTTGAGACCAACAAGAAACTCTTGTCAATCTCTTGTGTTCTAATGTTCCTGGTAATGGGACTAAGAGGCAGCAGCCCCTCCACTTTGGATCCCCACCAACTGCTTGGAATGCCAAAAGCTGTGAATGCCTTTATTTTAGCTAACTCTCTGTTTCTTGATTTATATTGCAAAGAAACTGTGCCACCATCATCAGTGGAAATAAGGCTAAATACTTTTCTAAAGAAATACCTTGCTTTCAATATTATTTACTAAATATATCTCTGAATATGAAGTAGGACAATAATATACAATTTTAGTTTTTGAATTTGTTGCTCATGGTTTTAAGCAATACTGATATCATATCTGGTTATTCTAAATTTTTCTTTTTCTTCCCTATAGTTGGAAAATTACTAGCTACTGTTAATAAAATCTGTCAAAGATTGAACTCTTAAAGAGTTGCAGTCTAAATTACTGTAGGCCTAAAATACACCCTGAATTGTCTAGCTGAAGAAAAAAGTTTGGTATGCATTTACTAAATATTAATAAAGAAAAATAAGTATAGATCTTCCATAGAAAGCTCCACTTGGTTTTTGCCCTGGTACAAAACAAAATAGCTGATGCTGCTGCTTTTTTTTTTTTTTGGTACTGGGAATTGAACTCAGGGGCACTCGACTACTGAGCCACATCCCCAGCCCTATTTTGTATTTTATTTAGAGACAGGATCTCACTGAGTTGCTTAGTTCCTTGCCACTACTGAGGCTGGCTTTCAATTCACAATCCTCCTGTCTCAGCCTCCCAAGCTGCTGGGATTACCAGAGTGCACTACTGTGCCCAGCAAACCAAGTAGCTTGTTGTGACCTTACCTGTGTACAGCAAACAGGAGAGCCAAAGCTGCCACACACTTTTCTCCCCCTGACAAATTGTCCATTGGCATAAATCGTTTGCCTGGGGCCACACAATTATAACTAATTCCCTCCAAATAGGGTTCTTCAGGGTTCTCTGGGCTAAGAAATGCCTGAAACACATGTTATTTAGCATTATCAGAAAAGTAATCAGCAAATTTCAAATTGGGGTGGCAACATAGTTTACATGCAAAATATTCTATTGGTTAGGTTTTCCTCCATTTAATCACAGATTATAGGGTTGTCTGGGTTGGGGCGGGGAGAAAAAATACTCTAACACAGAAGATCAGGCATTCCCACCAGGCTGTGTCACACCACAGCGGCACAAGCCAGTCTTACAAAGGCAGTCTTCTTTAGTTCACTCAATGACCAACGGACCATTTATCAAATATTTACTGAACACTTACTATGGGCCAAGCACTGCAAAAATAGATATGAACCCTGTTCTCAAAGAGTTAATGAGCTTAGTTTAGTCTTATTTTACTGAAAATAAATTATTTTAATTTATCATATTATTTTCAGTTGAAATTCTGAAAGGATCATCTGAGTCACAGAAGAACATGAGCCAAAAGCAAAGCAGGTATTTAGCCTTGACCCACACCTTAACTCCACATCCAATTCCCAAGCATTTTCTGTGGGCACTGATACTGGAATGGCATGGTGATCACGGAGACTCTCATTAAAAAGGAAACACCTGGATTGGGATCCTGCCTTTGGTTCTTCCTCTCTTCTGTGATACTCTGACCAATTCCATTGATAATGTTCCCTAGGATACTCTATACTGACTCCACCTTTACTACAGAGACCCAAGGTGCTAAAGTCAAATCACTACCAGACAACAGATTGGACACCAAATGATCTAGGTCACTCATTTCAGGTAGAGAAACAAGCCTGGAGTGGTTATGACTTGTCCAGGCTGCCGGCTCAGATTGGTTCCGATGAAGAACGCAGCTCATGAGATCAGTCTTCACAAACTACCCCCGGGCAAGTGAGGCACTCAAATAATGTGCAGTGGTTATTTACATCCCACCAGAAAAAAACACCACCAATAACACAAAGATCCCACTAGTTATTTCAGGTTTGAAAATACATACTTGGGCACTGTTGTTTCTGCAGAGCTTCTTGTAGATTTGATCAATTGAGATTGAGACGTGCTCAAAACACTGGCTGAAAAGATCGTATCTCCTTTTTTTCACCTGTTCAAACTCTTGCCTACACATTCTGGCTTCCTTTCTGCTGGCCTCAAAAGCTAAGAGAGAATCAATGTTCTTTATTTTGGAGACCACCGGGAACTTCTCTTATTTAAAGTGTAGGATATTTTAAAAATTGAATTTTGAATTTGGCTTTCTTAAGTAAATCTATCTTCAAAATAACCTCAACTGTTATTAATTCCAAGAGCAATGCTCTTATAATTGATAAGCCCCTCCCTTTTTGGGCAAGGCTATTTTCTTTAAAATAAAATGTTTATAAATTTTATTGGAATATTCAAGGAAATATTCTTTATTAGAGCTGGGGTTGTAGCTCAGTGGCAGAGTGTTCGCCTCGCACATGTAAGACCCTAGATTTGATCCCTAGAACCATATAAAAATAAATAAAATAAAGGTATTGTGTCCAAAAAAAAGATATAATATATATTATATATATATATATATATATAAAATAAAACTCTTTATTATAAAATATTAACCTACAAATCTTGATAAACTCATATCTGAGTAGTCTTTAGTTAAAACAATATTATATACAACAAAAATTTTATCCAATTACAAAAAAACTGAAATTGTACAACATAAATTGACTCTAGCAGGGCTAATTTCCAAATAATATTAACAAGTTCCTAAAGAGTATTTAATATACCTATTTTTCTGGCACAAAAAACTAAATGTTTGCTCTATAATAATCAATAAACCTATTTCTAAATTAAAGCAGAACATTTTTCATGGAGGAAGCAAGTAGTGATTCAGGATTAAAAGAACACATTAATATAAAACAGCAGAGGAAAATATATAAGAAAAGTTATATTCCAAGGGTGACTGTTGTTCTAGAAATCAAAATACCCATGAATATGATCCTGTTAACAACTAAACCCTAGTTCAGCTGGGCACAGTGGCGCATGCCTGTAATCCCAGTGGCTCAGTTGGCTGAGACAGGATAATCAGAAGTTCGAGGCCAGCCTCAGCAACTTAGCAAGGCCTTAAGCAACTTGATGAGACCCTGTCTAAAAATAAAAAGTAAAAAAAAGGCTGGGGATGTGGCTCAGTGGTTAGGTGCCCCTGGGTCCACTCCCCAGCACCAAATAATAATAATAATAATAATAAAAACCCAAGTTCACCATCTGTGGATTCCTGAAACTTGTCTCTGACAGTCTTCAGGTTCTCTAGGGCTCTCAGGTTTGGGGCTGCTGTCTTCAACAGAACATCCTCCTGGGAGGCCATCTGCTGCAGGAGGAGTGCAAGGTGGGCCTCTATCTCTTTATCTGACTGCAGAGCCTGTTATTGCAAAAAACACCACTGACTGGCACGCCTTTTACATCCAGACTGCTAAGTAAGACAGAAGCACAGGTCAGCCCCTCTGACCCCACCAACTCCCTCTGCACACTCCCCACCCCAGCTGCTCAGCTTGGAGCTGCAGTCACACAGCACCATCTCCAGCTTTCCAGGTCGGCTGTGCTTTTCATACTCTACAATACACATGCTGCTCTTGGAAGATGTTGTATCTCTCTTTTTTTTTTTTTAACCTGGCTAAAAGACAATTCATTTATCACCTTAATTTCTGTGTTCAATAAACAGTATATATCATCTACTACATGTTAGACACTGAAGATTCAATGAAGGACACTCTCTGTCTTTAAAAGTTCACAGAGAAGTAAGCAATATATCTGCCATTTATAACAGGATGAAAAACCTCTTATCAGGATAGCATAATGCAGAGAGAAGGGCAATATTCAACCTGACTAATGAATAGAATTAATTGGGGTGAGGATGGAAAGGAAACAGTGGCCATGCCCTTCCAGGAAAATGTTGTTGCTTTCCAGAAGGGAATGATATACATCATAAAGGAGAATTATCTGAAAACTGAGTAAACTTAAAACATTCTTATACCATACACTAGAATAAATTTCAGATGTATTAAACAGGCAAATGAAAACAACACCATAAGTACAAATAAGATATTCATATTTACTGAGAAATGAGGTGACAAAAAAGCAATGAAGAAAGCACTAAATAGAAAACTACAGGAAAGACAAAAAACTCTTCTGCCAAAAGATGCCACAACTACAGAGTCTAACAAAATGATATTGATGATGTGTGAAATGAAAAGATGTGGCGGGTATTGCTCCTTGGCTCCATCTCTGCTTTTTCTTACTACTGCAGCCTGTCTTGGGCCAGGTGTGCTGAGGAGTGGGCCTGCTTTGCTCAGGTGACAGCTAAGCCCCTCTCCTCCACCCACTGGGGGTGGTGCCTGGGTCAGAAATGAACATGTAACCCCACTCAGGTGGCTGCAATGAGGGGACAACTGCTGGGACTCTGTATTAAAACCTTTCAGTCTTAGATCAGCTCCACCCCAAAAGGGCCGTACTAGGATGCTGATGGGGCAAATTCAGCATGCTGGAGCAGAAGCCACTTTCATTTACTGCAGGACTTTGCAAAGCTTTTGTTTATTCATTGTGGCCTACAAGAAGGAAATAGGATTCAAACAGTAGCTGGGCACAGGAACTCTGCTTCTTTGGCTAAACATTTCATGGCAGAGTGTTCTGCAGTGAGCAATGCTGATACAGATGTAAAAGTAACCTTCTTACTTATTAGCCCACTTTATGATGTGAAAGAGACCCGCACAGAAGTGTTCTTAGTTAATATAGAAAAAAATGTTTTTCCTTTGTATATTTCTTTAAAAACATTAAGAAATCTACTTTTATTTTTTAAAAAGAACTTACATTCTGTTATCTAAAAATGATTCTGCAGTACTTAAATATTCAATATTGCTGTTAGTCGGGATAATCAGGAGAAATCAGTTACCTTGAGATCCTCTCTTAAAGGGCTATAGTCCACTTCAATTGTGGCTTCCTTTTCATAGATGTCAGTTGTCGTCTGGGTACTTTCTGCTTCAGTTCCCAGCTGAAAAACACACAAAACTCTTTTCTTGTTATCTGAGATGATGACCTCTGCTGATTCATCTGCCCCTAGTCCTCCAATTGCTTGTCACCTCATGCAAATTAAAAGTTTAACACCCTTATGACAGCTGGAAGGCTGCAATGATCTGGCTGCCCTAACTCTGGTGAACCAGGGTCCTTTGCTCCCTCTGCTGAAATCCACAGCCTCCTTGACCACAATGCAAGTGCCACCCTCAGGGCTGGCATGCTCACTCTGCTGGACCACCTCCCCCAGATGCCTGTGACACTTCCTCTCATTCTACTCACTGGCGACCTTTCCCAGGCCACCCCTGGTTTCTCCACTCAAGGCTGCAAGCCCCTCCACAGTGCTCTGTATTCCCTTTTCTGCTTCATTTTTTCTTTAGCACCTATCAACACCTAACACATCAATATCTTACTTGTTTACAATTTCTCTGTTGGATTGTCCCTACCACACTGTAATCTGAAGGAGAGGATTTTTGGCTGTTGTATTCACTGCTGTATTCTCAATGTTCCACACGATGACTGACACATACATTTCATTTTCAGTATGTATTATATTTTGGAAGGAACAGGAAATAAGGAACAGATGAGCACTTATTTATCAGTTGCCTAGCCTTTTGTGTAAGCTGATCAAAATCAAGACTCACAAATTAAGAAGAGGAAAAAAACCCACTTGATATTCACTCCTTTCTTAGCTACACACCTTCAATGAAATTTTTATAATTAAGCATAATTTTATGTAATACATGTTAACATATCTCACAAAGAAGTTGAACTTCAGTACAAAATGTTTGAAGCTCTAACTCCCATGATGTCTATGTGTGATTCAACATCCCTGTTTGCATTAGACTTCTGTGTAAGTCATCTGGTGCCATGCCACTCAAAGTGGTCCATGGGCCAGCAACAGGGGCCTCATCTGGGGCTGTGTGGAATGCACTCTTAGGTCACATGATACCCAGATGCTTCCTCTGCACATTATGATTTGGGAATCCAGGAAAATCCCTCCCCATAATACGGAAATCTTCTGAGAACCTGGCGGTACAGGCAACACCTCCAATGGAAGGGTTCCACCTCACAGACACTGTCAAATAATGATTTCTACCCAGTAACCTGTTTGATCCTCTGGAAAGAGGATTCAGTTCACACCTAATATCTTTCTATTCTGGGTTTTACAGAACACCTTGGATAAGCATGGCTACAACTAGATGGCTTATCAAATTCCAACCAGGAACTCACCACCAGAGGCCACTGTTTTTCTATAGAAAGTGTTCCCAAGTTGTAGACATGACTCTGTGGCTTTCTGCACCCAATCTAATACTCCCCCTTAGGACCAGAAAGAATAAGTGTGACTCACATGAGACTTTCACCTATTTGAAGATAATGGTTACATTCCCCAAGCCTTCCCTCCCCAAACAACATGGTCAGGGTTTTCTTCACTAGTCTGGATGTATTACTCTTAAAATGCTTGTTTTAAAAAGTAAATACAGTATTCTAGTGTAGCCCGACTAGCACAGAGTAGAACAGAAGTAACACTTTTTTTTTTTTTTTTTAAAGAGACTATTTCAGGATTTGGTGTGAAGCTCAGTGGTAAAGTGTTTGCCTAGCATGCACAAAGCCCTACATTCAATCCCCAGCACTACCACCAAACAAACAAACAAACAAACAAAAAAACCCCAAAACTTTTATAGAGTAGTTTTAGGTTTAAAGCATCAACACATCATAATTACCTGAAGTCCACAGTTCTCCATTAGGGTTTACTATTGGTGTCTATGAGTTTGTATAAGAGCATAAAGGCACGTATCCAACATTATACATTATAGTATTAGGTAGAATAGTTTCACTGTCCTAAAAGTCATCTGTTTCACCTATCCATCCCTCACTGCCTTCTAATTCCTGGCAAACAGATTTTACTATCTAGATTGTTTTTGCCTTTTCTGGAATATCATGAAGTTGGAATCACAGATTATCTTCTTTTACTTATCAATGTGCATTTAAGTTTCTTCCCTGTTCTTTCATGGCTTCATAGTTTTTTTTTTTGCTTTGAGATGGGGTCTTGCCCAGGATGGTCTTGAATTCCTGGGCTCAAGTGATCCTCCTGTTTCAGCCTTCTAAGTAGCTGGGACTACAGATGTGTGCCTCCGCAACCAGCAGTAGCTCATTTATCCCTAGTGCTGGATAAGATTGCAGGATCTGAGTAAATCCGTTTATCTGTTCACCTACTTAAGGATATTATGGTTGCTTCCAAATTTTCGCAATTATGAAGAAAGCTTCTACAAACATCCATATGCAAGTTTTGTGTGGATGTAAGTTTTCAACTATTTTGGGTAAATTCCAGGTAGTATAATTGCTGATCATATGGTAAAAATATATTTAGTCTTATAAGAAACTGCCAAATTGTATCCAAAGTGGCTGTGGCTGTATTCTCACCAACAATGAAAGACAGTTCCTGTTCTTGATCCTTGCCAGCCTTTGGTGCTGTCAGTGTTCTAGATTTTGGTCTAGAGTATAGCTGTTTAAGTGTTTTTTTTTGTACTGGGGATTGGACCCAGGGGTGCTTAGCCACATCCCCAATTCTTTTATATATATATATATATATATATATATATATATAAATATATAATGTATATACATATATACATATTTATTTATTATTTAGAAACAAGATCTTGCTGAGTTGTTTAAATCCTTGCCAAGTTACTGAGGCTGGCTTTGAACTCATGATCTTCCTTCCTCAGCCTCGTGAGCATGTGGGATATTACAGGCATGTGTCATGGTACCCAGTTGTGGTATCTTTTTTACTTTGCATTCTTCTAAAGACCTATTAAATGGAACATCTTTTAATATGCTTATTTGTCATCTATTTCCTTTGGTAGGTAGTCTGTTAAGGTCTTTGGCCTATATTATTTTAATCAAGTTGTTTACTTTTTTTTTTTTTGGTGTGTTTGTGAGATACTAGGCAAGCACTGAGCTATATCCCCAACCAATTTTTGAAATTTTGAGAAAGGGTCTTGCTAAGTTGCTCACATCGACCTTAAATTTGCAACTCTCCTGCCTCAGATCCCAAGTGTGCTTCCCCGTGCCTGGCTGTCTCCTAGTTTGAAGAGTTCTTTGAATATTTTGGATAAGTCTTATCAAGTATGTCTTTTGCAAATATTTTCTCCCAGTCTTAGCCTGTCTCAATTCTCTTGACAGTGTCTCTAGAAGAGAAGATTTTAAAAATTTTTGGTGAAGTCCAGTTTACAATTATTTCATGTGTTGTGCCTGTGCTGTTGTATATCTTTCACTAAACACTTGCTTGTGTTCTGAGCTTCCTGGTTCAGTTTGGTGTCTGACATTCATTTGAGGGAAATCATTACTATTTCAAACACTGCTTCTGTTCCTTTCCCTTTTCTTTTTCGGTGTTCCTATTACATGTTACACCTTTTGTAGCTTTCCCATAGTTCCTGGAAAACCTGTTTTAAGTCCCCTCTTTGCTTTCTAGTTTTGGAGGTTTCTATAGAGATATCCTTATGTCAGATCCTTTCCTCATCCATGTTCAATCTTCTAAAAAGCCCATCAAAAGCACTCTTAATATCTCTTCATGTTTTTGATCTGTAGCTTTTCTTTTTGGTTCTTTCCATCTCTGCTTCAGTTGCTCATCGGTTCTTGCATGTTGTTTACCCTGTATAGCCCATAGCTTTTAATCACAGCTATTTTAAGTTCCTGGTCTGATAATTTTAACATCCCTATATCTGAGTTTAGGTCTAATGCTGCTTCTGTGTCTTCAAATTATTTTCTGCCTTTTGGTATGCCTTTTCATATTTTTCTTGATAGCTGAACATGATGTACTGAGTGAAGGGAACTGCTGTAAATTGGCCTTCAGTAATCTGGTGGTGAGGTGTGGGGGAAGGGAAGCATCTACAGTTCTATGATTAGGTCTTAGTACCCCTCACCCCACGCAGATATTGGGATTGAACCCAGGGGTACTTTACCACTGAGCTATAATCCCACCTCTTTTTATATTGAGACAGGGTCTCTCTAAGTTGCAGGGCTGGCATTGAAGTTATGATCCTCCTGTCTCAGTTTCCAGAATCACTGGGATCACAGGTGTACGCCATTTTGCCCAGCTAGATCTCAATCTTTCAGCAAGCCTCTGTCCCTATGATTTCATAAGTGTTTCTCAGTAATTTTTCCCCCTTTCAGGGTACAGAATAGCCAAAGCTTGCTGGAGATGGCCATTCCCCTACCTCAGGTCAATCAGGCTCTAATAAAACCCCAGCAGACAGGCTCCCAGGGCAGCAGCCCCTATTAAGTGAGACCCTGAAGGTTCAGGAGGCAACATGCACAAAAGTGAGGGAGCCCTATGACTGGTGTTCCTGGTGTTTTCATCTCTCAGACCTCCAGGTTTTCCTAAGTGGGTGCTGGATCCTCCTGGAGGCTCCTGCACTGTAAGCTGTGATTCCCTGTATCTGTCTGTCTCTCCAGTTTTGGAGCAGCGGGTTTTGCTCTGTCCTCACTTCTCTGACAGATGTAAGAGTTACTGATTTTCAGCTTTTTACTTGTTAACATGAAGGAGTGAGGGATGGGGATATAGCTCAGTTGGTAGAGTGCTTGCCTCACATGTACAAGGCCCTGGGTTCAGATCCCAGCACCACACACACACACACACAAAAAAAAAAAAAGATGAAGGGATGATTTTCAAGTTTCTGACAAGCTGGAATGGAAACTAGAAGCAGCACTTTTCTTCTTAGATGTGGTTCAATATG
Source organism: Marmota flaviventris (assembly GCF_047511675.1). Taxonomy (NCBI): domain Eukaryota; kingdom Metazoa; phylum Chordata; class Mammalia; order Rodentia; family Sciuridae; genus Marmota; species Marmota flaviventris. The sequence goes on along the minus strand of NC_092500.1, from coordinate 4,396,523 downwards.
AATTGGGCTTGTCTTAGTATCTGCTGTGAAATACCCTGCCACGAATGTGGAGGTCTTTCATGCTAATCAAGAAGCACATAATTTCCCACTCATGATGGGCATGTTGGAGAATAATTCTGAAGGTTCAGTAACTGAAAGAACACTGGAAACAAAGTGGTGGCACTGTTACTGACCAACAGCCACAGACTGAGTCCTGGAGACTGTTTCCTCCTCCACTCTGTAATTATAATACTCTTCTAAAATTAAACTGACTTGCCTTTAAACTGACTATTTCTTTGTATGTATAGCGAGTGCTGTTTTTCTGCATGCTCCCCCCCCCAATTTTGCTTACAATAACCACCCCCTTTCCCTCCCTTCACACCACAAGACTGGGTGGGTACATGATCCAAAATGAGCAAATCAGAATTCTTCCCCAGGATTTTTCTGGGAGGGCAGGAGAGAATTCTCTTCCCTCTGTCAAAGCCACAGCTACCTTGGAGCCTCCTGAGGAAGCTGATCTAAGAGGACAAAGTCAAGATATACTGAATAAGAGTTCTGCAGCCTTAAAAGGCCCAAGAATCAGAGAAATAAAAAATAAGCAGGCAAGTTGCTCTAAACACCAGGTGCAGTACCACCGCACATATTTTAAGTAATTTTCTAGGCACCTCTACTTCAATTATGTCGTCCAGTGACCCCAACAGAAGAACTATCTCAATGTCTTGAACTTTACAATCAAGCAGCATGTTATGCTTCTCTAATCGTTTTTGTTCCAGAGAAGTCTGAATGATCACAACTTCCTTTTGCAATTTTCCCACTTCCCTGTAAAAACACAACATGAAAAGTGCTTTTACTCATTATGTAATGCGGCACTAAATCAAGAAAAAGTTATATTATAGGAAAAGGTGACTTTTCCTTATGAGTCCTGTAAGTGTTAGAGTTTGTAATATAAACATTAACACTCCTGAGAAAGACCATGAATGAACCTAGTTAACCCAAGGTTGCTTTTTTCTTTTTGTGTGGTACTGAGAATGGAACCCAGGGCCTTGTTCATGCTAGGAAAGCACTCCGCCACTTAGTTATATCCCTAATCCTATTTATTTTGAGATAGGGTCTTGCCAAGTTGCCCAGGTTAGCCATGAACTTTTTTTTTTAATATTTATTTATTTTTTAGTTGTAGTTCAATACCTTTATTTATATGTGGTGCTGAGGTTCGAACCCAGGGCCTCGCACATGCTAGGTGAGTGCTCTACTGCTGAGCCCCAGCCCCAGCCCCTAGCCTTGAACTTGCTATCCTCTTGCCTCAATCTCCCTGGTAGCTGGGATCACAGGCATATTTACTGAGCCTGGCAATGGCATTTTTCAATAATATACATTCCTGATTTAATCACAGTGACCAAGATGCAGTCCTTTCCCAGTTATTTTTTTAATATTTTATTTTTTTTTAGTTGTGGTTGGACACAATACCTTTCATTTTTTATTTATTTATTTTTTATTTTTATGTGATGCTTAGGATTGAATCCAGGACCCTGCATGTGCTAGGCAAGCACTCTACCACTGAGCCACAACCTCAGCCCCTTTCCTAGTTACTTTATTTATTTTTATTTTTGATATCAGGGATTGAACCTAGGGTCACTTAACCACTGAGCTGCATCCTCAGTGCTTCTTATTTTGAGACAGGGTCTTGCTAAGTTGCTTAGGCTGGCTTTGAACTTGCGATCCTCCTATTTCAGCCTCTGAGTTGCTGGGATTACAGGAGTATTATGCCACCATACTCAGCTTAATTTATTTATAAATCTATACTTTTTCAGGTTGTGTTTATTCCTCATATGAGCTCTACATTTTGGAACCTCAAACCAGGAGAAATAGGAGCTGTGGTTGTGGCTCAGCGGTAGAGCACTTGCCTAGCATGGGCGAGGCTCTGGGTTCGATCCTCAGCACCACATAAAAATAATTAAGATCTTGTGTCCAACTACAACTAAAAAATAAATATTAAAAACAAACAAGCAAGCAAACAAAAACCCAGTAGAAATAGTCTCTCTGCAAGAGAAATCAGGTAAATCATTGTATCCCTGACAATCTGAAGTCTCTGTACTACCTGGCTCTTCTCAAGATGAGGCTACGAGGTTTACTAGCTGAAACAATGTGGACTTTTAACAGGACCCAGAAATGGGACAAAAAAGTAAGAAAAGAAAAAGGAAGGAAGGATGAAAGGCATGGAGCAGGCAGGAGAAGACTCCGAGATTTTCAAGAATACAAAGAGAAACAAATTTTAAACTAAATATAAAAGTTTAAAAAAAAATCAAGAAACAGATTTTAATTTCTCTTAAAAAAAAAAGTCATACACAAAGAACTTCCCAGCAGTGTCTTAAAGCACTGAAGGATTTGGGACAGTGAGGAAAAGTGACATGCCAAGAGGTTGAGCAAAAAGAGCTAATTTCTCATTGCTATGATCATGTCAGTCATGCAGAAAAGCATGTTATTTTGCTACAAGTCAGCTGACCCAAGGCATGTCACCATCATCATCATGGCAAATGCTTATCAGGTACCAGGCTGTCTTTTAAGCTCACTCCATCAGTGTTCAGGTCACTACTCTCTGAGGCAGGCATTTTCTTTAACCCCATTTACTGATGAGGAGATCAAGGCACAGTATGACTGAAGCAAAGCTGGGATGTACTCATAGGCAGCATGGCCTGACCCATCCCTTACCCTCTGTGCCATGCTGCAGAGAGGGAATCTCTAGATAGCAGAAGACACCAGCAACATCAAGGGGGATTTAGGGCAAGGGACTCTACGGGATCACGTTTTCATTCACCAGAAAGAACTACTCACTCTAACCAACTAATTCCCTCATTTGGTTCCCCCCAAATTAGAATATTTCAAATATGTTACGTGAGACCAAGAGCAATAAAGGGTACATATTCAAATATAGCTTCACATAATACATTCCACTCCGACAATACACATGTCTAAAATGCTGGCTATATCTTTCAAACTGATGAATTCTTAATTACCTATCAACAGCGAAAAACTTCTTCCGTTCTTCTTCAATCTGAGTTTGAACTTTCTCAGTGTTGGAATTCTGAGTGACAAAGATGTCCTGAAGTTGCTGCCGTTTTGCCATGAGTTCATCCACAACTTGCAGACAGTCTTCTTCAACCTGAAGAAAGAGGATATGCATTGCAGATTTACCACCTTTTATGTTGTTAAGGTCCATAGGTTCTGTTATCAATAAGACCAACCCAGTCACTCTAAGATAAATCATATCCCATGTGCTGCTTGAACCTATGTCATGGATTGTGACCTACTCTCATTCTACACCTTTTAGGAATTATTATCAGTACTTGCCTTCATCCTTCATTTTAGACCCATTTCTCATCTCACTGCCATTTGACTTCCATTCCCACTATCCAATAAAGTTCTTGCCACTGTGACTTTTAAGTGGCAATTAAACAAACATTTCAGGCTCAGCCTTTTAAACAGTCTTTATCACTTCTTCCTTCCTGCAGCACTGGGGCTTCTGGGATGCCTCCTCTTCGACTGACTACCCCTGTTCCTAGCCTACCTGCACCTTCCAGAATCCCATGGCCGCTTCAGTGCTCTCCACTGTCCATCTGCCCAAGCATTTCAACTTTTCTCACAGAGTTTCAATTTACTTGGGTCAATCAGCAGCTGCCAGATTGATAGCTCCTGCCCAGATTTCTCTGCATTCCCTGCTGGTGGACACTACCGTCCAGGCACCACACAGACCTAAGTCCCCTCCCACCTACTTCCCAATCAGAACTCAGGCAGGAGTCCTTGTGGCACCCCGCCTCACCTTCCCTCCCACCCAGCATCCAGAACTCAGGAAGCTCTGCTGATTTAAGCACTTCTCACATCTGCCCCCATCACTACCAAAGCCTTTTAGGAGCTCAATAAGTGAAGGAGGTTGAAAATTCAATGAAGAGACACTTCAGCTACCACTCACTGTTAGTTACCTTCTTCAGATTATCAATGTCTTCTCTACCTTTCTGGATAGTTTCTTTTAATGTGTTGATCTTATTCAGTTTCTTCTTAAGCTGATTGCGACTATACTCAAGCTGAATATTAAGCCGAGTTTTTTGCTTTTCAAATTCTAATCTAGCATAAAAAAGTCAAGTATTACAAATGGTAAGTGAAATGCTCTCTTTCTTTCTTTTTAACGTTCTCTTACAGGAAATTTCAAATACAAAAGTAGAAGGAATATGATAATGAACCCCATGAAGCTCTCACTCAAATTCAATATAATCAATTCAAGATCATTCTTCTTTTATGTATAACCCCACTTATCACAAGCAAATTCAAGACATCATGTAATTTCATCTGTAAATATTTTATGTGTATCTCCAAAAGTGAAGTGACTTTTAATTCATAAGCACAAATTATTATAACTTAAAAAATCATAATAAATCTTTAATATGAAACTATTACCATTGCCAAATTTCCAGGGCATCTCATTATTTAAAAAAAAACCTGGATTTCTGTATTAGGATTCAGACACTGCATACAGGTGATATGTTTCTTACATATTTTATAATCTATAGGTTCCCTTCTTTTTCTTTAAGTTACAACTTACATATTTATTTATTGATACTGAGGTTTGAACCCAGGGCTTGCACATGATAGACTCAGCCACTGAGCCACATCCCCAGTCCTTTAAAAATTTTTAATTTTTACTTTGAGACAGGATCTCATTGTGGCTGGCCTCAAACTTTTGATGGTCCTGCCTTAGCCTCAAGTAGCTGGGATCACAGGTATGCACTGTTACACCCAGCTTTACATGTTTATTAATTTTTTTTTTGCCATACTGAGAAATGAACCCAGGGCTCTCTACCTATGACCTACATTCCCAGCCTCCCCCTCTTTTTTGGAAATAGGGCAGAGTCTTGCTAAATTGCTGAGGCTGTCCGCAAACTTGCAGTTCTCCTGCTTTAGCATCCAGAGTAGCTGGGATTATAGACATACACCACCATGCCTGGCTTTATGTGTTTATTAAATTATTTATTCAGTTGTTTGCAATAGTTATTCAAATATAAACTCCAAATATAAACTTTCAAACTGAAGAACATGTCCCTTCCTGATGTACTTTCTACTTGTAAGCTTCATAAACTCCTCATAAAAGACTCTAATACTGCTGGGCACAGTACTGCACACCTGAAGTCTTAGCAACTTGGGAGGCAGAAGCAGGAGGATCAAAAGGTTGAGGCTAGCCTCAGCAACCAAGTGAGACTTGAAACAACTTAGTGAGAACCTGTCTCAAAAAATAAAAAGAGCTAGGAATATAGCTCAGTGGTAGAGCACCCCTGGCTTCAATCCCAGTACTTAAAAAAAAAAACAAACAAAAAAAAACCAACATCAACTGTAACTTGCCCTTTCCTTCTTCTATCCCTCCCATGTATCCTGGCAACCCAACTGTTCATTCAAGATGTACTTTTAAGTGCTATCTGTATCAGATACTGTGCTAGATAAACTGATTGAAAAACAGTGACAATAAAAACAAAGTAATATTTAATGAGAGCTTACTATGCATCTGTTATCAAAGGTCTGCTATAAATTAACCTACTCAAAGTAGTAGACTGTGAGGTAAGTAACACTAATGCCCCATTAACAGAAGAGACAAAAGCAAAGAGTTCAGCCTTGTCTAAGGCTACCCATTCGGGAAGCATGGAGCCAGGTGTGATGTAGAGGAGGCAACAGGGTCCCCACTCCTGACCTCTGACTGCACTGCCTGTGCGAGAGGTCAAGAAGAAACCTTCAAGAGACTTGTCTCTGCTCAGCAGTCAGGCCTACAGAACATGAGGGACACCACACAACTCCAGCCTTCCTGTCCCCTCGCTGGTAAAACTAGAAAAAAACTGATGGATCCAAAAATCTACTTGGAAATCTCAGTGCTCCTCTTAGCTCTTAGTGTGCAACCAGGCAGAGACTCAAAGACAGAAGACCTGAGCAACACCAGCAGCCTGGCCAACTGCCTTGCAGGGTAGCACTGCACCCAACAGCAGAATGCACATTCTTTGCAGGTATGCATGGAACATGTACTAAAACAGACAAGAATTGGCCTCACTTGAAGGTATCAAAATAATTCAGAATATATTCCTCACCACAATGAAATTAATCTAAAAATCACTAACAGAAAGACATCTGAACCCTCTTGCCCTGCCAATATCTGCTAATCAGACAACACTCTTTTCATCCTATGTCATAGGAAAAAAAAAAACAACAGGGATACTAGGAAATATTTTGGACAGAATTATAATTAAAATACAATGTGCTAAAATTTGTAAGATGTAGCTTAAATAGCACTTAGAGAGAAATAAATATCTTTAAGTGTTTATATTAGAAGATAAGCCCCAAATACATGTCAACTTCCCTCTTAGAAAGATATACAAGAATATTAAATCAAAATAAGTAGAAGGAAGGCAGGGCACGGTGGTGCACACCTGTAATCCCAGCAGCTTGGGAGGCTAAGAAAGGAGAATTTTGAGTTTAAAGTCAGCCTCAGCAACTGCAAGGCACTAAGCAACTCAGAGAGACCCTGTCTCTAAATAAACTACGAAATAGGGCTGGGGATGTCCCTGAGTTCAATCCCTGGTACCAAAAAAAAAAAAAAAAAAAAGTAGAAGGAAATAATGAACAGCAGAAACCAATAACATAGAAACAAACAAACCATAGAGAAAGCCCATGAAACCAAGAGCTGGTATTACAAGGATCGATAAAATTAATATGCCTTTAGCTAGATATCAAAAAGAAAAGAAAAGACAAGCCACAATACTAGGAACAAAAGTACAACAGTCCAGATCTTACAGATTTTAAAAATACAAAGTATTGGGCCAGGGTTGTGGTTCAGTGGTAGAGTGCTTGCCTAGCATGTGTGAAGCATTGAGTTCGATCCCTGGCACCACATTAAAAAAATAAAATAAGGGCTGGGGTTGTGGCTCAGTGGTACAGCGCTTGCCTAGCATGTGCAGGGCCCTGGGTTCAATCCTCAGCACCACATAAAAATAAATAAATGAATAAATAAAAATATTGAATTCAACTACAACTAAAAAAATACATATTAAAAAAATAAAAGTTTTGTGTCCATCTACAACTAAAAAAAAAAAAAGATACACAAAGTGACTTTATGTTAATATATTTGTCAACCCAGATAAAGTACACAGATTTCTTGAAAGATGTGAACTACCGAACCTTGTCCAAGAAGTAGATATCCTGAGTAGCCCTGAATTCATTAAAGAAACTGGATCTCCAAATAAAAACCTTCCAAAAAAGAAAAGTGGGGGACTTCACTGACTAATCTTATGAAACACTGGGAAGAACAATACCAATCCTACATAAACGCTTCCCAAAAAAGAAAGTACATTTTATTCCCAGCTCATTTTATGGGCCTGGCATTACCCTAAAACCAAACTTTGGACAAAGACATTATAAGAAAACTACAGATTGTTACACCCAAGAAAAGGGTGCAAAAATCTTTAGCAAAGTTTTAACAAATCAAATCCAAAAACATATGAAAACATATGAGAGTAACTCACGACCAAGTTGGGTTCATATTTTTATGTGAGGTGATTTAACACTTTAAAATGAATATAACTTACCAATTATTTGTACTTACTATATTAAAAACTTTTTAAAAAATCTAGCCATACATCTCAGTGGATGCCAAAGAAAGTATCTGACAAAATTCAGTGCTCATTTATGGCAAAAAAATTTCTGTAAAGTAGGAATAGAAGGGGACTTCCTCAACCTGAAAGCTACCCTAAGTTTCTATTTTTCCCTGTGGCCCTAGGACTGGGAATAAGGCAGGATATGTGCCCTCACCACTTATCCAACGTTGTACTGGAGTCCTAGCTAGTACAATAGGCAAGAAAAAGAAATAAAAGATATACTGCCTGGAAAGGGAGAAATAAAACTTTTTATTTACTACAATATGATTATCTATGTAGGAAGTCTTAAGGAATCTATAAAAGAGCTTATAGAATTAAGTTTAGCAAGGTTTCAGGATACAAGGTCAATTTATAAAAAACAAATTTTATTTCAACATATTAAAACCAAATATTTTATGTGCAAATTTTAAAACAATTCCATTTACAATAGTATAAAGATGAAACAAATATAACAAAATATACACAGACCAAATCTGAAGGCAGAAAACTAAAAAGCAATAATGAGAGAAATAGATAATGACATAAATAAACGGAAATAGGTATCATGCTCATGGATTAGTATTAAAATGTCCATTCTTGGGCTGGGGTTGTAGGTCAGTGGTAGAGCACTTGCCTTGCACATGTGAGGCACTGGGTTTGATCCTCGGCACCACGTAAAGATAAATAAAGATATATTATTTTATTTTATTTTTTTTAAGAGAGAGTGAGAGACAGAGACAGAGAGAGAGAGAATTTTTTAATATTTATTTATTTATTTTTTAGTTTTCGGCAGGCACAACATCTTTCTTTGTATGTGGTGCTGAGGATCGAACCCGGGCCGCACGCATGCCAGGCGAGCGTGCTACCGCTTGAGCCACATCCCCGGCCCAAGATATATTATTTTAAAAAATATTTTTAAAAGATATCAATTCTTCCCAAATTAATCTATAGATTCAACACAGTCCCAATCAAAATCCCAGCTGGTTTTCTTTCTTTCTTGCCCCGCCCCCCCACAATGCTGGAGATTGAACTCAGGGTCTCACACATGCTGGGCATGAGCTCTAACATTGAGTCTTAACCCCAGCTCCAGCAGGGTTTTTCTTTTTTCTTTCTGTCTTTCATATATATATATAAAAATAAATTGAAAAACCGATCCTAAAATGTACATGGAAATGTAGAGGACCTAGAATAGGTAGGGGCATCACCTTTCTTGTTCACTCCTGTATCTTCTGTATTTCTAGAAGGGGGCCTGCTACGTGGGAGTACATAGTAAATGGGTGTTAAAATAATGAAAGAAGTATGAGAGAACTGTAGAGAATAAATTGAAAGGAAGTTGGCAAAAATGTTGGCAGGTTTTATTTCAGGACAAAGAAAAGTTTTCCTATTTCCCCCACAGGCACATTTTACTCTTACATTTAAACATTATTTGAATAGATCGTACATGCCTGTGGTACAAAGCAAAAGACTTAGGAACATACAAAAGTAAAATGTCTCTCTCCCATTTGCTCAGCTTTAGTAGCTATTATTTTACAATTTAGAGGAAGTACACCTAAGGGAATTTTCATTTCAGTTCATAAAAAAAGAGTAGAGGTTCATTTTCTTACAAATAAGTTAACAAACTTAAGGGTTTTTTTTCTTTTTTTTGGTTGGAGACTTTTTTTTTTTGGTCTTTTCTTTGTTAGAACTAGGGATCCAAGCCAGGGCTTTGCGTGTGAGAGGCCAGCACTTTGCCACTGAGCTACATTCCAGCTCTAACTTAACAAACTTAAAAAAATAGGAAAGGCATACTAGTTCTTTCATAGGAAAACTCAATATTATGAAGAAGCTGAGTCTCTCTAAATTAAATACAATTTAAATATCACTTCAATACAACAAGTACAGTTAAGGTTGGTTTTTGTTTTTGTTTTTTAAATAACTAGAGGGCTGGAGATGTGGCTCAGTGGCAGAGCACTTGCCTGGCATGTGTGAGGCATTGGGTTCAATTCTCAGCACCATGTATCAATGAATAAGATAAAGGTCCATTGACAACTAAAAAAAAAAAAAATTTAAATAATTAGATAAGCTGATTCTAGAATTCACTTGCAGAAGTAGCCATAAAAAGTATAGTATACGTGTAAAATATCTTTTAATAAAAATACCTTTTTTGATCAATTTCTTGTTGCTGTTTAACATGTTTATTCTCAAATTCACGAATATTTGCCACACCAATTTCTTCACAGAAGTGTTGGAAAATGTCATCTTCTACCTTTTAAATGATTTAAAAACAACTAGTTTAACAAGTAATTTTGAGAAATAGATAAGGCTTAAATAAGTTTTCATTCCAAGATTTTTATGGATTAAGCTAAAATGTAATCAAACCAAATATTACCATATTCATCCACTGCTTCCTCTTCCTTTATCTCTGTAAGTTATGCTCATCTATTTTCAAATTCTTATTCAAAAATTTAAAAAGAAAGCTCATTAACTTGCATTATTAAGTGTTTGAGCTTTATGTACCATTTAATATAAAACTGAAAGGATTCCATTTACATTGGCCATACCAAAATACAACATTCTATATAAAGAAATTAATCTTTAAAAATTTCAGATAATAAAAAAACCAATATGGTTAGAACATAGAATGAAGAATCAAAAAGATATGGAGCCAGGTGCAGTGGTATGCGTTTGTAATCCCAGGAGGCTGAGGCAGGAAGACCAAAAGCAAGTTCAAAGCCAGCCTCAGCAACTTAGTGAGGCCCTAAGCAATTAGCAAGACCCTGTCTCAAAATAAAAAATAAAAAGAACTGGGGATGTGGTTTAGTGGCTAAGCACCCCTGGATTCAATCCTTGATACAAAAAAAAAAAAAAAAAAGAAGAAGAAAGAAAAGTTCAAATGAGCTAAACCCAACAAAATAACATTTAATCTTTCATTTAAAATGTATGGTTATATGATAAAAGAGACGGACATGTTAAAAACTTTCAAATTTTAGCTGAATATAAATTAAACATGAATGTGACAAGACCGATGCAGGAGTAAGCTGCAATTAGCATAAGCAGATAATCCAAACTATGGGAAGCTACAGGTCCATATCTGGGGTGCCAGGATACTCTGTACTGTTAGACCTTATTTTGACATTATGCTCTGTTCTGGACATGGACAAGTAACAGAGCATCCAGGGGATGGTTTCTAGAGCTCATCCTAGATCCATGGTAATGTAAAATGATTAGAGAAACTGGTAATATTTAACCTGCAAAAGAGATAACGAAGGAGAAACATGAGTATGCTTTTGAAATACGTAGAAAAGGCAGAACTAAAAGCAAAAGGTGGAAGTTACAGAGTGATGGGGAGCAAATAACTTTCCAAGGATTGGCAGTACCCAACAGTGTATTGAATCAAATCTAAAAAAGTTCCTGTCACTTTATAAGCAGAGGATAGATGACCAAATGTTTATTGCTCCAGAGCCAAGCACCATACCTGGCCTGTAAGAGATGTTTAAAAAGTGACTAAGTAAACAACCTTAAAAGATAACCTGTATGACAGCTCTTCACCTCTTGGTGTGAAGGGCAGTAAAAAAAGAAAAGGCTGTATTTTTTACAAAGGGCAAGGAGAGGTTGGAGAACAGAAGTGAATACTCACTGGTCACCATCTCCTGAGACAGGCAGCAGTGGTCCTCAAAGGACACAAGGAGATCAACTGGGCAAACTAATAAAACAGCCTTCAAGCTATTTCTGACAGGGTGCTGTCACCTATCAACTTTTGCTTTAGCACACACCCAATTTGGTGTCTGGTCCAAAACTAAATCACACACATCATTTAATTATGAATATAACATACATCACCTTATCTATTCTTTCTTGAAATTCTTCAATTCGTTGCTGTTGTTCTTTGATTCCCTCACTCAACATAGTACATTGAGACTCAATATTTAATAGTTCACTTTGTAGCTGAGATTGTTCCTAATAACAAAAGAATTTTCTTTTATTAAGATGGCTATTTTAGCTTTATACAGTGAAGCCAAAAACATGATAGGTGTGTTTTAAAATAAGAGGAATCCATAAGGTGAGATAAATTCTAGTACAGATGGATAACAAGATTAAACAGCATAAAAATAATCAAAGGGGCTAGGGCTGTGGCTCAGTGGTAGTGCAACTGCCTAGCATGTGTGAGGCACTGGTTTCAATTCTCAGCACCACTTATAAATAAATAAATAAAGGTCTATCAACAACTAAAAAAATTAAAATAAAAATTAAAAAAATCATCAAAGGACTGTAATGTAATCTCAAGCAAGGGTTAAGGTATCTATAAACTACATTATGCTACATAACTAATTTCTGAACTAAGTTATGGTTCTAATTTACATCAAATTTTAAGTAAGTTCATGTACCCGATAAAAAGCAGCAAGGTGCTTCTTCTTAATCATTTCTAGTTCACTTTGTGAATATTTGAGTCGTGTATGAGTTCCTTGTGCTAGAGTCTGTATTTGCTTTAAATCTGTTTCCTTGCGGAGTATCTTCATTAAATCCTAAAAAGTAAGAGAAGCGTGAGAACATTTCACAATAGATTTTTTCACTTTCACTTGATTCTAGGAATTTATAAAATTTTTCTAATTTCTTCAGTCATCCATTGCTTACTCAAAACTGCATTGTGTTTGCATAATTTCTGCAGTTTCTCTTGCTTTTGATTTCTAATTTCATTCCACTATGATCTGGTAAGTTGCAAAAATTTCAATATTTTGTATTTATTAAGATTTGTAAAAAAAATACACACACACACACACACACACACACACACACTTGAGAGCCTAAAGTAGAACCTAAGAGGAAAGTTTACACCATAAATGCCTACATTCGAAAACCAGAGATCTTAAATATATAACCTAATGATGAATCTCAAGGCCTCAGAAAAAGAACAAACCTATCCAAAATCAGTAGAAGAAAAGAAATAATAAAAATCAGAGCATAAATAATTGAAATAGAGAATAAAGAACAATATAAAGAATCAGTTGAAGACTGGGGTTGTGGCTCAGTGGTAGAGTGCTTGCCTCACATGTGTGTAAGGCACTGGGTTCAATTCTCAACACTGCATATGAATAAATGAATAAATAAGGGTCCTCAACAACTAAAAATATATAAAAAAGAATCAATGGAACAAAGACTAGATTCTTTGAAAAGATAAACAAAATTGTCAAATCCTTAGCTAAACTAAAAGAGAGAAAAGACATATAAATACAAATAAGGGGATATTACAACAGATACCATTGAAATCCAAAGCATCATTAGGAAATATTTTGAAAAATTATGTCAACAAATTGGAAAATCTACAAGAAATGGACAAATTTATAGACACAAATGACCTACCAAAATTGAACCAAGAGAGCTGAAAAAAAAAAAAAAAACTAAATAGATCAATAACAAGCAATGAGATTGAAGCAGAAATAAAAACTCTCCCAATCACCAGTGTGTGGTTTACACTTGTAATTCCAACAACCTGGAAGGCTGAGGCAGCAGGATGCCAAGATCAAGGCCAGCTTCAGCAACTTACCAAGACCCTGTCTCAAAATAAAATATAAAAAGGACTGGAGATGTAAGTCAGTGGTAGAGTGTTCCTGGGTTCAATCCCCAAACAAAAGAAAAACCCAAAGCAAAAAAAGTCTCCCAACAAATAGAAACCAGGACCATATAGTTACTGACGAATTTTATATCAACTTTTAAAGAATAACTAATTCCCATGCTCCTCAAACTATTCCATAAAATAGAAAGGGAAAGAACTCCTTTGAACTAATTTTATGAAGCCAGCACTATCCTACTATAAACACCTGATAAGGACACAACAACAACAGGAAACTATAGGCCAATATCCTTGAGGAACAGGAATAAAAATACTCCATAAAATACTTGAAAGGTTGGTTCAACATATACAAATCAAAATTTTAATACACCACATAAACAGAATCAAAGATAAAAATCACATGATTTCTACAACTGCAGAAAAGCCTCTGAAAAAATAACATTCCTTCATGATAAAAACTCTGAATAAACTACAGAAGGATCATACCTCATCAAAATAAAGGTTAGATACAACACCCATCACCAACGTCATACTGAATGGGGGAAAGCTGAAAGAATTTATTCTCAATCAGAAACAAGACAAGTGTGTCCACTCTTACCACTTTTAATCAATAAAGTACTGAAAACTTGAGACAGAACTATAGAGCAAGAGAAAAAAATAATGTTATAAGTAGGAAAGAAGGAAACCAAACTTTTCCTATTTGCAAAGGACATAATTCTATACCTAGAAAACCCTAAAGAATCTATAAAAAGTCTCTCAGGACTCAAACAAATTCAGCAGAGTAGCAGGATTCAAAGCAAACATACAAATATCAGTAGCTTCCTATACCACCAACAATGAACTGAGAAAGAAACGAGGAAAACAATTCCATTCACAATAGCCTAAAGAAGCAAAATAAAATAACAACAACCGCCTGGCATGGTGGTATATATCTGTAATTCAGGTACTCAGGAGGCTGAGGCAGAATTGCAAGTTCAAGGACAGCCTGGGTAGCTTAGCAAGATCCTGTCTCATAATAAAAAATAAAAAGGGCTGGAAATGCAGTGGTAGATACCCCTAGGTTCAATCCCTAGAATCAAAACAAAAAAACAAAAATAAAATAACAAACAACAACCTAGGAATAAACCTAACCAAGGAAGTAAAAGACCTACCTGTACAATGAAAAATTATAAAACACTTAAGAGGCCATTTCATACTGCTTAGTGGAACTATACATCAACAAGACATAAAAATCTTAAATATTTATGCCCCAAACAATGGAACATCTACATACATCAAACAAACCCTTCACAATCTCAAGAATTAAATAGATCACAACAAAATAATACTGAGTGACTTCAACATGCCTCTTTTACCAATTGATAGATTTTCAAAACAAAAACTAAATAAAGAAGCTATAGAACTAAAATATACAATTAATGATTTGAACTTAACAGACATATAGAATATTTCATCAATTGATGACTGAATACACTTTCTTCTCAGTAGCATATGGATCCTTCTCTAAAATAGACCATATCTTAGGCCACAAATCAACTCTTAGGCTAACACAAATAGAGATAATACTTTGCATTTTATAAGATCATAATGGAATGAAATTAGAAATCAACTATAAAATAAAAACTAGAAGCTACTCAAACACTTGGAGACTAATAATACACTACTGAATGACCAATGAATAGCTAAAGAAATCAGGGGTGAAATAAAAAAATATTTAGAGGTAAATGAGAAAAATGACACAACATATCAAAATTTCTGAGACACTATAAGGCAGTTCTAGGAGGAAAGTTCATTGCATTGAGCTCATTCATTGAAAGAATAGAATATCACCAAATAAATAACCTAACTTTACATTTCAAAGCCCTAGGAAAAGAAGAAGAAATAAACACCCAAAGCAGCAGAAGACAGGAAATAATTAAAATCAGAGCTGAAATTCATTAAATTGAAACAAAAACAATTTTTTTTAAAAATCAACAAAACAAAATGTTGGTTCTTTGAAAAAATAAATAAAATTTTATAAACTCTTAGCCAAGCTAATGAAGAAAAAGAGAAAATTCAAATCACTAAAATTCGTGATTTAAAGGAAATATCATCATGGATGACACTGAAATAAAGAGATACACTGAAACTACTTTGAAAATCTATATTCCAATAAAATAGAAAAATCACAAAGACATCGACAAATTTCTAGAGACATATGACCTATCGAAATTGAACCAAGAGAACATAGAAAATTTAAACAGATCATTTTCAAGCAATGAAACTGAAGATGCCATCAAAAGCCTACCAATAAAGAGAAGCCCAGGATCAAAAGGATTCTCAGCTGAATTCTACCAGACCTTTGAAGAAGAATTTATACCTAATGCTCCTTAATTATCCCATGAAACAGAAAAGGAGGGAATCCTTCCAAACTCATTCTATGAAGCTAGTATCATCCTGATACCAAAACCAGACAAAGACATATCAAGGAAAGAAAACTTCAGACCAATATCCCTAATGAACATATATGTAAAAATTCTCAATAAAATACTGGCAAATAGCATATAAAAACATATTAAAAAATAGTGGATTTTTGCATCTAGGTTCATTAGAGATATTGGTCTGTAGTTTTCTTTCTTTGAAGTGTCTTTGTCTGGTTTAGGTATCAGGGTGATGTTGGCCTCATAGAATGAATTTGGAAGTTCTCCCTCTTTTTCTATTTCCTGAAGTAGCTTGAAAAGTATTGGTATTAGTTCTTCTTTAAAGGTTTTGTAAAACTCTGCTGTATACCCATCTGGTCCTGGGCTTTTCTTAGTTGGTAGTCTTTTTATGGTTTCTTCTATTTCCTCAATTGATATTGGTCTGTTTAGGTTGTCTATATCCTCCTGACTCAATCTGGGCAGATCATATGACTTAAGAAATTTATCTATGCCTTCACTATCTTCTAATTTATTGGAGTATAAGGATTCAAAATAGTTTTTGATTATCTTCTGTATTTCTGAAGTGTCTGTTGTGATATTGCCTTTTTCATCCTGTATGCTAGTAATTTGAGTTCTCTCTCTTCTTCTCTTCGCTAGCATGGCTAAGGGTCTGTCGATTTTGTTTATTTTTTCAAAGAACCAACTTTTAGTTTTGTCAATTTTTTCAACTGTTTCTTTTGTTTCGATTTCATTAATTTCAGCTCTGATTTTCATTATTTCTTGCCTTCTACTTCTTTTGCTGTTGTTTTGCTCTTCTTTTTCAAGGATTTTGAGATGAAGTGTGAGATCATTTATTTGTTGGTTTTTTTCTTTTTTTAAGGAATGAACTCCAAGCAATGAATTTTCCTCTTAGAACTGCTTTCAATGTGTCCCATAGATTCCGATATGTTGTGTCTGTTTTCATTTATCTCTAAGAATTTTTTAATTTCCTCCTTGATGTCTTCTATAACCCATTGATCATTCAGTAACCTATTGTTCATTCTCCAAGTGATGTATGCTTTTTCCTTCCTTCTTTTATCGTTGATTTTCAGTTTCATTCCATTATGATCAGATAAGATGCATGGTATTATCTCTACTCCTTTATATTGTCTAAGAGTTGCCCTGTGACATAATATATGATCTATTTTTGAGAAGGATCCATGTGCTGCTGAGAAAAAAGTGTAACTGCTTGATGTTGGGTGGTATATTCTATATATGTCAATTAAGTCTAGGTTATTAATTGTGTTATTGAGTTCTATAGTTTCCTTATTCAACTTTTGTTTGGAAGATCTGTCCAGTGGCGAGAGAGGTGTGTTGAAGTCTCCCATGATTATGGTATGGTGGTCTATTAGACTCTTGAACTTGAGAAGCGTTTGTTTGACGAACATAGCTGCACCATTGTTTGGGGCATAAATATTTATGATTGTTATGTCTTGTTGGTGTATGGTTCCCTTAAGCAGTATGTAGTGTCCCTCTTTATCCCTTTTGATTAACTTTGGCTTGAAATCTATTTTATTTGATATGAGTATGGACACTCCTGCTTGTTTCCGAAGTCCATATGAGTGATATGATTTTTCCCAACCTTTCACCTTCAGCCTATGTATGTCTTTTCCTATCAAATGCGTCTCCTGTAGGCAGCATATTGTTGGGTCTTGTTTTGTGATCCATTCTACTAGCCTGTGTCTCTTAATTGGTGAGTTTAAGCCATTAACATTTAGGGTTATTATTGAGATATGGGTTGTTCTTCCAGCCATATTTGTTTATTTCTGTTACTAAACATGGTTTGTTTTCCTCTTTGATTATTTTCCCCCCCTTTACGGTCCTACCTCCCACTGTTGGTTTTCATTGTTATTTTCCATTTCCTCTTCCTGTAATGTTTTGGCGAGGATGTTTTGAAGAGATGGTTTTCTAGCTGCACATTCTTTAAACTTTTGTTTATCGTGGAAGGTTTTAATTTCATCTTCCATCCTGAAGCTTAATTTCGCTGGATACACAATTCTTGGTTGGAACCCATTTTCTTTCAGTGTTTAAAATGTTATTCCAGGATCTTCTAGCTTTCAGAGTCTGTGTTGAAAGATCAGCTGTTATCCTGATTGGCTTACCCCTAAATGTAATCTGCTTCCTTTCTCTTGTAGCTTTTAAAATTCTCTCCTTATTCTGTATGTTGGGCATCTTCATTATAATGTGTCTAGGTGTGGATCTCTTATGATTTTGCACATTCGGCGTCCTGTAGGCTTCTAGGATTTGGGATTCTGTCTCATTCTTCAAGTCTGGGAAGTTTTCTCGTATTATTTCATTGAATAGACTGCTCATTCCTTTGGTTTGGAGCTCTGTACCTTCCTGTATCCCAATGACTCTTAAGTTTGGTCTCTTAATGTTATCCCATATTTCTTGGATGTTCTGCTCATGGTTTCTTAACAGTCTTGCTGAGCTGTCTATGTTCTTTTCCAGTTGAAATACTTTGTCTTCATTGTCTGATGTTCTATCTTCTAAGTGTTCTACTCTGCTGGTAGTATTCTCTCCATTGAGTTTTTAAGTTGGTTTATTGCTTCCTGCATTTCTAGGATTTCTGTTTGTTTGTTTTTTATAACCTCTATCTCCCTGTAAAGTTGATCCTTTGCTTCCTGGATTTGTTTGCGTAATTCATTGTCAAAGTGATCTTTCATTGTCTGATTTAAAATTCTGGCGAATCAGATACAAAAACATATCAAAAAAATTGTGCACCATGATCAAGTAGGATTCATCCCTGGGATGCAAGGCTGGTTCAATATACGGAAATCAATAAATGTTATTCACCACATCAATAGACTTAAAAATAAGAACCATATGATCATCTCGATAGATGCGGAAAAAGCATTCGACAAAGTACAGCATCCCTTTATGTTCAAAACTCTAGAAAAACTAGGGATAACAGGAACATACCTCAATATTGTAAAAGCAATCTATGCTAAGCCTCAGGCTAGCATCATTCTGAATGGAGAAAAACTGAAGGCATTCCCTCTAAAATCTGGAACAAGACAGGGATGCCCTCTCTTTCCACTTCTGTTCAACATAGTTCTCGAAACACTGGCCAGAGCAATTAGACAGACGAAAGAAATTAAAGGCATAAAAATAGGAAAAGAAGAACTTAAATTATCACTATTTGCAGATGATATGATTCTATACCTAGCAGACCCAAAAGGCTCTACAAAGAAACTATTAGAGCTAATAAATGAATTCAGCAAAGTGGCAGGATATAAAATCAACACGCATAAATCAAAGGCATTCCTGTATATCAGCGACAAATCCTCTGAAATGGAAATGAGGACAACCACTCCATTCACAATATCTTCAAAAAAAATAAAATACTTGGGAATCAACCTAACAAAAGAGGTGAAAGACTTATACAGTGAAAACTACAAAACCCTAAAGAGAGAAATAGAAGAAGATCTTAGAAGATGGAAAAATATACCCTGTTCATGGATAGGCAGAACCAACATCATCAAAATGGCGATATTACCAAAAGTTCTCTATAGGTTTAATGCAATGCCAATCAAAATCCCAACGGCATTTCTTGTAGAAATAGAGAAAGCAATCATGAAATTCATATGGAAAAATAAAAGACCCAGAATAGCAAAAACAATGCTAGCAGGAAGTGTGAATCAGGCGGTATAGCGATACCAGACTTCAAACTATACTACAGAGCAATAGTAACAAAAACAGCATGGTACTGGTACCAAAACAGGCGGGTGGACCAATGGTACAAAATAGAGGACACAGAAACCAATCCACAAAACTACAACTATCTTATATTTGATAAAGGGGCTAAAAGCATGCAATGGAGGAAGGATAGCATCTTCAACAAATGGTGCTGGGAAAACTGGAAATCCATATGCAACAAAATGAAACTGAATCCCTTTCTCTCGCCATGCACAAAAGTGAATTTAAAATGGATCAAGGAGCTTGATATCAAATCAGAGACACGCCGTCTGATAGAAGAAAAAGTTGGCTATGATCTACATTCGGTGGGGTCGGGCTCCAAATTCCTCAATAGGACACCCATAGCACAAAAGTTAATAACTAGAATCAACAAATGGGACTTACTCAAACTAAAAAGTTTTTTCTCAGCAAAAGAAACAATAAGAGAGGTAAATAGGGAGCCTACACCCTGGGAACAAATCTTTACTCCTCACACTTCAGATAGAGCCCTAATATCCAGAGTATACAAAGAACTCAAAAAATTAGACAATAAGAGAACAAACAACCCAATCAACAAATGGGCCAAGGACCTGAACAGACACTTCTCAGAGGAGGACATACAGTCAATCAACAAGTACATGAAAAAATGCTCACCATCTCTAGCTGTCAGAGAAATGCAAATCAAAACCACCCTAAGATACCATCTCACTCCAGTAAGATTGGCAGCCATTATGAAGTCAAACAACAACAAGTGCTGGCGAGGATGTGGGGAAAAGGGTACACTTGTACATTGCTGGTGGGACTGCAAATTGGTGCGGCCAATTTGGAAAGCAGTATGGAGATTTCTTGGAAAGCTGGGAATGGAGCCACCATTTGACCCAGCTATTCCCCTTCTTGGTCTATTCCCTAAAGACCTAAAAAGAGCATGCTACAGGGACACTGCTACATCGATGTTCATAGCAGCACAATTCACAATAGCAAGACTGTGGAACCAACCTAGATGCCCTTCAATAGACGAATGGATAAAAAAAATGTGGCATTTATACACAATGGAGTATTACTCTGCATTAAAAAATGACAAAATCATAGAATTTGCAGGGAAATGGATGGCATTAGAGCAGATTATGCTAAGTGAAGCTAGCCAATCCCTAAAAAACAAATGCCAAATGTCTTCTTTGATATAAGGAGAGTAACTAAGAACAGAGTAGGGACGAAGAGCATGAGAAGAAGATTAACATTTAACAGGGATGAGAGGTGGGAGGGAAAGGGAGAGAGAAGGGAAATTGCTTGGAAATGGAAGGAGACCCTCAGGGTTATACAGTGGAGGGGGTAGAGAGAGAGGAGGGGAGGGGAGGGGAGAGGTGGGGAGGGGGGATGGTGGAGGATGGGAAAGGCAGCGGAGCACAACAGACACTAGTATGGCAATATGTAAATCAATGGATGTGTAACTGATGTGATTCTGACAGAAAAAAAAAATAGTGTACCATGGTCAAGTGGAGTTCATTCCATGGATGCAGATTGGTTAAACATACAGAAATCAATAAACATACTTCATCAAATCACATGATTATCTCAATAGATGCAAAAAAAAGCATTTGACAAAATTCAGCATCCATTCATGCTCAAAACACTAAAAAACTAGAGATAGTAGGAACCTACCTCCACATTTTAAAAACAATCTAAACATGAGGCCAACATCATTCTAAATAGAGAAAAATTGAAAGAATTCCCTCCAAAAACTGGAACAAGACAGGGCCACCCTCTTTCACCACTCCTATTCCACATAGTCCTTGAAACCCTGGCCAGAGCAATGAGACAAAAGAAAGATTTTAAAGGGATACAAATAGGAAAAGAGCCTAAACTATCCCTATTTGCTAAGACATGATTCCATATTTAGAAGACCCCCAAAACTCCACTAGAAAGCTTCTAGAACTCATAAATAAATTCTGCAAAGCATCAGGGTATAAAATTAACACCCATAAATCAATTGCATTCCTATACACCAATGATGAATCAGCTGAAAGAGAAATCAAGAAAACGATCCCATTCACAATAGCCTTAAAAAAAATTTGGGAATTAATCTAACAAAAGAGGTCAAAGACTTCTACAAGGAAAACTACAGAACACTAAAGAAAGAAATTGAAGACCTCAGGAAATGGAAAGATCTCCCATGTTCTTGGATAGGCAGAATTAATATAGTCCAAATGGCCATACTACCAAAAGTGTTACACAGATTTAATGCAGTTCCTATTAAAACTCCAATTATGTTCTTAATAGAAATAGAAAAAACTGCCATAAAATTCATTTGGAAAAAATAATAAGAGTCCCAGAATAGTCAAAGCAATCCTTAGTGAGAAAAGTGATACAGGAGGTTTCACAATTCCAGAACTTAAATTATACTACACAGCTATAGTAACCAAAATAGCATGGTAATGGCACAAAAATAGACATGAAGACCAAAGGAACAGAATAGAAGACACAGTGACATACTCACATAAATACAGTTATCTAGTCCTAGACAAAGGTGCAATAAAAGATAGCCTCTTGAAAAATGGTGCTGGAAAAACTGGAAATCCATATGTAGTAGGATTAAACTGAACCCCCCTCTCTCACTTTGCACAAAACTCAAAATGGATCAAGGACCTAGGCATTAGATCAGAGACCCTGCACCTACCAGCAGAAAAAGTAGGCCCAACTCTCCATCGTATCAGCTTAGGAATCGACTCACTCAACAAGACTCCTCAATTGCAAGAAGTAAAATCAGAAATCAATACATGGGATGATAACAAATTAAAAAACTTTTTCACAGCAAAGGAAACAATCAAGAATGGTAACAGAGAGCCTACAGGATGGTAGAAAATCTGGGCCTCAGATAGATAAGAACTCAAAAAACTCAACATCAAAAAACCAAATCACCCAATCAATAAATGGGCAAAGGAACTAAACAGACAACTCACAGAATATGAAATGGTCAAAAAAATATGAAAAAATGTTCAACATCTCTAGCAATTAGAGAAATGCAAATTAAAACTATACTGAGATTCCATCTCACTCCAATCAGAATGGCAATTATCAAGAATATAAATGACAAGCTGGGTGTGGTGGTGCACGCCTGTAATCACAGCTACTTAGAATGCTGAGGTAGGAGGATCATGAGTTCAAAGCCAGACTCAGCAAAAACAAGGCACTAAGCAACTCAGTGAGACCCTATCTCTAAATAAAACACAAAATAGGGCCGGAGATGTGGTTCAGTGGCTGAGCGCACCTGAGTTCAATCTCTGGTTACCACCCCACCCCCCACCCGCCCACAAAAAAATACAAGTAACAATAAATGTTGCAAGGATGTGGGGGAAAAGGTTCACTCACACATTGCTGGTGGGCCTGAAAACTGTTGCAACCACTATGGAAAGCATTATGGAGAGTCCTCAGAAAACTTGGAATGGAACCACCATTTGACCTGGTTATCCCACTCCTTGGTTTATACCCAAAGACTTAAAATCAGCATACTATAGTTAACACAGCCACATCAAAGTTTATAGCAGCTCAATTCCTGAACCACCCTAGGTACCACCTTCAACAGATAAACAGATAAAGAAAATGTGGTATATATACACAATGAAATATTACTCAGTCATAAATAAGAAATGAAAGTATGGCATTTGCTGGTAGACTATCACGCTAAGTGATATAAGCCAGTCCAAAAAAAACCAAAGGCCAAATGTTCTCTCTGATATGTGATGCCAACCCAAAACAAGGGAGGGTAGGGAGGGGAAGAATAGAAGTCCACTGAATTAGACAAAGGAGAATGAAGGGAAGGGAGTGGGGAGGAGAATAGGAAAGACAGAAGAATTAATTGGACATAACCTTCCTATCCTTGTATACAAATACCTGACAGGGTCACTCCACATCATATACAACCACAAGAATAGGATCCTAATCCAAATAAATCATACTGCATGTATACAATATGTCAAAATACTCTCTACTGTCATTGATATCTAAAAAGTATAAATAAAAATTTTTTTAAAAACACTCAAGAGAGAAACTGAAGAAAACACTAGAAGATAGAAAGACACCCCACGTTCACAGATTAGGAGAATTAATGCTATTTAAAGTCATATTACCAAAAGTGATCTACAGAGTTCATGTAATCCTCATCAAAATACCAATGAAATTCTTTACAGAACAAGAAAAAAATCCTAAAATTCACGTGGTGCCTAGATTAATTCACTAAATATCCTCAAGGTTTATCCAGATTGTAGCATGCACCAGAATTTCCTTCCTTTTAAAGGCTGAACAATATTCCATTGTAGAACGGATCACAGAAGAACTCAAGACATTATTTCTACCTAGCTCCCACCTAGTTAAGGTAAGACACACAGAGGGAACTTAGTATGGCAAGATTAATTTCAAGTTGCCATCTTCCTAGAACTTTCTCTGTGCCCAATGTCTAAATTTTAAGTCTTTAAAAGTGGAGCATATCTACAACTTAAACATCAAATGTGGTCATATGCTTGGAAAAAAAGATTAAAATTGTCAAGTAACCTTGCCACAACAGCTCCTTGAATCAAAAACTAATAATTTGTAAACAAAATAAGAATATTAGGAAAAATGAATATTCTGAAAGCATTCTATTGATTTAGTATCTGTTATCAAATAAATGGGGGATTACAATATTGTAATGGGGGATTACATATCAAATAAATGGGGGATTACAATATTTAATGAATGAGACTTCTACAAAATACCAAGTCAGAACTAGAAGGAAGTATTGTTCAATCTTTTTGTGATCTTCTCTTTAGAAAGAGGTCTTTCTAAGCATGAAACGTTCTAATATCCAGAAGTTATAAAAGATTTAAAAATTTGGCTGAAGATTAAAAACAGACAGGCACACCTGTATGGTGCACACCTGTAATCTCAGTGGCTCAGGAGGCTGAGGGAGGTGCAAGTTCAAAGCCAGCCTCAGCAATTTAGTGAGTCAAATGTCAAATGGCAAAAGGAATAAATAAAATAAATAAAAGGAATAAATAAAATAAAGTATATACCCCAAATCTCAAAAAGGTTAAAGAAGAAAATAGGATATAAAGGACTACTTTCTGCATGATGCTTTTTACATGAAAGTCTAGAAGAGAAAGACTGCAATGACAGGAAGGATACTGCCAAGTCTAAAGAGTCTAGGGATGGGGACTGGTTGTAAAGGAGTTTGGCGGACTACACACATTTGTGGAAATGTACTGAAAGGAATGCTTAAAACTAGTGAGCATAATTGTACATAAATTATACCCAATTTTAGAATGTATATGATTAAGGATTAAGTTACTTGTTATACAAATAACATTAAACTAGGTAACAAAATAACAACCTAATACAAAAATGTGCATAGGAAATAAGCAGTTAACAGAACTTATTTTTATTTTTGAAAATCCACTTAGTCTTAAAATACAATTGTTCTCCTTAATATTTTATAAGTATAGGACTTGGATTTACCTTTAGCTCTTGGACCAACTGGCTTCTTCTGTCTCGTAGATTCTTTAACTCTTTCTCATCCCAGCATCTAGCCTTGTGTTTTAAGTCACTTGATCCTCCAGAGATAACCCCAGATTTTAAAAATAGTGTTCCATCAAGAGCTACTGTCTGTAAAATCAAAAATATTTTACCCTAGAGGAATGTATATAGAAGGTAAAAATAAGGACATAATGTGGCAATATTTGTAGCTAAGAATTTGTAGATGAAAACAATTCTGAACTTTACTAACAAAATATACTCTTTATGCAGGACACAAATAAATAAACCACAAATACAAAACTTACCTTACTATGGCACAAAGCAATTCTCAGCAACAAACTAGCAGCAAATATAAAGGTTCAAAATAAGTTGTATATTACTTCCAAACATATTCAATATTGAAAAAAGCAAAAACTAAGAACATTTATATTTAATAGCCAATAGTTTGCATTACACAATTCTGTGTTTTGAAGAATTGGACATAAATGTCTGACATATCATGAAAATGGTCTTAATAACTTCAGATATCCAAAATAGACACATAACTCAAGATCAAATATGAAATGCAAATGGAGCCAAGGTATAAGAGAGCCTGGAGTTTATAGTCCTCTGAGGAAACATACACCTTATGAAATAAATGAAATTAATTCTCAACGTTTTGCAAATGTTCCTGATTCATTAATCAGAGTAGGAAACCATCTGTGAGAGACTAAAAGTAATGTGAGCTAACAAAAAAGGGGGAGAGAAACAGATGAGAATCTCACTCATGTTCCCTCACTTGAGACTTCTCTGCCTGTCTCAGGGACGGGAGCCAGTGAAGGGGGATGGTGGCCACAGGGAATCATGCCAGCAGGGAAAAGGAAAGTGAACCCAATATCACAAGAGAAAACAACGAGAAGATACTAGAAATAGATTCAGAAATCTGGAAGCATAAAAGTGGAGGGTTCCTGTCCACAGAAGTCTCCCTGAGGCAGCGAAGCTTCTGCATTTGCTGGGTGCACTAAATGTTACATTTGACCGAAAACTATTCATTCCCATTCACAAAATGGAATCCTGGCAGAAAGCACTCGGGAGTCCCTAGTTAACAAGGCAGACTGCTTTTACAGTACTGCTGTGCCACCCAGCACCTGGGTTCCTCCTCAGGGAGATAAGCTCACCGGGTTCTGGAGGGACCTAGGGGTCCCTTTCCTCTCAGATGTTAGTTTGACAATGAACTGCTCATAGGAGCTGCAGGAACTCTTTAGATGAGCCCCTAGGTCTCCACCTGACACCAGCAGCAGTGGCATGGAAGCTGAACTCCTGCTGCCAAGTTCTGGTCTGGTCAGCAATTTCCCTACCAGGAAACCAACGGTTAACATACCTGGTTTACTCCTCTCACTTCATCATAAAACCATAAAGAAATATGGAACAGGCTCTCTCCTAGAATATTTTAAGCTTGTGCTACTTTTATCTGGCCAAAGCACAGCTCTTTGTGGAACGCTTCTCAGCTTTTGAGTGTTTCTTAACAAAGTTGACTTTATGTCTGTGATAGACACATTTACCATGTGTGTCTGTGATAGAATAATATAACACAGGCACTGTGTGGTCCAAGATGACTCTTAGAGCCAGGCTATGGTGGCGGTGTCTCAATAAAGATGGGAAGGCCTTATTACAAAACTTTCTTGGCAGGCCCTCCAATGACTGCCCCTGACATCCAGTGGCCACTCCTGGACTGTTCCTCAATGAGGTCAAGGATCTGCTAGGAAGAAGAGAGGGATATCAAGTTTTAGTCTCTGATGGAGAGGTGGAGGGACAGAGGGAAAGGGTGCTCACTGGTACTGGAGCACAGATGACTAAAAAGACATCGCACATGAGTGTGCATGTGTCACAGCAATGAGATGAGGAAAGAAGAAACTTGAGACAGTTTGGAAATCCCAGGAGAGTTAAGGAATAAATGAAGAGATGAAGCTAATAAGCCAACATGGGGCTCTCTGCAAGCTACCAAGGAAGAATGTGGATGGAATCCCACTGATTAATGGAACTTGTAGAGGGGTAGAAAGAAACACAGCTTAGATCTACCATTCTGGGGTAGATCTATGTGGAAATGGACTGGCCTAAGCAAAGCCAGAGGTGATGGTGTACCTTCAGCCAATAGTACCTCAGTAAAGAAGAGGGGAGAGATTGAGAGAAATAGGACACATTAACAGAGAAGCCAGGAAGTTCAGAGAATTCTTGGGGAAACAGCAGACTTTCATTTGGCTGGAATAGAGGTATCAAGAACTGAGTTGAAGAATATAGGAGAGATCAAGATTTAGAA
Source organism: Marmota flaviventris (assembly GCF_047511675.1). Lineage (NCBI taxonomy): Eukaryota > Metazoa > Chordata > Mammalia > Rodentia > Sciuridae > Marmota > Marmota flaviventris. Next base: position 4,369,421 of record NC_092500.1, on the reverse strand, counting down.
AAAGAACACAAACTTAGTTTTAGACATGCTGATTTTACAGTACTTATGGCCTAATATTTTACTTACTTATAATGTACACTATTTTCTGTATTGTCATCTCATAGATTATACAAAAATTGTAACATAAATTTACAATAAGACAATTGTATGCATACAATTAAAATAGAAGCCAGATACTATGCAACATGCCTATAATCCCGATATTGGGGGGCAGGGCATGAGTGCTGAGGATGGAACCCAGGGCCTCACATATGTCAGGCAAGTGCTCTATCAGTTATATCTGAAGCCCTGCTTACAATAGGTTTTCCATGCAGAAATTCTTTTTAATTATTATTATTTTTTTATGTAGTGCTGAGGATCAAACCCAGTGCCTCACACATGCTAGGCAAGCACACCACCACTGAGCCACAACCCCAGCCTCAGAATTTTTTTGTTAAATATCACTGTCTATCTTTTATAGCTTTTTTTCATAATGAAAAGGCTTTTTTGCTTTTTTTCCATGCTTATTTATTTATTTATTTATTTATACTAGGGATTGAACCAGGGGTGCTTTACCACTGAGCTACATCCACAGCCCTTAATTTTTTATTTTTGAGATAGGGCCTTGCTAAGGTGCCCAGGTTGTCCTAAAACTTGTGTTCCTCTTGCCTCATCCTCCTGAGTAGCAGGAATTATAGGTGTGTGCCACTACTCCCAAATGGTTTCATTTTTTTCCTATAATCCTAATCCACCTGGAATTTATTCTGATACAAGGTAAGAGGATTATATTCAACTATATTTTACTCTAGATGGTATCCAGTAAAGTAGCACCCTATGCTTTTATTCATTCTTGTATGATGTGTGTCTGCATGTGTTTGGTGCTGGGTATTGAACTCAGGGCAAGACCCTTAGTCTTGTGTAACTTTTGAAAAAGCTATCTTTTCACAAATTATGGTACTATACTTTATGACATTCTTGGGAGTCTGGTTTTTTCCATACTATATTAAAAAGAGTAGAGAATATTTTTCTATATACATTCTATATATGTTTTAGAGTAACAACCTAATTCATCTATAGATGAATGAAGCACATTACAGTTATCTCTGGAATGAATGATGAAATCCATGGAATAGATGGAAAATTACATGTATATAAAGAGATTCGGATTTTAAAACTCTAACATATAAGTTTTTAAAATATTTAAATACTGAATTATAAAAAATGATACCCAAACTAGAGCTAGCAGAATTGCACAGTTTGTATCATGGAGTATGTCATTTATTTATATATATATAATTTATAAAAACATCAAAATATTTTGTGATGTCTCTTGCAATGTTTTTTTTTTTTAATATTGTTTTAGTTGCCAATGGATTTTTTACTGTTTATTTATGTGTGGTCTGAGGATTAAACCCAGGGCCTCACACATGCTAGGCAAGCTCAACCCAGTAATGTTTAAACAAAGAAAATTCTAAAATATTGATATCAAGTCTATGGAAAATCAGAAACACAAATTACAAACACTGGATGATTTCTGTGAAAATGTGACATCTATTCATATGTCTTACCCAACCTAAAACAGAAAAATTCTTTAAAAGTTCGTGGAATATAGTTATAATACAAATAAGATGTATAAGACTCCTTAAAATTTTGAAATACATAAGAAGATACAACCTAATGAGATAAGATAAAGCATGTTATTACAAACAAGAGAGAAGTCATAAAAATCTGTTAAATGAAGGAATAAATAGTTATCTTCATGGGATTAAACTATCCATAAAAATTTTCAAAAATCAATTTTATAAACATACAAGTCAATTTTAGTAGTTAACTTGATAGCAAAATAAGCAAGATACTTTAAAAGCTCACTATTACTTCTGTTTAATATGTAGAAATCAATGACAGTGATTACTAAAAGACATTAACACTATTATTGACAGAAGTATGTATGAAAGGAGTCAGGTGCGGTGGCGCACACCTCTAATACTAGCAGCTTGGGAGGCTGATGCAGGAGGATTGCCAAGTTCAAAGCCAGCCTCAGAAAAACGCACTAAGCAACTCAGTGAGACCCTGTTTCTAAATAAAATACAAAAAAGGACTGGTGATGTGGATATGGCTCAATGGTTAATTGCCCCTGAGTTCAATCCCCTGTACCAAAAAAAAAAAAAAAAAAAAAAAGTATGAAAGCTTTATCATGTTAGATAAATGAATAAATATAATACTGGAAATCCTTACATCTCATAAGAATAGTTTGCTTTATTTGCGATTCTGGACATTCTAGATAAATATATTATTGACTATTAAATAAAACCATCATCGTTTTTGAGATTTGCCAGATACTATTATAGCATTAAGCCTTATGTTACTTAAGTTAATCCTTATTATTCCCACAATATACATACTATCATTTTCCCAATTTAAATTGAGGGGTCTAGAAACTCGCCTAAAGTCACACTGGTCTTTTTACAGCTGTACCCTTAAGCGCTATGTTATACTTCATTACAAATGTAGCTTAACAAAATATGCCACATCATTTGAGGAATTTGACATTGCTCAATGCAACACAAACTATTCAGATGAAAGTAAAACAATATTTATTTTTAAAATCAAAATTATTCCCTTGAAAGCCAGTAATCTCATTTCACTTGTACTTTTTATTATAAATTCAATTGTGCCAAACCTTGAACGTATAAAAGAAGAGTTAGGATCCCCTCTTAAGTTATGTAAGAATTAAGCCAGAATGTAAACACCAAAATCTTTCCTACTTTCAAAAACACATGTACTGAGGGGAGGGGAGGGGGGATAGTAGAGGATAGGAAAGGCAGCAGAACACAACAGACACTAGTATGGCAATATGTAAATCAATGGATGTGTAACTGATATAATTCTGCAATCTGTTTATGGGGTAAAAATGGGAGTTCATAACCCACTTGAATCAAAGTGTGAAATATGATATATCAAGAAATTTGTAATGTTTTGAACAACCAACAATAAAAAATTAAAAATTAAAAATTAAAAATAAAACAATCTGAATCAGACACAAATTGCCAAATGCCACATTTTATGGTGTAAAAAAAACACATGTACTACAGGAAAATTCAAGGAAAATCTGGGGTTCAGCAGATTTGTATACCATGTTATATTATATATTATTTTATATAAAATTTTAAAAACTGCCATATATATATAAAATTTATAAAACTCCCTTTATATCTGGTATATCTCTATATCAGACTTTGCTTTGAAAAAATTTTAAATGAGGAATAAATAAAACAGGATTTAAAATCTAATTTCTAAAACCTAGTTTATGATGTTGAGATACAGCAGAAGTTAAAATTTTTCATTTCTTTTTATTTTTCTGTGGTACTAGGTATTGAACCTTACACCTCGCACTTGCTAGGCAAGCACTTTACCACTGAGCTGCATTTCCAGTTCTTTAAGATAAGGCCTCACTAAGTTCCCCAGGCTGGCCTCAAATTTGTAAGCCTCCTGCCTTAGCCTCCAGAATAGCTTGGATTTATAGATATATGCCACCACACTTGGCTACAATATTTTCAAAACTCAAATGAACATTATAAAAACTGATACCATGACCATCTTAGGTTCCCTGCTGGTTTTGCTTATAAAACAGAACATATGAAAGCATATATAAAGATCTGTGTGGAATGCAGCCTGTGAATACTGCTGTGACTTATCTAAGTGGGACCAAGTCTCTTACTTTTCGCCTTTCAGGTCCATCGAATGCAACATGTCTTGCTTCTTCCACAGTCTCGCACACAAGACCATTTCCACACACAAACTGAATCACCTTCTTCAGCTGAGGAAACTGAGTTTTTATGACATCAATCATCATTTTACAGCCTTTGATCTCTCTTAGTCTTTCATTGATTGGCTTGATCTGAAAGATTTAAAAAATATTTTATATACTAGTTACAGTAAAATGAAAGCCAAATGCTCATTGATGTTCTTTCTTACAATACATACAGAAGCATAACAGCAAAATGTTAACAGTATGCAGTTGTATGTGATAAAAGTTTGACAAGGATATAATAAATTATATCCCACATTGTCTTATCCAGTATCTTTTAAAAATACAATAACTTCACCAAAAGCCAGAAGTTGTATATAACTTATATATTCAACCCTTGTCACTAACTAGTTGGGATATAACAATGCATACAAATGTTTCATTGCTGTCTAAATCATAAAATCTAGTGGAAAACAAGATTCACTTAGATATTTTTCAAAAAAGTAGCAAACACTATGGGTCTTAAAAAACTCTTTAGACTTGGATGATCAGGAAATCCTTCAGACCTTCTTAGACATGACTTTCAGGCTTGGCCCCTGAGTATCTGCAATGTATTACTAGAATCCTTGCTTTTGTTAAATAGAACAAAGCAAAACCCTACATACAAACACCTTTTTGTTTTATGTATGTATACACACACGTAGTTTGGAAATGCATGTATTTACACATATATAAATATAGGTTGGGAATACATATTTAAACAAACTGAGTGCATGGAAAAGCAATCTAAAGTAGTACTATAAAAGAATCAGGCAATGAGAGGATAGAAGTATTCCCTTTATATCTGGTATATCTCTATATCAGACTTTTAAAAAATAAGTTGGTTTTGAAAAAATTTTAAGTGAGGAATAAATAAAACAGGATTTTAAAAGGCAGATGAATTAGGATAAGTAGTTTTAGTTAGCAGAATAGAAAAAAGTGTGGTAGCAGAAAAGGCAGGTCTGGTCATGAGTACCATCAGCTAGTGTTTGCTGTCCCGGCTTTGTGTAGGGGCTGTGCCAGGCAGTTTGCACATAATGACTCCTTGAAATCCTCCAATAAGGTAAGGACTTATTACTTTATTCCACAGATGAAAAAACCAAAACTCAGAAATTTGGAAATAAGTCAGTGAGAGCTATTTAGGAATAGGGTTGAGATTCACTCAGGACAGTCCAATTCTAGAGCATGTGCTCTTTTTATTTATTTGTTTGTTTGTTTGTTTATTTTTCAGTGGACACAACATCTTTATTTTATTTTTACGTGGTGCTGAGGATCGAACCCAGCACCCCGCGCATGCCAGGCAAGCGCGTCACCGCTTGAGCCACATCCCCAGCCCTAAGGGCATGTGCTCTTAACCACTGTATCCTTAGCCTGCAGTTCAGTCTTCAGCACTGGACCAAACAGAACATTTTCCTTAGTAGGCAAGGAAAACAATCACTAAAGGGTATAACTCATATGAGAGTTCCTGCTCAGGAATTTAGATTCTGGATGTGCTTAGGCATCTAAATACACACTTCAAGGCTCAAAATTTAGCCTGCTCTGCCAGAGCTGAGATACTAGATCAAATATTTACAATGGGCTGAGCTGGCATTTGACCAACAGACTATATGTCTTATCCATCTCCCATATTCTGCTGTAGAACAAAATACACTGTTGGCTAGTAGGCAGAGTGTGCACTCTAAGAGCAATGGAATTAGACATGAAGGTGGATTTATGGCAAAACTAGATCAGGGGAAATGATGGGATGTCAAGATAGCAGCCACTTGCTATTATCCTTCATTTGTCAATACATTAATTAACACCAGCTGTTTGAATACTGGCTAAGTGGCATCCAAGATATTGTTTTTTTTCCCATAGCTACCATAGTTGTAAGCAATAAAGATATGTTTTAACAGATGAGATTTTACCACTACTTGATACTAAACATTACAACTTTCTTACATCAAGATAATCTAGAGCAAGGAACGTCTCAGGTTCGGCTCTTTCCTCCTTCAGAAATCGAATACAATCTCTTGCTACCTTTTCAGACACTACAACAATGGCAATCATGTACCGGCCAAAAAGCTTAGTCACAGCCAGCTGGTATTTCTTATGAATAGGATGACACAGGTCAAGCAGTCTTCCAAACTTAGCAGGTTCCAAAAAAGGAGAGAATAACAAATACATTAGTGAGAAACATATAATCATTGATTTATAATGTAACAAAGAAACAGACAAAACTAATTTTATAAAATTATACATGTAATAATGGAGTCTCATTCAAATGGACCTAACTTTCATTATGAAATAAATGCCCATTTAGGCATGTCACACTTCATTTAAGAAGAGTAATGAAGAAGGACTAGCTTTACCAAAGTATTAAAATATTTTATAGAAGTACAGTAATTAAATAATATGAGTTTATTCCCCTATTTATTAGATAAGAATCTACAAGGCACCTACAATGTGCAGGGACTGAGGAAGACATTACTGAACAAAAGATATTCTCTGGCCTCCTAAAATGTTTAGTCTACTAAGGAAGAAAGACATAAATAATCAACAATAACATGAATGTATAAAACAGAGTTAGACACTAAGAGTGTTCTGAGGGAACATAACAGGGACCAGGTTGGCCCAAGAGGTTAGGAAAGGCTTTTCACAAAAAAGATACTTCTTGCAGCAGCTGACAGCACTAGGGTACTTAGAGTAGCAGGCCTTAGAGTAGCTGAAGATTTAACTTTATATCTTCGGGCTCTTTCTTCCGTTGTTGGTTCTCCCTGAGGCATACTGATTTCCTGAGAGACCATCACTCTTTCATATTTATTCTCTCTGCTTTCATTGTTTAAACCTCTTTGTTTTTCTTTTGTTCCCCTTTTTCTCAAGTCTTTCTTTTGAGTCAATTTTTCAGCTGTATAATCTCCTCCTTTCCACTACTACTTTACTAGTATTCCTTGCTACTTCTAATTTTTCTGTTAGTTTTTAATTAAATGGGAGTATTTAGTAATAATGTTTGATCTTGATTTTTTTCCATTCTATAGTTTTAGCTTACATTTGAATGTTGTCCACAGCACAAAACACTTATGGGGGATTTTGTTCTATAACTGTATGGACAGGGCTCTTTGGCTTCTAAATATTTTCAAATACTTTTTTTCTCTTTTGAGTATATGCTGATAGCTGCCATGGTGATCCTTTCTACCTTGCTTTGTGTAATGTGGGCAGTTCTGTTCAGATCACTCCACTACTGATGGATAACTTCTAGGTTTCTTTCCCACAGAACTGAGATGCCATCTCCTCTGGACAGTAAGTGATGGAACACCTACTTCCCATCCTACTCACTTTCCTAAAACCCAAGGGCTTGGAAGGCAGGGCATGTGAGCGCTCTCAGCCAATGCTTTGTAAGAAAACACTTTACTTACCTATTTCTGCTTTCTGTGAGACTAACACTCCAGATGGTTTTTTGTTGTTGTTGTTGTTTTTGAGGGAGGGGAGGGTATCAGGATTGAACTCAGGGCCACTCAACCACTGAGCCTCATCTCCAACCCTATTTTGTATTTTACTTAGAGACAGGGTCTCACTGAGTTGCTTAGCGCCTTGCTTTCGCAAAGGCTGGCTTTGAACTCATGATCCTCCTGCCTCAGCCTCCAGAGCTGCTGGGATTACAGGTGTGTACCATCACTCCTGGCTCTCTCTTGAGTTTTTAATTAGTATCCTTCTCCCTTGGGATAGGAAGACAAACCTCATTTGGAAGAAAGGGATTTTAAAAGGCCTCTCAATGAGGAGCCCTAAAGTCTTAATTTCCATCAGAGAGCATCAGAGGTTTACATTTCCTGATTCACCAGTTTTTAAATCTAACTCCCTCCAGTTAGAAGAGGAAAAGGAAACAAATATATGCATTTGCTTCTTGCTAGATCTTAATAGGTACTGGGAAAATTCTTAGAAATTAGTCAGTTCATCAGTTTGGCTTCTGCAGAGTTCAGACAAGCAATGGTATACTTCAGTCTTTTTTTCCCCCTATCATTTTTTGAAATTTATGGCATTAGGTTGTTTGGCTTTTTCTTTTTTTTGAGCTTTTTCTTCAAATTAGTTTTTATTATTTTTTCTGTGAACTGAGGGAATGAGATTCTGTGATCTAGCTCAATCATTATCCAGAAGTCAAAGACAACATATAAGAGTTGGAAAATCAAAAAAGATGAGGTAAGGGAGAAGATAGGTATACAGAGAGGCAGGAAGCAAACCATGAAAGCAGTAGTGTCAAGGAAGTCAAGGGTAGGTGTTCTGAAATAGAGTGATGGCTAGCAGTGTCAAGTGATGAAAATAGGCCATCACCAAACAAGGCATGCACAGGGTACACTGATGTTAATGACAAGAGTCAGATGCCAGACCCCTGAAACCCAAGAAAATAATGCTGTGAGACTAACACTCCAAACAAGAGATGATTGGATTTTGGCCAATGAAACACACTTTGCAATATTAGAGTGGACAGAAAATTAAAAACATGCCAATGAGACTACTAAAAATATATTTTAAAAAACTGAAACTGTGAAGAACAAGAGGTTTGCAGCTGGTTAAGGGACTCAAACTGCTTCACAGCCATATGTGGGATACTGGCATATATGTTTGCTGGTACGGTGTTCATGTCAATACTCCCGCTAATAGTCATGTATCTGTAGACATGAACTAGAAGTTATTCACATCTAACCCTAATTATTTACTGTGAAATAAATTATTATAATTATTAAAATAATAATAGTCAAATTTTATATTTGACTATTATTATTTATAATAGTCAAATACAAAATTAAATAATTTTGCTTCATAATAATGGTAATATTTCTAATCCCAGCTAAGATTATTTTCACCAAATGAGAGTGCTCTGCCTTGTTATAATTACCACTGAATCTGGGTAAAGTCTTTTAAGGTGCTCCAGAACTTCTGCTCTCTTTTGCTGACGTCTTCCCTCATGGGTATCAATTCCAGCATTCTGCAATTCACTTCTAATAAGATTCAGCTCTTCATTAACTTCAGACATTCTTGATTTTGTTTTTCCAATTTCATCCACAAGGTTTTCCTCTTGCTGTTTCTTCTCTTTTAGGCAATCCCTGCATTATAGCAAAAAGAAATACCAGATACATCATAGCTTTGTCTGCCACTGCAGAAAAATATGGTAGTGCTCTATCAATTTTTTTAGGGTGGAGGTACCACGGATGAAACTCAGGGGCACTGGGCACTGAGCCACATCCCCAGTCCTATTTTGTATTTTATTTAGAGACAGGGTCTGAGTTGCTTAGCACCTTGCTGTTGCCGAGGCTGGCTATGAACTTGAGATCCTCCTGTCTCAGCCTCCCAAGCTGCTGGGATTACAGGCATGCACCACCATACTTAGTGTTCTATCGATCTTTTTAAAATATTTTTTAATTGTTGATAGACCTTTTTATTCTTTTATTTATTTATTTATATATATATGTAGTGCTGAGAATTGAACCCAGCACTTCACACAAGCCAGGCAAGTGTGCTAATGCTGAGCCCCAGCCCCAGCCCATCTATCAATTTTTAAAGGATAAAAATATGCCTAACATCAAATATGGGCAAAAGAGCGTTTGATAATTCTTTGTTGATTCAAAACCACATATTTCTGGATATGAAAAAAGTAAGAATAGCTCACTATAACCAGAAATATCATTATGAGTTTACTAATAAGAAATACCAATTAAAAAGAAATCCTCAGTGGCATAATATCTAGGTTATATTTGACTTCATAACATAACTGGGGAATTTAAGTTTCACTACTGCTAAATGTTTATATTTTCAAAATTTAAGCATTTTACTTATTACGTGGCTAAGTAAAATTGTTAATAAGCAATCGTTAATAAAGATTGTTAATCTTTAACAATCTATAATGGAATGAGAATATCTAACACAGGGCTGGCATTCATTTGATGTATAGAAATATACTGGAGAGAGAAGAAAGCTGTAAGACGTTTTCTCTCTACCTACATGCATGTCTTTGTATACTCCTCCAACTTCTCTATTCGTTTTTTATGATCTTCTATTTGTTCTTTTATTTGTTTTAGATTTCCCTAAAATAGGAAATGAAACCTGAAATCAATTACAGCAATTCCAAACCAATACAATTACATGCCTACAACTTACTGTATCATAAGTTGATATAAATTTGAAATATCATATACCAAATATGAAAGTGTTTATGAAAGTAAATTTTAATTTTGAGATGGAAATGTGATATAGAGTTTTGAAGCCACACATATCAAGGTTCAAATCCTTATTCTTCCATGTGCTAAATATTTGATCTCCAGTGACTTCACTCTAGTAAATTCAAACTCCAAGAGGACGATTTTCAAATACCTGTGTATCTCCTATCTGTCCTTCAAACTAAATCAGTCAATAAATATTTATTCATGGACACCATGTGGTAGCAACTACAGAACAATAATGAACAGGACAGTCTCTGCACTCAAGGACTAATATCTGGTGGGAAAAACAGACAATTACATACATAATTACAGTAGAGAAGTTTAGTGTCACAGTAACAAGGAACCTGTAGAGCAACTAACAGGTGCAGTGCAGGACTCCCCAAAGTCTTGCTCTATTGGTCCTTTTTCATTAAATCCAAACCCTGGGGCACAGGCTCCCTTTTCTCAGGGAGGGAGCGGAGTGTTCTAAGGTGTTCTGGATGCCAAAACCATGGATAGTATTGAATTCTATACATGCCATTTTTTCCTATAATTATGTATAAGTTAGACATAGTAAGAGAATAATACAATAAATAATAAAACAGAACAATTATAACTATATTATAATAAGTTATTTAAAACTTATGAATTATTTCTAGAATTTCATGGTTTTGAATGATGGCAGATCATGGGTAAATAAAACCATGGAAAATGAAACTGGATAGAGGAACTATCATAGTCTGCAGCTGGCTTCCTGTCTGGGAAGTGGCCAGAATAAAGGCTGGGAGATGGATATTCCAGGTGACTGAACTCACTACGTGAAAGGTTTACAATGGACACAATTATGCATCCTTCCTTTAAGAAGCTTCCAGTTTGATAGAGCTGAACCAATTATCTATAATTATATAATTTTTATATAATCTGATAATAGCCCTTAGTTGCAGATTAAGAGCAATGAGTAATTATAAGAAGACAACATTTTTTTCTGTAGTAAGGTAGAGAGAAAAGGAGGGCAAATGAAGATTTGGTGGTATGGGTAACTACAGAATCTAACCTGTACAGAGGAGTAGGTTATCCCCAAAAGAAATCCACATGCACAAAGGCAAAAATGTGCAATGGGTATTTTCAGAAATCAATGTATGATTTGATAAGATGAAAAGTGTACAATTAAATAAAAGTTTTTAAAATTATGTTACCACCTTTGATTTTTTTTCCTTGCACAAACACCCTCTTCTACTCACAGTACTGCCACACACCCACTTTTCATATTGTATTTTCATCTGCCAAATCATAAAAATACCAGAACGGTACACTTTAGTGAGTTAGGGATTCATTCTAGAAACAAAATGACCTCAGTCACATAACTTAATCATCCTGTGCTTTTGTTTGTAGGTGCCTGAGATGTATCTGTGAGCAAAACAGATAAAAATACACATCCTTGTGGAGTTCACCTGCTAAGGGGTAAAGGCAGGCAAATAAAGCAAGTAAACACAATTTTGTTAGGAGATTAATGCCATGGGATAGACAGAACAGGGAAAGGAGAGCAGAAACACAGTGGGGATGACAACGTCAAGGTAACATTTGCGAAAAGGCTTGAAGGAGGCAAGGGAGTTGAAAATGAAGAAATGTAGAAAAGCATGTTCCAGGAAAAAAAAAAATGAGCAATGCAAATGCCCTCAGGCAGAAACATGTTGGATACATTCCAGGAAGCCAGGACTACCAGATTATAGAGGAGAAAAAAAATGAGAAAAATGGGGGTAGGAGTTAAGGACTCTGATGGTAAAGACTACTGTGGAGACACCTGGGTGGGAAGATCAGAAGTCCAGTTTGGGATCTAAGGTTGAGATGTCTATCATTGTCTAAATGGAGACACTGAGGAAGCAGCTGGATGTACACAAAAGTGGAGTTTGGAAGGTCTGAGCTGGGGCTGAGGTTGTGGCTCAGGCAGAGGCAGAGCACTTGCCTAACATGCGTGAGGCACTGGGTTCAATCCTCAACACCACATTAAAAAATAAATAAAATAAAGGTATCGAGTCTACCTATAACTAAAAACAAATAAATACATTTTTTTAATAAAAAAGAAGGCCTGAGCTGGTGATAAAAATTTTCAGTGTAGTTTTTAAAAGCTGGGTGACACCACCCACAATAGCACGCACCTGTAATCCCAGTAGCTTGGGAGGCTGAGGCAGGAAGATTGCAAGTTCAAGGCCAGCCTCAAGCAACTTAGTAAGAATATTTCTTAAAATTAAAAATTAAAAAAGAGCTAAGGATGAGGTCTGAGGTGTAGCTCAGTGGCAAAGCGCTTGTCTACCATGCATGAGGCACTGGGTTCCATCCTCAGCACCACAAAACAATTAACAAATAAAATAAATACGTTCTGTCCATCTAAAACTACAAAAAAAAAAAATTGAGGATGTAGCTCAGGTAAAGAGCCTCTGTGTTCAAACCCCAGTAGTTTCTCCCACCAAAAAAAAAAAGAAAAAGAAAAGAAAAAAGGTGTGTGACTATGGATCACCAGGGCAGTGAGTATAGGCAACAGGAAAAATAAGGATGGAAATTTAATAATACTAATGTCTACCTTGTAAGGTAAGTATATTTGGTTTACAGCTGTGGTTGGCACATGGTATATTCATATAAACACTACATTATAGTATCAGGATGGCCCAGAGACTCTATATATAATGAATTGTTATTTTTGTTGATATGCAACAGTAATAATTTTTATCCCAACTTTTAGTCTTTACAAAGAGAGACATGAAGAATCTATTCAATCTGTCAATCACCATCCATATTGTACCAGTACAGAAATCAAAACCCAGGAAATTAATAATAATTATTTATTGAGATTACACACATTAAGTAAAGAATAAGACCAGCTGGAAGCTAACTATGCCTTACTCTGAGACAGAACACCATAATGCTGTCTTGATAGTGACTCCTAATGTAGAATAACTAGTTTTTCTTGGGCTACTGTCATCCTTTGAATCCACAGGGAATTGGTTCCAGAAACTACTATGGTTACCATAATCTGCAGATTAAAGCCTCTTATATAAAATGACACAGTATTTGCATACAATCTGCATACCTCCTCCTATAAACATTAAATCCTCTCAAGAATATTTATAATACCTAATATAACACAAAGTTATGTAAACAGCAGTTATTATGTACTGCTTATGGAATAATAACCCAAAAATCTGTAAATGCTCAGTAAACACATATCTTTTCCTCAAATATTTTCAATCCTCAGTTAGTTGAACCCATGGATGTGGAACCCAGAGATATGGAGGGCCAAATGTATTTGTCCTTAATGCTTTCAAACGACTCTGCATTATCTCTATAATTTTACTTATATTTTTCCCTACATGTAACTTTCTCCTAAATGCACTGGCCTAAAATACACATAAGAACAGAGACTGTATCTTCTGACCATGTCCATCACTCACAGATGCAAAGAAATGCTTACTAAATACATGAATGATAGCAGAGTCTACTCTTATTTTACCATAGAAGAGCACCTAAATAATAATACTAAGCAGCACAACAAATAATCCAGAGAGCTTCCTCCGACACCCTGTGCTGGGGATTAAACTCAGGGACCCACCCCCTCAGAATTTTAAAAATTGCTTATGATTGATCTAAATCCATTTACATGTTGGAGTTAAGGAAATAACATTTCACTGAGAATAATTATAAATAATTACTATACAATCCAAGAGTACCTGAACTTCTCCATGCCTCCTCTTTTCAAAAGTCAGTCTTTCTTTCTCTGCCTTCTGTTCCCACTGCAGCTTTTCCAGTTGTTGAGTCATTATAGCTACTTTCTTCCTTACTTGTTCCTTAAGTTCTTTATAACGATCCAGCTGTATAAACAGCATTGAAACATTTTAACTCACTTAAAGAAGCATGAGAAAAGTCTTTGTATGACATCCTGTACTAGCAGGTAATTAATCTATCAGAAATAGTTTTATATAAATTAGATCATAATTCTTCAGGTAAAATATGTGAATATAGTATAAAAGCCCCCTTCTTTAAACTCTTTAGATAGAGCAACAAAATATTCAAAACAAGACCTCTAAAATAATATCTGTCAGAAAATCTTAAGAGAGAAAGGGGATCTAGAGAAAATGATACATCTCTTCTATTGATATAGTCACAATTATTATTTATGTATACTGTGATGTCAGATTATCATAAAAATTAATGAAAGAGATAAATGCTAAGAATTTGGTTGAGAGAATGTTAGAAAACTCCATTATATACTTTTGGTTATTTGTTACTGATTTATTATAGTTAAATCTTGTATATTGTACTAAGTTAGATATTAATTCATCACTTAACATTTTAAATCACCTTAAGTAACCAGTTTCCCTTCTGTGAAATCTCAGGCTCAAACATCTTATTTTATATGACAGAAAATAGTTTCACCTTTAAAATAACTGAATGACCTAACTTTCATTATAAAATTATACCAGGTGATCTTATTTTCTAAGACTTTAATAAACTCATAACACCATCTAATCACATAAAGGGAAACTAGTTTAAAGATCAAATTTATATTCCATATTCAGATGAAAACTTTAAATTCCCATAATTTACATCCCAAGGATATTCTCTTAAAATATCAGAGGTCATCCTTTAATTTCTTCTAATAAAAGAAGAAATAAGAGAAAAAAGATCTCTACTATGTTGATTTTTTCACCTGACTAGCTTCCAGTTCAATGTCTCGCCCTTTATGTAAGATTTCTTCCTCAATCTGCTTTTCAAAATTTCTCCAAGCACTATCTAAATCAACCAGTTCTGTTTCTAGGGCTCTTATGTCATCTTCCTGTTTGGAACACTGTCTTTCACTGTCCTTTATTGATTTCTTAGACACATCCAATTTCTTGAGGTGATGAGAAGTGTTTTCTTTGGCTTTAATGTACTGAGGCCTCTTCTGATTTAAAAGTGCTTCAAGAGACCTAAAAGGGGAAAAGAAAGCTTGTTTTTTAAAAAATTAATTTTTAATATAGAAAGGGAAGTTCTTTTGACAAATCACATTCAAAACTAAATTAAAAAAATTAACTTTCAGAGACTTAAGCAGATCAGTGATTGTCAGAGATTGGGCAAAATCAGAAGCATAGGCATTTTTAAAAAGAGCAGTTAAATAATGCATCTGCCAAAAACTATGGAACTATACAGCATCAAGAATGAACCTTAATGTGAACAAATTTAAAAAATCACTTATGAGGCTGAGGGATACTAGATGAAATATAGAACATAACAAAAGAATCTAACTATACTACAAATACATGAAACAACTTTATTGAAAGAGTAGAAGGAAAAAGTGTGGGTCTAAGTAATTTTGGAGTCTGTCAGAAAACTAAAAGAGTACACAAGTATTGTATATTAGTTATAAAACTGCTTCCCACCAGGGTATGGGTTAGTCTTTCAGATATTGATTCCCATGATTACTGAAATTGAACAATTAAACAAATGGATGTCTAAAGGTGGAAGTCAAGGTTTCTCACTGCTAAAAAGGAAAGTTTTAGATAGACGTAAGGGAAAAATGATGAACGTGGTAATAGATTACTGTAGGGAGGTATCAGGTATAAATTCATGTTTATCTTAATAGAGATACATGCTTTCTTTTGTGGAATTACTTACAGAAACGTAAATATACAAGAGTTAGTATACACACATACATTTCCTAATTCTGTCAGCTGAGAAAGCCTAGAAGCAAAGACACCCCGGGAGCACAAGCACATCTAGCATGCACATGTTGGATCCTAATAGCATTCTTCAAAAAAAGGGGCCAAGACTCTGGAGAAATGACTAGTCCTAGGTCTAGGGCAGGCTCAGACAAGCTGGGCAGGCTAATGCTAGGACTGCCTCATATAAAACAAGCCTGGAGTATATTGTACTGCCAGAAAGTAAAGAAGTGCACCCCCAACACCAAAAACAATCACAATTATAGGGATACATCAAAGGAACACAAGAACCAACTCAAAGAGTTCTCAACTGGCTAACAGTTGGGTCTAGGTAAAAATAAATAAATAACATAGGATTAGATTATAACTCCAGATATAAAATATCCTAAGTCCATATGGATATAAATAATTGAATAAATAGGAGATGAATCTCCTGTACAGAATTCCTAATGAGTTATGTAGATACTCTGCCCTTAAGTGTGGGCCATGCACAGTGATTTCCT
Source organism: Marmota flaviventris (assembly GCF_047511675.1). Taxonomy (NCBI): domain Eukaryota; kingdom Metazoa; phylum Chordata; class Mammalia; order Rodentia; family Sciuridae; genus Marmota; species Marmota flaviventris. The sequence continues at coordinate 4,353,292 of NC_092500.1, read as the reverse complement.
TCCAAAGATTATAATGTTGAAAGTCAGGGGAGTTGGGAGAGGAATAACTTCATAATGGAGAAAGCTGACAAGAACTATTCTGAATAGGTGATCAAGGTCAACATGAACAGTGATGTCATGTTGATATGATACAGGATATATGTCACAGAACATATAATATGTTGATATCCTGATATAATGTGAGGAGAATGACATTTTACTTCTGTGGTCCTCCTCCCTAAAACCCATAATGCCAGTCTAGTTATTAGAAACTATCAGACAAATCCCAATTAAGGGATATTCTTCAAAAATTCTGGGCAAATACTCAAAACTGCTGAGCTCATCAAAACCAAGAAAGTGTGAGAAATTGTAGAGTCCAGAGGAACCCAAGGAGACAAATAAATTTAATGTGATTTTCCAGGTCAGAAAAAGGATGTTAGGCAAACACTAAGAAAATATGACTACTATAGTCTTTAATTAATAATAAATGTGTCAAAGTTGGTTTATTGATTCTGACAAATATGGCATACTACTGTAAGGTGTTAATAAAAGGAGAAATTGAAAGAGGGAATAGGAAAACTTTCTTTACTATCTTGATAATTTTTATGTAATTTAAAAGTATTTCATAGTAAAAAACTATTTTTAAAAATCAACTTTCAAAGTGTCACATACGTTTATTTGCTCTATCAATCTACATAAAACTGAACCATTAATACCTATTTTAAAAAACTCACTTCAATTCTTTTTCTGTTTGTTGTAGTTGTCTAGTTAGCATTCCATGTTCCTTTTTCTTGGCTTTAACTATGTTTTCATGATGAGAAAGAGACTCTTTTATGACACTCAAATCCCTATTTACATGCTCTAACTCAGTGTTCAGAAAATGAATTTTTTTCTCATTATGATAAAGTTGAAAAAGCTGCAGTTGTATCTTGTTTATTTTCAGTTCTTCAAGGAGACTTTGATAACGTTCTGCCTAAAAAACAGTATAATTCAATGGAAGTTAAAAAAGGAGAATACTTAAGCTGACCTTTCATGAACTCAACTATTGTACCAACATACCATGTCTAGTGAATTTTGATTTATGTCATTAAGAAACAGCATTCTTCCCAAAATAGCATTAAAATTGAAAAGGATTTCTTTGTTCGTTTCTAAACCAGTAAATGATTTTGTGTTCATGCCCTTAGTAGTATGGTAGGAATAATAATGAAGTGGCACCTGCCAATCTGGGTCCTCATCCTATCGTCTTGACCTGTGAGTATGGCAGTCCACCAATTTGTCATGGCAACTCCATCAGCCTGGCATTAGCTTCCTCATATATAAACTAAACAGACTTTATGATTACAGGGCTCCTAGCGATCAACTTTAAATTAATGATTACAGGTAAAATTACTGCAAGAAGTAATTTTTCTACTGATAAAAACTAATGGGGCTACTACAGGTTTAGTTTTGTTTTGTAGTACTGGGGATTGAACCCAGGGACACTCTACCACTGACCTACATTCCCAGCCAGCCCCTTTTATTTTTTATTTTGAGACAGGGTCTAGCTAAGTTGCCCAGGCTGGTTTTAAACTTGTGATTCTTAAGGCAGGAGGATTCCAAGTCTGAGACCAGCCTGGACATCCCCTGGGTTGGGGATACAGCTCAGTGATAGAGCACTAGCTTAGCATGTGTGAGGCCCCAAGTTCAACTCCTAGTACTGCTACACCCATCAAAAAAAAAAAATTTGTTTTCATTTGTTTTCTATTACAAAAGGAATATTCTTGGTACCCCAGGCAACTTCTTGGTACCCAACAACTTCTACAGAAAGCTTTCATATCTAACACTTACTTAACTGGTTACATTTCAGGACACCTTACCTCTTCTTTCTCTAATTTTGCATGCTTGCGCTCTGCAGCTACATTTTTTTTCTTATTAAAATTAAATTGTGCATCTTCTTCAGCTTTTTGTAACTTTCTTTTCTTTTCCTCATATTCTCCTATAAGCTCTCCTGAAGTGCTGATTTCTTCAAAAAATTGGGTTCTTTCTTTGGGTTTTTTCATGGAAATAGACTCTACAGTTCCCTGTTAAAAATAGTAGAGCATAACATGTAAAATACAGTGATGTCTTTTTGAAACAATGAACCACACAAAGCACGGCAGCTACTTACCTGGAAAACTAGACAGTTCTGTGCTTTGACTATTATGCCTATCTTTTCCAACTCTGCTATGTAAGCAGAACGACTCACAGGGTTATCATCAAAATGAAATTCAGAACATCCCCCTGAAATAGAATAAAGGCTGATACAAACTATTTTTCTTACTGAAATGGCCAGTCATGCAATAACATACCTGTTAATGAATGCAAAGGCCAAGTGTCTATTACATGCCAAGGAATATTTTATAATGGCAAACAAAACAGACCAAAGTCTGATTTCAAGAAGTTTATATCCTAGTTAGGGAGACAAACAAATATGAGATATGCAAGTAAAATAAAAATAAATATATGTGACACAGTGGCTAACTATGAAGGAGTACGAGAGCTGCAAAGCAAGATGGAAACTTCTGTATGGGGTAGGCAACAGAATCTTTAATGAGATAAAGGCTTTTGAAGTTAAAAATTCAAAGAAAGCCAGGTGCAGTGACATGGACCAGAGCCCTAGCTCCTTAGGAGGCTAAAGCAGGAGGATCATTTGAGCCCAGGAGCTTGAGGCCAGTCTGGACAACAACCCAGGCTATTTGTTTTGAAACACCATCTCAAAAAATTAAATAAATAAATGATTAAAAATCCAAAGGAAAGTAATAAAACTAGCCAATGAATATGTCTGGATGATAAGTGGTAAAATATTTAAATTACACATTAAGGTACAAGTATATAACAGGAATCTCTAAAACCAGCTGTGATTGAATTTGGGGGAAGACAATAAGACAGTACTTATACATTAAAACTGTTGTAGTGGACCTGAATAAAAACTGAAACAATTGAAAAAATAAAATACACACCTATTTACAGAGTAAATAAAATCCTAGCATACAATAAAAATGTATATAAATGACTCTAAATTTTGCTTATGCAGCGAACACAGAAGATTCATAAACAAATCACAAAATACAAATGAAAACATTTCACTCTAGTTGCTTTTTCATGATAGGAAAAAAAACTATCTATACAAGCCCCAAATATGCAAACAATTAATCCATCACCAAAATAGATAAATAACCTGAGAAAGAACTTACATGACTTCTTACAGGTGGGCTCTCTCCTTCATCTTATTCAAATATTCAGGTATAAAAATGCTATTTGTCAGGAGAGACCTAAATAAGTAAGCCTATCTACTTAAGGAAAAGTCTAAGTAGAGAATAAAATAGGTTGTCATGTGCATGCTTCTGAGGAAGAAGAGCCTCTAGCTCATGCTGCCAGTGGAACAGTCACAGCCTGTTATACAGGAAAGCAGGCCTTATAACTTGCTCCTGAAAAACCAAATGGCAAAGGTACCTCGAATGATTCTTGCAAATGTCTTCTCTTCTCCATTTTCCTCCACATATACAATCTTTACACTTGCAGAAGAAGAAACTGGTTTTCCAATATGTGCTCCATGAATAAGTTCTTGAATATTTTTCACTCTTAAATTAGCCGTTTTCTCTCCCATTACAAAACTAAGTGCATCCATTACATTAGATTTTCCTGGAAAAGAAAAGAGAGAAAGGTATTCAGTCTTTGGAAAAGAATCCCTTCCTATGCCAAAGAAATCAGGCCTCCCAATGGAAGTGAAATATAGCCAAAACATGTCTGAGTAGTTCTGTCTCCTTGAGATGAAAAATGCATGGGACTGAGAAGTTCTAGGAAGATCACTTGTTTCTTCTAAGCAGCTACTGCAGAGCATTAAAAGGTCTAAGTTTAACAAAATAAACAAATGGATCTAAATTCCAGATTTCTGGAGCTGGGGTTGTGACTCAGTGGTAGAGTGCTTGCCTAGCATGCATGAGGCACTGGATTCAATCCTGAGCACCAAATAAAAATAAAAACAAATAAAATAAAGGTATTGGGTCCATCTATAACTAAAAAATATATATGTATACATACATATATATATGAAAATATAAATTCCAGATTTCTCCGATTATTAGGTACTATACCAGGGCAAATCATTTAACATCCCTGAATTTTAGTGATCCCTGTTTTATACATATGGAAATGATCACCTAAAGCATTTATGTAGCACCAAACCCTCACATTAAAAAAAAAAAAGATAAGCTAACTAAATTCAGTATCTTTCCAAAGGTAGGTCATGTTGTTGTATCTTCATAGGTGGGGTGATAGGGGGCTACAACAGCTAAACGGCAGGCCTGAGAGTACTACTTTTGAAAGGCCTGCTTGCAAGATGGCTGGCATCTGAGGACTTAGATTTGGACCTGTGGAGAGTTTCTACAATTCCCTGGTAAGAATGGTTCACCATGCCTAAACTGTTTGTGCAAACAATATGACTTATATTGAATATGTTCTTTCTTTTTAGGGGTCTGGAATTTTTGGTATGCTCTAGGTAGAGGATGTGATCATCTCTCAATTAAAAACCCTGGGCACTGAGTTTCTAGCAAGGTTCCTTGGTAGGCATCATTTCTACTTGTGAACTTGTTGCTAGAGAATTAAGCACTGTGACTTCAATAGGTGAGGACTCTAAGAATATTGTACCTAGTTTTGTCAGGTTTTCCCTATATACCTGTTCCCTTTGCTGAATGTGCTTTGTACCTTTTCACTGAATAAAAATGTTCCTGAGTATAACTATATGTTGAGTCCTATGAGTCTTCCCAGCAAATCACCAAACCTGGGAGTAGTCCTGGGGATTCCCAACCCCAAAGGTAAACTTATTATCCAATTATGAGGCTGCAATTTGCTTCATGAATTTTCCAAGGTGCAATATCAATGCAGCTATTATCTGCTCTATTATTTGTTCCTTTTTCACATTAGGGATCTATAAATCATATCAACAAGCAATCTGAATTTTCAGTGCCAAAAGAATAAAGAAAAAGGAATGCTGTCGGCTACTAGAAATAAGATTTAGCTTTAGAGTTTAGGATCTTTCTAAAAAAGACTAGAAGTATTTTAAATGCTGAAAATTTATTTAGCTGAGTATCAGTTAATAGGTATGAAACATATTTTTTTTGGCGGGGGGGGGGGGGGGCGTTAACTGATAAGAAATACATAGAGGGGCTGGGGCTATAGCTCATTGGTAGAGTGCCTGCCTCACATGTGTGAGGCACTGGGTTCGATCCTCAGCACCACATAAAAATAAATAAAGATATTGTGTCCAACTACAATAAAAAAAAATTTTTAAAAAAGAAATACATAGAGGACAAAATAACATTCATTGAATGATTAACTCTGACAGTAACATAGCTAAGCAAATTTTGTCAACCCTTATTAAAAATCTTCCTAAAATAAATATTTCCCCATGTAAATCCAATCATTCAATTAATGTTGTCTCTAATAAAGGTTATATATTTTGTCCAGACAATAAAAATGACAAATATATTTTAATAAGCATCATGGAGAAATACACTGACTGATGAAATAAGAGGGCAACTTCAGATAAGATGCTCAGAAAACATTCAGTGCAGGCCTACCAGTTAGTGTTAGCTTAACAATCACGACCAACCTCTGCTGAAAAGAATGAAAGAACAAATGAATGAACCATGCCAAGTTCTGTAGTGGTCAGACTGGGGACCTCTGCTATGAATAATTTAAAAGCAACATCAGGAAAATAGTGATTTTAGAGGAGTTCTGTTTCAGGCTACCACCACTTCATAAAGACGAACCAAGTATTATAAAACATAAAAATTACGACATGATTTTCCAAGTGCCTTTTGATTCCAACTCCACACTTCTCCTTATTCCTCTCTTTACCAACCCTCTACTAGTGCAAGCCTCTTTTGCTGGACTCCTTGACCTCTGATCTCTTGTATCCTCAAATTAATTCATTCATCCTACAAACATTTTCTGAACACCTATTTATCAGTCCTTACTTTGCTGTAAGGACTGGGGCTAAAAAACAAAATACAGATTTTACTCTGTTGAACTTTATGGGAAATAATACTTTTGAACTAGCCTTCTATACTAGGCATCAGAACATAAGACCAAACCAAAATGGGGTCATTCATGCTAAGTGCCACATAATCAAACTGAAACTTTGAGGAAGCAGGTAAACCTCCACATGGAATAGTTTATCCTGAAAACAAGAGGTTCACAGCAATCAATCAGAAAGAGTCCTGTCCATCTGAGTTAGGCGTAATAAGTTCCCTCTGCTATAACCCTTACAAGAAAAGTATCCTGTCATAACATGATGTTAGCCAATCCACTGTGTTCCTATCCTACAAAAACCATCATTTTGTTATGTTCAGTGAATAGATAATGGAGAAAATTATAATGTAATAAATTATAATAAAATAGTGAACATAAAGTACGATTGAAGCACTAGGAAGAACTAAAGGTTGGAGGCTTTGAGTTGGCTTTTCAAAGAGATAATTCTGGGCTGTTTTAAAGGGTAATGAGAAATTTGGAGAGTCAGGTGCTGAAGGTAAATATTCCATCCCAGGAAAAGAGAATAATAGTCTAACATGCACAAAGGAGTGAGAGAGCATGGCACCAAAACTAGTAAGAAAGCAAATAATTCAGTGTGGGTAGAATAGAGCTTACATGTTTTAGAATGGTAAGAGAAAACTGAGAAAGTTATTTTAGTATAAATTATAATGTTATATTAAAGGAATTGAACTTTATGCTGAAGATTATGAAAGAACTTTAGAAATAACTTTTTCAAATGTTTTGTAAAGATTTTTCAGACAATAACCCAACAAAAGTGAGCAAATGACACAAATGCAATTCAGTAAAAAAAATAAAGTCCCTTAAACACGTGAAAAGATGCTCAAAATTACTCATAAAAAATGTAAATTAAAACAGTACGAACTTCCAATTCTTATCTACCAGACTGGCAAAAATCTAGCTTTCAAAACCTATTCTTTTGGTAAGGCAGAACGAAACAGGTCTGCCTATAGATTACCCTTTAAAAGAATGCATTTTATAATATGTAAACTCTATCTCAATGAGGTAGTTATTAAAAAATATAATCAACCACAGGGCTGGAGTTGTGGTTCAGTGGTAGAGCACTTGCCTAGCATGTGTGAGGCACTGGGTTCAATTCTCAGCACCACATATAAATAAATGAGTAAAATAAAGATTAATCAATATCTTTAAAAATATTTTTTTAAATTTTTTAAAAAATATATAACCAACCTGAAAGAGTACTTCATTTATTCTCTAGCCTTGCAACTAAAATGGTCCAGGACCCATGGTATTCGAACTCACCCAATACCTCTAAGCACTCAAATGTTGTCTCTAATACCTTTCCTACTAAAAGGAACCTGACGTCTTCAGAGAACTGGCCAATTCCAGTTCTGAGGCCAGGAACAACAAAGCTGAGCTTGGGAACAAGAACATCATGTCAGAAAGCAAGGAAGTTTTCTAATATTAATGAAGTCATGACCTAAGGACATAGGACATAGTGGGCAGCCTGAAGAAGTGACCAGTTACTGAAGTTATAACAATCCGAGAATCAAAAAGAATTATTTTGGTAGATTAAAAACATACCACATCAGGGGCTGGGGTTGTAGCTCAGCAGCAGAGCACTCACCTAGCACATGCGAGGCCCTGGGTTCGATCCTCAGCACCACATAAAAATGAACAAATAAAGATATTGTGTCCAAATGAAAAATAAATATTTTTTAAAAATACCACATCAGTGAAAAATCATGAAGTCGTATTAATATCAACCGAAAAAAGAGAGAGAAAATCATTTTCACTATGTGAAGCAGCTATTAAAACTCCTTCCTTCCCCCCTTCTTTTTTTTTGTACTGCAGATTGAACCCAGGCATGCTTTACCACTGAGGGACATCCCCAGCCCTTCTAATTTTTTATTTTGAAATAGTAAATTGCATAGGGCTTACTAAGTTACTTATGTTGACTTTGAACTTGGATCCTCCGCCTTAGCCTCCTGAGTTACTGGGATTTTAGGCTATGCACCACAGTGTCCCTCCTAAAATGCCTTTCTTTGAAAATATTTATTAAAAGTAAAGAGACAAAGGTTAGAGTTGCAGCTTAGTGACAGAGCACTTGCCTAGCATGTGCCAAGCCCTGAGTTCAATCCCCAGTACTACAAAAACAAAAACAAAAAAGAAAGAGGCCAGCAATTATCCTGTGTTTTTTTTTTCAGTGTAAACTATACTTTTAAGCTGTTTGATTAAAAAAAAATAGTTAACAAAGAAAAGCTCTTTTTACAGGGGAATACCATTCACTGAATATAGAAAGCATGACAATCAAGAAAACCTAATTTTGCAGTCCTTAAAAAAATGTTGATTCAGGCCAAGATTACTGTTAGTAAAAGCAACAGGCAAATGGTCAATAAAGAACATCTGTATAATGCCAAAGTAAAACTGGACATCACAGTTGAAAAGGAAGAACATATAATGAAGAGATCAGTCAACACCCTAATCCAAGCGTCAATTTTAGCCTTGCTAATATGATAAAACTATCAGATAGACACAATGCAATATGAAGTCTATCCAAAAATATATAATGTGAATTCATAAACTCTTTAGATGTAACTTGCAGTTTATAGAAATAGAGAGGGATAGAGGAGTGAACTTAAAGACGCCTTAGGGAAGCAATCAACCAAATCTAAACATTTTATAGAAAAACTTTTCCTATTTTTTCAATAAGTCAATATTATAAATAAAAGCACCATGCTAAAAATTAAGAGAGATTTAAGGGATGTCACAATCAGATGCAATATGCAGTTCTGAGTTGGGAAAGGTTTTGGTTAAAGAACGTTTTAGAGTCGGTTGAGGCAATCTGAATCTGAGCTGTGCATCAGAAGAAGTGAACTGTTGCGTTCCTCATGACTAAAACACTCAGGGTCACTCCAGATGAACTGGGCTGCATGAAATAATCACATAAGAGACAGGGATACCTTTTTTTTTGGGGGGGGGGGGGTCCTGTGACAGCTCCTCTGACCTTAAGGGTCCATAGAAAGAGAGAGCAAGTGAGCACGTGCTGAACCCTTTTATTGAGGAGAAGCCATTCAAATGAGGAAAGGGGTCAGGTTTCAGGGAGTTGAGTCTAGCTTAGTGATGTCTACTGTCAGCAGGTTAACTGACATCTAGGAAGCCATGGTCAAAGGCAGAGCAAGAGAAGGGGATACACAAAGGGGGTTTCCATGGAACATGCTATCCCAAAAAGGGCAAAAGAGTAGTATCACAAAGGAACAGGTGAGTGTAATTCGACCAAAGGGGTTATAGGGCGACACCTTAACATCTGAAGACGTGTCCTCAAACTTCTAGGACGGTGGCAATGGCCAGGTCACTACGAGATGTAGTGACAGTCAAAGCCTCTCGGCTTCAGGACACAAGACACAAATCATTTCCCACAGTAAACATTTACTGAAAAAGCTGAAGATAATTGCCTGAAAACAATCAAATTAGAAAACAATATTTCTGTAAGATCTAATTTTCATTTTAAAAAAGTTTGCCTAAAAAAATCTACATGGATATACCCCAAGTGATCAGGGCAGTAATAACTGAATTGTGGGGATTTTTCTTCTTGTTTACTTTTTAATGTTTTACAACTATATATTGCTTTTATGATAATATATTTTCTTAATAATTCAACATTATTATAGTTTATCTAAAATGGACTTTTAATATTTTTTCCTAGTATTGGTTTGAACCCAGGGGTACTCTATCACTGAGCTACATACAGACCTTTTTATTTTGGGATAGGGTTCACCCGCTAAGTTGCCCAAGATGGCCTTGAACTTGCAATCCTCCTGTCTCAGTCTCCCAAGTAGCTGGGATTACAGTATTCGCCACAGTGCCTAGCCTAACATGGGATTTTTAAATGACACTGTTTCCTGATTAAAAATTATTCAATGTAGGAAACTGGGAAAATATAGAGAAAAAAACTCACTTGAAATTCAAAATGTCCAAGAAAAAATATTGATGGGAACGGATACTGAATTCTGTCAGATACCCTTTCTTCATCTATTAAGAAAATCAAATGGATATTCTTTCTTGTAGGAACAAAAAAAGTGTACTCTGGTAGCACAGCACATAAGTTTAAAGTTAGGTAAGATGAGAGGTAGGGAACTCAGATAAAAAGTACTACAGGAATCCTAGGAAGAAATTTTCAGTGAAATAAAGCAGTAGCAATGGGAACAGAGTAGAGGATGGAGTTATTAAGAAGGAAGAACTGGGGCTGAAGGTGTGGCTCAGTGGTAGAGCACTTGCCTAGCATATATGAAGCCTTAGGTTTGATCTCTAGCACCCGCCCCCCGCCCAAAAGTAGAACTGGCATGATTGGTAATATATTGGCTGTGATAGGGAGAATATATCAAGGATGAAAGAGAATTCATCCAGATAGCAGTCATGTGAAACCCTAGGAGAAAAGCATTCTAAACCTAAGGACTAGTAAATGCCAAGACTCTGAAATGGAAATCAATCTGGTCTGTGCAAGGAAAGCAGAAGTTCTGAACCAGTAGAGTAAATGTAGATAAAGAGAAAATTAGAGCAGAGAAATACACAGTGACCATATTATAAGGGCTTTATGGTTCATGGTAAGAAATATGGATTTTATTCTAAGCACAAGGGAAAGCCACTGGAAAGATTTAAACTAAGGGTGAAAAAATGCTCATTCTAATTGCTGAGGATAGATTTTGGAGAGACAAGAATAGAAGCAGAGAGACCTGTTAGGTTATAGCAATAGTCAACTATTATGGCAATAATCAATGGCCAACCTAGCAGCTATGACTACTTCACAACACTGGAAAATGGCAAGAAGTAACTGGATTCTGGATGTGTTTTAGAGGTAGAGACATAGGACTTATGGGATGGCTGGATGAGGGAAGTGGGGTTGAAAAGTTCAGAATTGCTCTTAGGTTAGTGGTTTAATTAATGATTAAATGTTTCCCCTTACTGGGCTAGTAAAGACCAGGAAAGAACAGGTTGGGTTTTGATGGGGATGGGGGAGAAAATCAATCACTCTTTCTGGCAGTATTGCCTGAGATGTCTAGGAGAATAGCAAACGAATTGTTGGATATTAATCTGGCACAAAAAAGAATGTACTAAGGCTGAAATAGAACTTTGAAAATCATAAGTGTAAGGATGTTACGTGAAGCTGCAAGACTGATAAAATTACCTGGGGGAAGAAGAAACAGAGTGTGGGGACAAGTACATGGAGTGCTGCATATGTGGCATATGTTAAGGGTACCTGAGTGGCAAACCACTCCTCTCATGCTAGGCACGGGAGCGGCAAACCACTTACTCTGTAGGCAGAGCCCTGGGCGTAGGACTATATGTTAGAGTCACAGTGCTTGCTCTGTGGCCTGCTGCCTGATTGGTTGCTGCAAGGACAGTTGGCCAGAAATTATATTACTGGCTGCCTATAATCTGCTTAGCTACTGCCCGAGTACATATACATGGTAACTATGCAAAAAAATCAGACCTGCTTCCAGCTTGGTCTTGATTCGTGACTCCACAGCCACACTCTCTTCTACCCTGTTCCGTGGACCTCCTCGCTGGACGAGAGAGAGCCCACACAATAGAGCATATGTTCCTGGGGGCACCCCAGTGCTTACACCTGAGGGAGGGGCAGCCAATAACTGAAGGGCCTGTGAAGTGTGAGATTTTTTTTAAATTAGTGTCAACAGAACATGTATGTATGCCAATGAAAATTATCCAGTGCAAAAAATAAATAATTCAAAACATAATACTTAGAAAAGTAAAGACTTAGGAGGGGATAAGAACAGAAAACACGTTCAAAGGTAATCTTAGATTCACACACACAGGCATTTCCCTACTAAAATCCTTCAAAGGCTAACATTTATTTTTACAGAAAGTTAAATACAAACTTCACACTCTGGCAAAGACTTACCCAAAGGGACTCCAACTTTCCATCCCACTACTTCCTTAAATATGTACTACATTCTGGTTATTGAGAACCATTAACTGTCCCACAAATATACATATACAAACCCCTGGAAAAATACACTTTGAGCTCAGCTCAAATGCCACCATCTCTTGAAGATCTTTGGACTCCATATAAGCTCTTTCTGCTGATACCTCCTCAAATCAGATTATTTATTTTCCTTGTTTAAGGTTTCATAAATGTATTATTTGGTCTCTCCATTTCAGTTAGTGTGCTATTTTCGTGTATTCCCCATACCTTAGAAACAAAAGCTCCTTACTCTGTGTATCTTTTTATGTTTCTAGCACTGTACATTTGCAACTATTTGCTAAAACTAACTGAATGGAAAACATGAAAGTTAAAACTAAAACTTTTCACCAGGCACAAAGGCACACACCTGTGATCCCAGGAACCCAGGAGGCTGAGGCAAGAGGATTACAAATTCAAGACCAGTCTGGTCATCTTAACAAGACTTTGTCTTAAAATAAAAAATAAAAAGATCTGGGGATTATTTTTTATTAGAAAATAAAAATTCAATAGAAAGCATAACCAACAGCTTAATGATAGAGTGCCCCTGAGTTCAATCTCTAGTACCACAAAAACAAACAAACCAACAAAAAAAAAAAACTACAATTTTTCCTCCACCCACAAGAAAACAAAATTAAGTTACTAAAAATAAACAAATGGGACCATCACTGTGGCATGTGGTAACAATAGGAAATTATTAAAAAGGAGTAACCAATCAAATTAAAGTATAACAAGAAGTGATTAATCAGCTTAACAAAATCTGAATATGCCAGTATTTCTGTGAGATTAAAAAGATCCACTAAGAAGCATCCAAGTGAATGTAAATGAAATATCACCCATTAAATTAATTATGGATGAGCACTATATCGAGTTTGAACTTCATATAGCAAAAAGAATATGAACAGGCTAGACAAAAAACAATAAAATCCAAAAATAAGTAAACCAGATATTTTTCATTGTGCTTCAAGGATAATTTTTAAGTTATCAGTAATTCTCAGAAAGGGAGTTGAACTTCCATAACATGTGGATTCAGGCAAGGGCCAATTTGTAGAGATATTTTCACAAAAATCTTAAAATAGGCTTTTAATCACAACATGTATCTGTGTGTGGTTCTGGGGATGGAAGCAAGGCCTTGCACCTGCTAGGCAAGGCTCTTTCATTGAACTACTTTCCTAGCTCCAAAATACATAATTAAAAAAAAATATTTATTTATTTTTTTACTTGTAGTTGGACACAGTACCTTTATTTTTATTTATTTTTATGTGGTGCTGAGGATCAAACCCAGGGCCTCACACGTGCTAGGCAAGCGCTCTACTGCTGAGCCACAACCCCAGCCCCACAATATGTATTTTTAAATTAAGAAAAGAAATAAGATTACTTTTACACTTAAGTTTTAAGTGTAAAATTTAAAGTGCATTAATTTAAAAGGATTTAAAATACCACTTTAACAGGATTTGAATGATGATGGGCACACAATTTAGGCTGACTGAAGTTCAAGACTTTGTGCAGATACTTGAGATTAAGAAGATGGCAAAATAGAGAATGTCAAGTTCCTGGCTGCTCTGTGGAGTGAAACCAAGAAAACTGACAAGCAGCTTCTCAGCAAGTAAGGTAATGGAAACCTTCAGGGACACTGTAAGTCCACAGGGTAGAATCTCTACTGCCTCAGATCCATACTGTTAGATGGGTAGATGCACAAACAACATGAAAAAAATCAAGGGAACAAATCACCCCAAGCAAACCAAGATACTCCAATAACAGAATCCACTGACACCACAGTGGAAGAAATGCCAGAGGAGTTTAGAATGTACATAGTTAAACTGACCTGCAAAGTAAAGGATGATATAAGAAAGCAAATACAGGTAGCAAAAGATCACTTCAATAAAGAGATTCTGAAAAAAAAAAAAAACCCAGAAATTCTTAAAATGAAGGAAACAATAAACCAAATTAAAAATTCAATAGAAAGCATAATCAACAGAATAGATCACTTGGAAGACAGAACCTTAGGCAATGAAGACAAAACATGTCATCTTGAAAATAAAGTGGACAATGGAGATAAGATGCTAAGAAACCATGAATGGGACTTCCAAGAATTATGGATAATGTGAAAAGACCAAATTAGAGATTTATCAGGACAGATGAAGGCATGGAGATACAAACCATAGGAATACACAATCTTTTCAATGAAATAATACCAGAAAATTTCCCAAATCTAAAGAATGAAATGGAAAATCAAATACAAGAAGGTTACAGGACCCCAAATGTGCAAAATTACAACAGACCCACATCAAGGTACATTATAATGAAAATTCCTAGCATACAAAATGAGGATAGAGTTTTAAAGGCTGCAAGAGAAAAACAGTATATTACATATAGAGGATCTCAGATTACATATAGAGGATCACATTATAATAAAAATGCCTAGCATACAGAATGAGGACAGAATTTTAAAGGCTACAAGAGAAAAATATCAGATTACATATAGAAGATCTCAGCTGATTTCTCAGCCCAGACCCTCAAAGCTAGGAGGTCCTGAAATAACATACCAAGCCCACCAAGAATCCTATATCCAGAAAAATTAAACTTCAGATTGAAGATAAAAATAAAAACCTTTCATGATAAACAAAAGTTAAAAGAATTCACAACCAGAAAGCCTACACTTCGGGTGAAAGGATGGGAAAAAAACATATCACTTACATGGATTGTATAAACAAGCAGGGGTTTCTATACTCATATCAGATAAAGTGGACTTCAAGCCAAAGTTAATTGGAAGGAACAAAGAAGATATTCATACTGCTTAAGAGAATTATACATCAATAAGACATAACAATCATAAATATTTATGCCCCAAACAATGGAGCATGTATGTACATCAAACAAATCCTTCTCAACTTCAAGACTCAAAAAGACCACAACACAATAATACTGGGTGACTTTAAACATACCTCTTTCACTATTGGATAGATCTTCTAAACAAAAAAAACTCTAGAACTAAATAATATAAGCAATAATTTAGACTTAACAGACTTATATAGAATATTTCATCCACCAATGACTGAATACACTTTCTTCTCAACAGCACACATATCCTTATCTAATATAGACCATGCTATGCAAGCTATCACATATGTTGGCATACAATTGTAATATTACCTTAATATATTTTTAGCATCTGTAGGGCTGATAGCTCCCTTGCCATTGATATTGTGTTCTTGCTTTCTTCTTGATTAGACTTATTTGACTTTTAATCAAATTTTAGCTGTATTATTCCTTCTTTATTCATATATTTCTGTTCCTACTTATTTTTTCCTTCCTACTACTTAATTTGAAAATAATTTGTTATTCCAGCTTCTTTCTGATACAAGTTATAATGTTCATCTGAGTACTGTTTCATCCCAGAGATCCTTATATTTTAAGTTTTTATTGTCACTTTGTTGAAAGCACTTTTTATTCACTTTCCTTGTGCTTTCTTCCAAGACCTCAGAGACATTTATAAGTGTGCCATTTAATTTTGAAGTAGTTGATGTGGAGGTGGGGTCCTATATACCTTAAGGTAATTGATTTCTAATGTAAGAAATCATGCAGGAACCACATTCTTCATGATTTCAAAAATTTTTAAAAAGTAATGGAAATGCTTTTTATATTGATTGTTTTGGTTACATACATGTCAAAACTGACCCAAATCGCATACTTCAAATATATACATTTTATGTACTTCAATCTTACCTCAATAAAGCTATGGGGGGGGGAGACTTTGTGCAGATACTTATTCCAAGCATCATATGACTGAAAGCTACACAATTAAGCAACCTTCACACAATCACCAGTTAAAAGGTGAGCTGGGTGCAGTGGTACATACCCATAATCCCAGCTGCTGGGGGTAGGGCAGCCAGCCTCAGCTACTTAGCAAGACCCCATCTCAAAATAAAAAGGGATGGGGATGAATATGGTTCAGTGATTAAGTGTCTCTGGGTTCAATCTCTGGTAACAAAAATAAAAGGTGAAAACTACTGGTGATGGGCCTAGTGATCTACTAAATGAGTAGAGGTTAGTTAGGGTAAGAGTACAAGTGTTTATAGTAATCGTGTTTTCAACCTCTTTCTCCCCCCCCCCAACCCCCGGTACTGGGGATTGAGCCAGGGGCACTTTACCACCGAGCTACAACCTTAGTCCTTTTTATTTTTGAAGACAGGTCTTGCCTGCGCAGCCTCGGGAGGGGCTGGGTTTACAGGCAAGGGTTGTCGCACCTGGCTCAATCTTTTTTTTTTTTTTTAAAACAGAGTAAAGACATTTCATAGAAGACCTAAGGAAACTTTAAATGCGTGACTATTTCTACGCTCAGGTATTCTTTCACGTGTTCGTGCAACAGCAGCTATTTCACAGGACCACAGGACCGCTGCGGAGCTGCACCGCCTTGGCGCTCTGGGTCCCCGAGCCACAGCACCTCGGCGTGCTCCCTTCATTGGGAAAGGCTGATTTTCAAGGTCACTGTGGCTTCTCAACCACACACTCCAAGCTGAGAGAAAAGCCTCCGGCTGGCCGCTCCCCCAGGCGTGAGGGTCGTGGCCCTGTGACAGGACTGAGCAAAAGGGTGGCCAGGAGCTCGGCGACGTCGCTGTCACTACACCCAGGTCACAGGCTCCCCGGGCATGGGCGTGGGCATGGGCGTGCAGGTCGCCTCTGCCTCAGCTGCACCGGGGGTCCAGGGTGGGGGCCGTGGGTCAGGGGACGAGGGGTCGCGGCTGCAGGTTGCGCCAAAGTGTGGCAGAGAGCCGGCCAGCGGGGGTCAGGGCCCCTGGAGGGGAAGGGGCAAGGGTGGCCGGGGTCCCTGGAAAGGGCGGGAAGGGGTGAAGATGGCGGGGAGGGGGGTGGTCCCCTGGAGGGGAAGGGGCAAGTGTCGCCGTGGGGTCCCTGGAGTGGACGGGAAGGGGTGAAGGTGGCCAGGGGTCCCTGGAGTGGATGGGAAGAGACGAGTGTCGCCATGGGGTCCCTGGAGTGGACGGGAAGAGGCGAGGGTGGCCGGGGGTCCCTGGAGTGGACGGCAAGAGTGTCGCGGGAGTCCCTGGAGGGGAAGAGCGAGGGTGGAGGGGGCTCCCTGGAGTGGACGGAAAGGAGCGAGGGTGGCCGGGGGTTCCTGGAGGGAAGGGGCGAGGGTCGCCGGGGTCCCTGAGAGGACGGTCGCCGAGGCCGGCCGCGAGGCGCGCTCGCCCCTCAGCCCCGCCGCGTCCGGCCGCCACGCGGTTACCCGAGCCGTTGGGGCCGATGATGCAGGTGAACCTTCTGAAGGGGCCAATGACCTGGCGGCCCCGCCACGACTTGAAGTTCTCCACGAGCAGCACGTCCAGGCGGCCCATGGCTGGCTCCACGCCTCAGCCGCGTCCTCACGCGCCGGCGGGAAAAGCGCGGGAAGGGCCTCGCCAAGTCTCGCGAGAGACGCGGGGCGGCGCGAGCGCCGTTCCTTGGCAACCGGCGCTGTGACCGCTCACTCGCCCGCCGGCTCCGCGCCGGACGCGGCTGCCCACTGGGGAGCTGCGCCTCCGGGTCGCGGCGGCTTGGTCTCGGCTCTCCGCCCTGCCGGCTTGGATTTGCCCTCGACCCCCGGAGCCATGGAGGTCGTGCTGCCCGCGGACCTGCGGCAGGACGCCAGCGTGGCCAAGAGGAGACACGCCGACTTGTGCAGGCAGAAGCGGGTCTTCGACGCCAGGAGCAGAATCATTGGGGTGAGGGAGGGAGAGCAGCGGCCGGGCGAGCCTGGCCCGAGCGCAGCCGCGCAGTGCCCAGGGCGGTTGGAAGCCCTGGCGGCCCAGGCGGCCTTCCCACCCGCCCCACGGACAGACAGGGCCGTGCCTGGGGGTGATGGGGACTCTGGGACAGGCTTTGCTCCCTCTGAGCCAGGTTTTCTACACTGGCAGGGTCCCTTCCAGCCCAGTTCATGTCGGACACACAACCCTTTGGGGCAAGCCCGGCCCCAGGAGAGTCGTCCCGAGGAGGGACTAGCCAGTTCTGGACCTTGCAGAGCTCACGGCCCAGGGGAGGAGGCGGGCATTAAAGTGCTCACAGGAAAAATGCAATGGGGTCAGCCTGTGAGGGAGGGGAACGCCGCCCAGAGGAGGAGATGCCTAAGCAGTGTTTGAGGATGTGTCTGTTGACCAGGAAAGGGGGAGGGAAAGTCCAGAGCACAGAAAACCAACTACAAAGTTTTCCAAGCATGAAGAGTCCTGATAGCGCAGCACCTGGTGGCCACACCTGTAATCCCAGCGACTCAGTAGGCACAGGCAGGAGGACTGCAAGTTCAAAGCCAGCCTGGGCAGCTTAGTGAAAACTGCCTGAAAATTCAATAAAAAAGGCTGTGGCACCCCTAGCACCGTTCCTTGGCAACCCCATTATGGAGAGAGGGGCGGGGCGAGGCAGGGCGGGGTTGGTGGCTGGGAGAAAAGGAGGAAGAGCAGGAGGGAGGAAGCAAAAGGTATCTTCTTGCCTGAGGTAGCTACTTTGCAGTCAGACCAGAAAGGTAGACAGGATGGTCTGTTGAACACCCATTTCTGGCTCTGACCTTGTCCCTGATTTTCCACTTCCAGGGAGACACAGAAGCCTGGAACTCCCAGGTTCATGACCAGAAGATAAGAGAAGCAACTGAAAGAGCTAGACATGAAACCTTTGGTGAGCACTTCTTGAGTGCTTGTCCCTGGAGTTAGGGTGGAGGGTCTTCAGGCTCCATTCCTTACTTCTTCACAGTATTGAAAAAGTTGTTGGGCTGGGGATGTAGCTTAGTGGTGAGCACCTGCTTAGCCTTCTCCAGGCTCTGGGTTCCATCCCCAACACACACACACACACACACACACACACACCATTTTCACGTTCTTTCTCCTTTTAAAATTTCTTAACTTCTTGGGCTCAATCCTTTGTCAGAGGAAAACAGCTTTTGAATTCTAATATATATTATAGGAAATATATTTTAAGAGTAAATATATGTTTTACTTTTTCTTAAAATTTTTGGAAAACTTTTTTAAACTCACACATGTACACATTCTCGCCCCAGAGTTCAAGATCTTCTGTGGAGACCAGCTGTTCATACCAGGCAGCACATATCAGAACCCACTCCCCGAGCTGACTCCAGGGCAAATGTGATTCAAATAATAGTGTCTAGGTCTTAGATCAAGATTTCACATAGAATTCATTTTCCGTTATCATGACCAAATTTTTAACTATTTAAAAACTGCTTTTTAATACATCATGAGGATTTTTAAAACAGAAAAGAAGCAGGACCCAAAATCATACATGCCATGGACTATCGGCTACGTTTTTAAAATATGCTTACGTGGGTTGGGGATGTGGCTCAAGCGGTAATGCGCTTGCCTGGCATGCGCAGGGCACTGGGTTCGATCCTCAGCACCAATAAAAAATAAAGATGTTGTGTCCACCGAAAACTGAAAAATAAATATTAAAAAATCCTCTCTCTCTCTCTCTCTGTCTTTAAAAAAAAAATAAAATATGCTTACAAAAAGGCCAACGTTCAGCAGTGGCAATGTCAGATGATGGTATTATAAGTGGAGTTTATTTTCTTTTTAATATTCTATATTTTCTAAGCTTTTTACCTTCTTTATTTCCTGTTGTAAAATAATTCAAATTACAAAAAAGTGGAGGACACATATGGACACTAGACTAGCTGCTCACATCTGCCAGATTGCCTTGTTCTGAGTGCTTCTGAGAACCGTGGGTTCACAGCCAGAGCACTGTCCTCACAATTCCCTGTCCTTCCTCCTGGGAAGTTTGCAGCATTCCCATGTGTTTCTCCTGCTTACACTGTCTGCATGTCCATGACAATATAAAATTGCTTTTTGTTTTTAAAACTTTTTAAAATTTACAAAAATTTATCCTATCAAGCCTATCCTTTTATAACACTTTTTTTCACTCAATATTCTTGAAATTCATCAATAATCTACCCAGCGAGAGTATTTGTTTTCATTATTTGATGGCGTTTTGCTGTATGAATTAACCAGTTTCTTTATCACCCCTATGGATGGGCAGTTTGGATTTTCCCCAGTTCTTTAGCATTGAAACCTTGCTGTGGTGACCGTCTGTGCATCATGTCCCCAGTGCACAGGGGAGTGGAACTGGTAGGTCTTGTTGCCACATTGCTCTTTTGGAAGTGTGACCCTGTTTATCACACCATCAGCACAAGTGCTCTTACCTTCATTTCTTCTGTTTCTGATCACTCACCGTTTATTGTTTATTGTTAGTTTATTGATATCTCCGATTTATTCTTTATTGTGGTTCACCTGTTCCTATCTTTTGCTCATTTTTTGGTTGGGTTGTCTGTGTTTTTTTCTTTTATATACTTTCATTTTATGTGTTTATTTCTTATGTGGTGCTGAGGATCGAACCCAGTGTCTCCATGTGCTAGGTATTGAGCCACAATCCAAACCCAGGTTGTCTGTGTTTTTATTAGTCCATAGGGGCTCTTTTATATTTAAGTTACTAATCCTTTAATGGAACATTACTTGTTTTGGAGGGTTGTATTACTTTAACAATGATTAAAAGTTACTTTCAAATGGATTTTTAAATTTTTTCCTCGTAAATTCATTCATATACTGTGTCTCTTCTAGCTACTGAAATGAGGCAAAATGACAAGATCACATGCATATTAGAAGATCGGGAAAGGAGAGATAGGAAAACTCTCTGTAGAGCTACCAATGATTTCCAGCAGAGCTTTCAGAGGCCAGAAACTCGCCGCGAATTTGACCTGTCTGACCCCCTATCCCTTAAGAAAGCTCTTCCAGCCCGGCAGTCAGATAATGACATCCGGAATACCATATCAGGAATGCAAAAGTTCATGGGGGAGGATTTAAACTTCCGGGAGAGGAAGAAATTCCAAGAGGAACAAAACAGAGAATGGTCCTTGCAACAGCAACGGGAATGGGAGAGGGCTCGTGCCCACCAGAAATGTGCAGGTAAGGGAGGGAGGCGAACTGGCTCAGTGATCCCAACCAGTCAGTCCTCCAGGGGCCCAGGTGCTGTTCATCCTCCTGAAGTGCACAGCCACACGCTTCTTTGGCATGTGGGGAAAGAGCCCCACGGGTCAGCCCGGCGTTAGGGCCCCAGTGGGTTCTGGGGCTCAGATAACCCAGAGTCGGCCTCTGCCCCCATTGTGTGCACAGTGCTTAGAAGATGGATGGGAACACGTAGGCCCACAGAGTCCTCTGAGTGCTGGAAGTCAGAGGGGGGCCTATGGGGACCTAGTTGCATCCTGTGGTCACACACCGCACCAGGACTCCCCAGGCCAAGGCAGCAAGCTGTCTTCCTCAGGGGACTGCCACAGCCCAAGTCCTGCTCTCAGGGAGGCTGCGAGCCGCCTGCTCTAGCAGCTCCCCTCCTCCAGCCATCTGAGCAGCAGCAGCAGCAGCAGCTGCCGCTGCCCCTCTGGCCTATCTCCCGTGCCAGCGCATCCCTGCTCTTGTGGGACACGCCAGTGGGTGGTACAGAGAGCAGGGCACTGGGGCGGGAGCTCTGTACCCCACTCCGAGCCCCTCCGCTCGGGCTGTTCATTTGCTGTCTCCTTGGTAGCGCCCTCTCCAGCCTCTGCTCTTCCCACTCTCTGGGAGCCGGGTCCCTCTCGCATCCTCCCCCACGCTCTCTCTGCCCACTTCTACAGACCTCTGCTTTCCTGGCCAGCTGCACAGTGGCCTCCCTGTCACTCAGGTTCAGGTCTTCAGCTTGGCCTCTCGGCAGCAGGTGCCACAGTTGATCATCTCATGCTCTGAGACACACAGGCCACCTGGCTTCTGGGACTCCGTCCTCTGCTGGTCCTCCTGCCCAGGCTCCTGGATGGGACTCTCTCCCCTGCTCTGGCAGCTCTTGCTCACCAGCGCTCTCTGGGCCTCCCCTCTGCCTGTGCCCGCTGCTGATAAGGACGGGCTGGCCTGGTCCTCCCTCCTTGCTGTGCTCACCCCCAGGCCTCGTTTCTCCAGCTCATGTGTCCCTATGAATGTTCTCCCCTGAATCCGCACTCACAGCCCCACCCAGCTGCCCTGCCTCTGATGAGCTCTGAACTTCAGCGCAGGTCCGGTCACTCTGCTCTCCCCCAGGCCCCACCTTCCTCTCGCATCACGCCAGCCCCAATCAAGACTCCTTCTCTTCTCAGTTCCACATCCAGGCCACCCACAGATCATCTCGAGTTTCAGCTGCTTTTCACATGGCCACCATTGCCACCTGGACTCGGCTTCATTACCTCTCAGCTGGACTGTTGCATTGTCCTCTAACTACCCTCTGCCTCTGCTCTCTCCCCCTGCAGCCTCCACTCAACCGTGGCCAGGGTGGAACCCTGAAAGTCAGGTGGGATCCTTTGCTGGGACCCTTCAGCGGCTTCCCAGTCACTGAGCGAAAGCAAATTCCCGAGGACCTCTGAGGCTCGGGGTGTGGCCCATCTCCAGCCAGGACCCTGCCCTGTCCACCCGTTCCTTTCTTTGCACACTGTCTTCCGCTCTTCCTGGGACATGGCTGTGTCCAGCTCGCTTCTGCCTCAGGGTCTCTGCTCCTGCTGCTTGGAAATGTCCTTCCCTGGACAAGGCGCATCTGGTGCCATCCCTGTCCTCGACAGGCTGTGCTGAAATGTGGGCCTCCTGGGCCTCTCGTCCCTTCCCTGCTCCGTTTTCCCGAGGCTCAATTACTGGCACACCTTGGGTTTGTACTTGCCACACTGCTCCTGAGTGTCACACCCTAGCTCAGTGAAGGCGGGGACTTTTGTTGGTCTGTCTACTGCGTATATAGACAGACACCTGTGGGAATAACCCACTCGTGGGCTCTGGGGATCTCCTCCCTCCCCACCTGCTCCAGATCGCCATCGCTGGCCAGGACCCTCATCCCAGCCTTGGCCTTGGTCCTCCAGAGGCCTCCTTTCCCTCTCTGGACTTCTCACAGGGCCCTGGGACCTAACCTCACCTCTGGGTCTGCCCCTCCTGCCTTTCTGCTCCTCCCCTTCACCAAGCCAGAAACTTGGGGCCACCCCTGACCCCCTGCAGGACATCTTCACCTCTTGTCCCTGTCACCTCCTGCACATATTTCTATGATGTGGTGCATGATGATCATACATGATAGTGGGTCACTGCGTCAGACCCATCATTTGATCAGTCTCCAGCCCCAGCATCTTCCCTTGTCTTTCCTCCTCCCTCCCCTGACCCGCTTGCTCTGCTGACCCCCCTTCTATTGTTGTTGTCATCATTTTAATCAGCACATTATAATCATAGATATAAGCAGAAGTCATGGTGTAAAACTTGGTAGATTTTTTTCCCCAGTCCTTCCCCATACCCCTTCCTCTGCTCTGTCCGTTCTCCCTCCTATTTTCATGAGATCCTTTTTAGTTCCCTTTCCCTCTTTGTAGCTTCCACATAGGAGGGAAACATGCGACCCTCCCACACATACCTCAAGCTGACCACTTCTCTCTGTCCCTGTTATCATTGCTGGGATAGAAGCACCACCTTCTTCATCCAGATGGACCATGCTGATAGCTGTCCTTCCCCTCTGTGGTCTCAACATGGTGGGCAGTGATGCTTTTTAAACAATGTCCAGTTGAACGGCACCCCCCATCCTCAGCTCAGAGCCCTGTGATGGCTTCCCAGGGCACATGGTGAAGTCAAATCCTGCCATAGCCCGCGAGGCTGTGCTGGGCCTCTGCCGGCCTCCAGCGCTGACTGCTGGCCCTGCCCACTCCGGCTCATTGACTGCCAAGCCTTCCCTGTCTTCAGGTGTGTGCTCGAGTGGCATCTGACCGCCTGCTGCCTCAGCTTTCTCTCCTCTACCAATGGTCAGATGTGTGTTTTTGCACTTATTTTGAACTCCACATATTTACTCTCTCCAAGACAGCCAGTTCCAGGGAGGCAGGAAACCTTTTGTGTTTTTCTCGCTGCTGTGTCTGTGTCCCCAGCACAGCCAGTGGCCCACCTGAGCCTCTGATGCTGTGTGTTGGATAAAGGAACAAATGAAGGGCAAGAGGGGTTGGGGGTGAGCAGAAGCCAGAAGTTCAAGAGTCTGGTTGTAGTCGGGCGCGGTAGCCACGCCTGTAATCCCAGCAGCTTGGGAAGCAGAGGCAGGAGGATCGTGAGTTCAAAGCCAGCCTCAGCAATTTAAGCAACTCAGTGAGACTCTAAATAAAATACAAAATTAGATTGGGAATGTGGCTCAGTGGTCAAGCGCTCCTGAGTTCAATCCCTTGTACCCTGCCCCCCCAAAAAAAAGTCTGGTTGTCATTTTTGGAAATAATGAGGGGACCTATCAGGCACAAATACAGAAATCAGGAACTTCTGATTAATGATTTTTGAAAAACGGAACAACCCAAAGTGAAGTAGGTGTTTCTTGCCTTGCCTGGGGATGCAGTGGCTCAGGATAAGCCAGGTTGCAGGTACAGAACTAGGAATGTCTGCAAGTGCTGGATGATCTTCACATTTTGCCATTGGGACCCTCCACTGGGGCCCCTCCCATTGGCCTGGGAAGGTCCTGTCCTACTGTCCCTCCACAAGTATCTGTGACCTGCCACCCCTTCCCCTTTGTCCTTCTGGTTTCTGCAGCTCCTTTTTCTGGGTTCTCACTGCCCCATGCCCACTGTAAGGATGAGGCTTTCTCCTGCAAAACCAGAGATGGCAAGGGGCACACTGCCCCAGGACCACAGCAGTCAGCCCCAGGCACTGCCCATTCACAGCAGACATGAGAGCTCTGCTTGGATGAAGTCAGGGACCCCTCAGCCTTTGGAGGCAGGTCCTGGCATTATCATCCCTGGCCTACCCGTGACAGAGGGGAGGTGACAGCATGAGCAACCCTGATGCAGGCTACTCTGCACCCGTGTGGGCATGCCAGGTCTGACGTGTCTCTCCTCCTTGTAGAGGACCTCTACTTGCAGACGAAGCTCAAGTTTGATGAAACAGCGAGGCACCTGCAGACGCTGGAAAGCAACGCCAGAAGGGCCGTCTGTGCAGCTGTGAAAGAGTTCAACAGGAACCAGGTGCCCAGCCGGGGCACTGTGCCTCCAGGGTGGATGGGCACACGCGGCTGGCTGGACCCCAGCCTCAGGGTCCCAAGCCCACCCCTCCCTCTAGAGCCCCTGCTGAGGTGGATGGCCCTGGGTCTGGTCTGTCCCTTAGCTCTGAATCAGCAACAAAACTTAGAAACTTAGCTTTAGTTTCTTTCATAATTTGAGAGCAGATGCTACCTGGCACTGCTCTGCGGCCTGGTACTGGGTTCAGTTCTTCTCAACCAGGAGAGGTGGATAGGCACTCACCAGGGAAGTGAGGACAGTGGCAAGGACGATGGTGGTCTCCTGGCGACCCCCTCCTCTCAGTCCTTCCCAGCTTCCTCGGATCCCGCCCCTCTCAGGTTTTCTTCGCAAATGCAGGTATATTTCCTGGGTGAGGTCGAGCTGGGTCTGGCTCAGCTGATCAGATTAGCTGGTTGACTGGCACTTGGTCTCCAAAGGAGCTGTGCAGGGTGGCCCCTGAGACAGCAGGAGAACAATACCAGGACTTTGCTTCACATAGTTTCAGCCCTGTCTTTTTTAATGCTGTGTCCATGTGTCTTACAAAGCACATCCTTTATTTGTGGGTTAGAGGTGCTGCATTGTAAGCCAAATAAATTTGAGCCCAAGCTGAAATATGTCCTGGGGTATGCAATCAAAAAGCCAGGAGAGGGCTGGGGATATGGCTCAAGCGGTAGCGCGCTCGCCTGGCATGCGTGCGGCCCGGGTTCGATCCTCAGCACCACATACAAACAAAGATGTTGTGTCCGCCGAAAACTAAAAAAAAAATAAATAAATAAATAATAATTAAAAAAAAGCCAGGAGAGCCTGGGCAGAGAGCAGAGGAGATTGGTTTTCAGCAGGGAGAGAAATGAGGCACCAGAGCCCCAGGTCACCAAGCAGTGAGGTTCAAGGGGTCATAGAGGTTATCTGATCCTTGCCTTCCTTTGACAGAGCAGCTCAGGGGAGACTGGTTCAGGCTCCATAACAAATGGACCCAGTGCCTGGGAGTCTTTCCTTCCTTTCCTCCATTCACCTACTCTGTTCTTTTATCCCTGAGCCTCTTACTGGGCACTGCTGGGGTTCTTGCTAAACCACATTGCCTTGTTAATTCGTTTGTTCATTTCCTATTATTTTGATGAGCCCCTACATGTGCCCATGATTAATACAATTTAATTGGTGGAGAGACAGGCTCAGCAGGTGAGCAGATTTTCTCAGGGGTGCCAGTTCTAAGTGGCAAGTATGGAGTTGGGGTGTCTGGCTGCAGAGCCCATGCTGTGTGGCACGAGGCCTGTCGTGAGCACCTGCGTTGCAGGATTCGCTGTCCATTCCTCACCAAGGAGAACTGTTGACCACAGGGGTTCCCATTCTGTCTATTGACTTTACAGAGAAGCTATTGCAGCCCAGAGGGAGGAGCTGACTTACTGTAGGTCACACAGCCACCTGTCCTGGGCATCTGAACAGCAGTTGGTATTGGGGGCCGTGGCTGGGCCATCAGGGTCAGTGAAAAGAAGTACCTCTCCCAGCTTTTAGAAGTCATTCATGTTCTTTGCAGCCTGCAGATGTCCAAAGGCTGCCAGGCCACAGGAGGGGCACAGAGCCCTGTCCAGCTGTGGTGCCAGGCTGATGAGGGGCGGGAGCGGCCCAAGGCATGAATCCCATCAGTAGTGGCCCTGCCGTCCCACCCACCCACCCACCTGCAGTGCTCAGGTAGCCAGGGCCCACTGGTCCATCCATACCACACCAGCCTGTGCCCCTCCTTCCCTGCTCCTGCAGCATGTGCCTCCTGCCAGGGCCCCAGGGGAATTGCTGACCCAGGCCTAGGAACCCCACCCCTGGAGTCTCTCAAAGCATCTTTCCCAATGTCTTTCCCTGTGTAGGCCATAGAGTCACAAGAAAGGAAAAAACAAGAGAAAAAGCAGGAGGAGGAAGACAACCTGGCCGAGATCTCCAGCCTGCTGCACGGGGACCTGCTGTCTGAGAACCCACAGCAGGCGGCCAGCTCCTTTGGTCCCCACCGTGTGATCCCAGGCCGCTGGAAGGGAATGTCCCAGGAGCAACTGGAACAGGTCCACCTCACTCAGAAGCAGCAAGTCCTGGAGAAGCTGGTACCTGCCCCGCCTCCCAGCCCTTAGAGCACCGTGGTGCCCCTGCCGCCACCCCCCAGCCCCTCGTGGCTTTCCTTGGCCAGTGTTACGCTCACCCTGAGTGGGAGCGGCTGGGGGATGAGAGCCAGAAACCCCTCCATGTGTGATGAGGCAGGTGGCATGTGAAGGAGATGGGTCTTGAGGAGCAACTGGAAGGATAGAGCTGGTGTCCACAGAGAAGGGAAAATGGTGGAAGGAGCAGGTTGGCAGGGAGAGTGGAAGTCACCAGTGCAGTTTCAGATATGTTAAGTGTGCAGTGTCCTTTAGACACCTGAACCTGCTGTGATCAATTCACTGAATGTGGCAAAAAAGAAAACCCCCAAACACAAATACCAGCATTTTGAACAAAATAGAACTTTGTCTTGCATATAGACTAGGTTTGTAGGAAAACAACCCAAGTCTTCTAGGGCAGGCCAGAGGGCCATCCTTGGCACCTGGCTCTCACCTCTTAGCACAAAACATCTGCTTGAGCATTAGCAGTCACATGCATATTCCAGCTATGAAGAAGGAGGAAAGAGGAAAAACACTGTGGGGAGTTTTACAAGACACTTCCACTTAGATTCCATTGGACAATGTTTAGTCACAAGATTGCTCCTAACTATACAGAGTGCTGGGAGATTTAATGTTTATTCTAGGCAGTGAAGTGCAGTGATTCTTCACCAAGGAAGAAGGAATCACAGCTGCTGTGGGACAGTGAAGCCTGGGGAGGCCTGCAGGGCAGCAGGGTGTACGGCCTGGGTTCAGAACAAGGGCTGGGCTGCGGGTGTAACTGAGAGTGGTCACCTCTGAGCATGATGAGGGCAGACCTAGGGAGACTGCACAGGGGTGAGCCTAGACGGGGAACTGGGGATCGAGTCCTGGGGCTACTCTCCACCCTCACTACAGAGCAAGGGGGCCTGACCCAAGGACACCAGCTGTGGTGTCCTGGAGAGCAGGTGAGAGGTGTCTGGGAGGAAGGAGGACCCGTGCCTACACTGCTGCCGGCATGCGGCTGCCTGCTGGGTCCTGCACCTAGGCCATGCCTAGGGCTCTATGGGGAGTGCTGTGGTGCAGGAGGGGAAGTGGCCTGCCTGATGGGCTCTGGAGAGAGAGTGGAGGGGTCACAGATGCAGGCAGCGTTTTCAGGGCAGGAGAGCCTGTGGGAGCCATGTCCCTGGAGGGCAGGGGGCCTGAGGCCAGGATGCAAAGCAAGGACCTGGCATGGCTGGGCGCCCAGACCCATCACAGTCTCAGGAGGGCTGCAGGTGAGGCTCGAGGAGCTCCTCCGGAGCTGTTCCTGGGGAGGCGAGAAGCCAGTTACCGTAGAGGACAGAGTGTGAGTGGCCTCTAGAGGAATGGGATAGATGACCCAGGTGCCAAAGGCCTGGGCTCGGGGACCCCACCCCATGGCCAGGTGTGCTTCCAGCCATGCTCGCGCAGGTGTGAGCTGGGCTCATCCCATGAAGTCAGGGCTTCTGGTGGGTGCGGCCACATCTAAGGTTAAGGGTGCTCCCGCCAGTGGAATGAAGGTCTCTGGGACAGGGGACAGTCATGGGAGCCACCAGGGTCCTAGAGAGAGTAAGACACAGGTCAGAGTGGTAGACCTGGGGGAGAGACAAGGAGGGGTGGCATTATTGGTGATCACAGGCGAAGGCAACCCGGGACCAGCATGGCCAGCTGGTGGGCTGCTGGAGTTGGAGCCCCTGGGAGTGGGGGCCCTAGGGGAGGAGGTGGTGCTGAAGCACTGGCGCTGAGGAGCCAGGGCAGGAAAGGAGCATACCTGCGGGCTGGACCACTCAGAACCTGGCAGGAGAGATGGGGAGGTGCTGAAACCCGCCGGGTCCAGGGCTGATCAGAGGCTGGGGTGGCCCTGCCAGGTGAGCCTCCAAGTCAGAGAACTTGCTGGGAGGAGGAAGGGCCCTGGCACTGGCCCAGACAAGGGCAGCGGGCATGGGTGGTTAGGATATGTGAGGCAGGGCAGGAGCCAGGCCTGGGTGGTGGGTCAGGAGGCCCGGAGGCTACGGAGAGCACAGAGGCAGGAATGGGCGCAGGTCCTGCGCCTCACTCACTCCTCGACTCAGCCCCAGCGGTTAGCCAGGAGGGTCAGCCATCTGCCCTAAAGGCAGCTTTTGGTCTAATGTCCAATCTGTAGAAAATTCAAAAGACAAAGCATAAGGGGGGGGGAAAGGGCCACCTAAATTGTCACCACCCCACCCCCCACCATGCCATCTGGACCCTCTCCTCCCAGCTTCTGGGCTGTGAGCAGTGGGATGTGGAAACCTAGGATCCTGCAGACTGTCTGGGCCTCTGCCTGGCTATTAGCCCTAGTGCTGCACCCCTGCCACTATGTTTGTGACAGCAGCCTGTGTGATGGCCCAGGTCCTGTGTGCAGCCTCGCGACACATGGAGGCTCCCAGGAGTGGGTCACTTGCTCACAGGAGGCCGCTCCCACCCTCTGCCTTTGGATCTGCATGTGGGGTTAGGCCAGGCCTGCAGACCTGACCCTCCCTGCTTGCTATGTGGGAGAGAGAGGTGCTCTGTCCTCCACCCTTTCATAGGGGTCTGGGAGGGCACCTGCTGCCCTGCCCACCCACTGCAGTGGGGTTTCCTGGGAGGAGGGGACCTGATGGGTGACCTGCACTGCCCCACTCATGAGGCAGCCCCCTTTACACTGTGCAGGTTCCCCTTTGGGGCTCCTAGTTCTGCACAGCAGGGTCTGGCCGGTGATGGGGATGCACTGCAGAACCACAGGGCCAGCTGCCCACTGGGCTTTGTGGTGGCAGGGTGGTCTCCAGCACCAGCACATTCTCGGAGTTCCCCAGGGCGGGTGTCTGAGCCAGCCAGGGAGCCCTCCTGAGGACCTAAATTCTCACCCTGCTCTCAGTTGTGCACATGGGGCTGGGAACATTGTTGGAACTGAGCTGCTGCTACTGTCCCTTTAGGAACAGGAGGCAGGAAGTAGCTGGGCCAGGCAGGATGAGGGTGGGCTGGGGGTCCTCCAGCTGCCCCTTCTCTGAGCCTTCATTTCCCCATCTGTAGAAGGGGAGGCTGGGGGTCCTGGACAGTCCCCTTGGGCTCTGGGCTCTGGGCGAGGTAGCAGCAAGTCGCCTCTCCTCCTCCAGAAGCTGCAGGAGGAGGAGTGCCAGCGGGACATGGACTGGGACCAGCGGAGGATCCAGAAGGCTCGCGAGGACCTGATGTATGAACGGCAGATGCAGCGACACCAGCGAGACCTGCGCAGGGCCCTGGACAGCAGCAACCGCAGCCTGGCCAGGCAACAGTGTCTGCAGTGAGTGCCCAGGGGCAGGGGACTGGGCAGCGTGGAGACCACTCCTTGGGCAGCCTCATCTGGGCACTGGGGACCCCAGGCAGGCTCAGTTCAGGTGGGGGAACCCGCAGTTCCTGATTTGGACCTTTGAGGCCCCAGGAAAAAGCACCGAGTTGGCTGGGGGTCTGAGAGAGGGTCCCCAACGCAGGAGGGCTCTTGGGGCAGCAGAGGACTCCCCAGCTGCCTGGCACCTGTTGGGTACAGATAGGACCCAGGAGTAGTTCCAACATCCAGTTACGGAAACATGTCAAGCCTTGGCTCACGCTCTGAGGGACCCACAGCATCTGCTCCTGTCAGACCTCGGGCTGCCTGTGGGCCGTGACTTGTCATTCTGTTGGGCTTGGAAGGAGCACTAAGGTATCCATGTCCCCGGGGTCAAGCAGAGCCTCTTCACAGTCATACCTCGGAGGCCTAATCTTAGACACCCCCAGATGACACTAGCACGGTCCCTGCTTAACTGCAGGGTGATTGCAACATGCCCTGGCTGCTGAGGAGAGTTGAAGGGGAACAATTTGGGGGCTCCTTGGGGTTGAAATGCCTTCTGCATCATGGGGGTAATACTAATAAAAAGCCCATGAGCTTTTTCTTGAAATACTTAGGAAGTACACATATGTGCTAATCATTTTCTCCTCGTTTTGTTATTAGGAAAAAACACATGGATGAAGTCAGCACCAATCAGCTCACAGGAGATTATTTCACACAATTTAATACCAGCAGTCGATGAGAAGGACGCCCTCACTCCCCTGGGTCACGTGTGAAGTGTGGCAACCTTAAAGAGTCGTTATTTAAAAAAGCCTGCGTTTCCTTGGTCCAGAAACCCCCACGGAAGGGTCTGAGTCTTTTGCAAGTCGAGGCAGAAGAGGGCAAGAGAGCTTGGCCCAGTGGCCCAGAGTGGAGAAGCAGGGGCTCAGCACCAAAGGCGCTTCTTGACCCCAGGGGCCCCAGAGGCGGCTGGCAATCATGGGGGGCAGTGAGGAAAAGGCGTGGCCACGCTCCTCCTGGGAACAGGCGAGGTCCCCTGGGAGCTCGCGCCACTCTTCTCCTTTCACGGCCTCGGTCTTCCAGGTCTGGGGGTTGGCAGCTGTCCATCCTCTCAGTGGGGAGACTGGTGACCAGCCGCGTCCAGGTCCAGTTAACCTGTGTAATAGCCCCAGACTTTTCCCAGTTGTCCCCAGTGACGTCGCACAAAGCTGAGTCGGCTCTGACCCAAAGGTCAGGCCACCGGAGGAGACAGACATGCGTGAAGGCAGGACGCCCCTCCCTCCACCCCATCGTGTCACCCACCGGGCGTCCACAGGCCCAAGTGAAGAGTCAGCAGAAGTGTTTCAGCAGAAGTGGCCTTCGGGTCCCCAGGGGTCTCCTAGGCAACTGTCACCATCCTAACCCACGTGTCAGAGGTGTCCATGGGAAACTAGTGGCGTGACCTCCAGCTGAGAGCCAGCAAAGCGGGAGGAGGGAGAGCGACACCTCTCCTCCTAAAGGAAGTACAGGGAGAGGGGGCATCAGGGTGTGCCTGTGGCTGCTCAGACTGCGGTTCAGCTGCTGCCCTCGGTGACAAGTGCTGTTGTTAGCGAGTGGCGTCGCTCCATCAGGAGGTAGCCAATGAGCGGGCGTCCGTCGCTCCCATTGTGATTCTCGAGGCAGCCGGAGCTGGTGTTTACTACTCACATTTTCTAGTTGGAGACCCTGGTGTGGACATGCACAGGGACTTGTCCTTCCCACTGCAGAGAAGCAGCAAGCTCAGGGTGAGCCCAGAAGGCTGGGCCCAGCCACTCCCTCTCCGGAGAAACAGACCCCAAACCACAGTGGCCTCCAGGAAGGGCAGATGTTTCTTTCCTACCCTTTGGAAGTTCCAGCTGACCGGGAACCCTGTTGAGCAGCGCTGCTCGCCTGGGCTCCCTCTGCAGGTCGCCCGGCCCTCCCCAACTCTCACAGCCCCCATCCTGGGGTCCAGGCTGCCACTCCAGCTCCCACTCTCATGCCACCCCATGGCAGCCAGGGGAACAGGAACAGAGCAGAGGGCACAGCTTCCCTTGGGGACATGCCTGGAAAGTGCACGCTCTGCCTCTGCCCATTTCTCCAGTCCTATGTGCTCATGGTCCAAGGGTGGGACAAACACTTTTCCTTTGAATCACACCATCGCTCCTGCTCCCGTTGCTGTCACCTGCAGTCCCATTGTTGAGACCAGGAAAGCCAGGCTGCGTTGAACTCTGAGGACACAATAACAGCTGGCCCACTCAGGCTGTCACCCTAGGCGGCAGGGTGGAGAGATGCCCTCAGAGGCCCAGAGTCTGGTGGAGTGGAGCAGGGCTTTGGGGCGCCCTCCCCCTCCTCCCTGACATGGCCCAGGCCTCAGCCTCTGCGGGAGCTCTCCACTCTGCCCACGCCTGCCACAAAACTGCCCACAGATGCTGCTATCTAGGACCTGTTGCCCCACCCCTGTGTGGGCCTCAGGAACCCCATGCCCTGAGTCACGCCAGCCATAGGTGAACCATGCCTCTAGTCTGCTCTCTGGAGCAAGGTGGGACCCTGCCGTGACATCAAGAGTTGCTAAAGGTCCAGGGAAAACACAGGACATGCATCTGAGGGGGAGACCAGGGACCCAGACCCCTCCAAGGCCCCTCCTAGAGTCCCCTCCACAGGACGTGCTCCCGCCCACCTGTGTGCAAAGGCAGCACACCCCCTTTGCACAAGGCTGGAGCAAACACCTGTGGTCCCACTCTGCAGAGCCCAGGGTCCCCCAGAACTTGGCCTTTGTTTAAGAGCAGGGCTTTCTCTTCCCAGTGAGATTGAGGGGCAAGAACACTCCCCGTGGGGAGGAAGGTGGTTTCCTAGGGCAATGAACTGAGTGGCTTAAACCATAGACACTTAACAGTTCATGGCAGCTCTGGAGGCCAGAAGTCCAAGTGTGGGCAGGGTTGCTGCAAGGCAGAGCCCCGTTCCCCAGGCCTCGAGGGAGGGTGGTTCCAGGCCTCTTGCTGAGCTTCTGGTGGTTTCCGGCATACTTCAGTGTGGGCATCCCTTGATCTGCAAGCTCCTGTTCACAAAATCTCCCCTGTATGACTGATCAGGGCTCACCTGTGACCTCGTCTTCCTGATCACATCTACGATTCCCTATTTGCAGGTAAGGTTACATTATGAGGTACCAGGAGTGAGGACCCCAACATGTTTTGGGGGGGCACGCAATTAACCCACTACAGGGGAAAGGCAGAGGGGAGCTTGCTCCATTGCCTCCTCAGGTAATCGTACCCAAGCTGAGCTAGGCAGGCCTTGGGGAGCAACGTGACAACAGGCGACTGACAGAACAGACGCTTTGTCGTCCTGCTTTTGAGGATGAACATTGAGAAATGGGAGGCGACCCTTGAGAGCACCAAGGGCTCTTCAAGTCCACAGTCCCTGAGCCAGTCTAACTCGAAGTTCAGGGGTGGAAGTGGAGCCCTGCATAGGACCATAAGGCGAGTCACACATGAGCATGGGCCAGAACCACCAGAAGGCTGCTGCAGCCCTGGAGAGGCACTTATACCCCAGAATGGTGGGCTCAATGTGGAGAGGCTGGTTTTTAACGCTGAACTTTGCATTTTTACAAAAAATGTTCCAGAAAGAAGGACAGGCAGGAAAGCTGGGCATTTGCTTGTGTTAGATGTGCCCTCTGCTGGTGACACAGCACAGCGCCTTTCCTGTTCTCCCCAGGAAAATGGAATGATTCGCTCATTAAGGAGCCTCTGTCACACGTTGGGCAAGTTCTTGCAACACCCAGGACAGTGCTGGATATTTGTCGTGGTCATCCAGAGAAAACAGGGTGAAATAAGCTAAGTGATTTACCATCCCCAGGAGGCAAAGCCCAGGTGCGGCTGTCTCCATTATTCTCGAGTGGCCTGTTAGAATTTTACACACAACACATAAGCTCCAGAGGACTTTTGTTTTTGTTTCTAACATCCTCTGCTAACTGAAAGACTGTAGATACCTGCCACCTGTATTCTACAATGAATATTTTGCTATATTTCCTTTATTGCCTACCTCCCTGAAGATTTGTTTTTTAAAATTTCCGTTTTGTTGGGCTGGGGCTGTAGCTCAGTGGTAGAGTGCTCACCTAGCATGCGTGAGGCACTGGGTTCGATCCTTAGCACCACATAAAAATAAAATAAAACAAATATATATAAAAATTTCTGTTTTGTGCTGTTATAAAAAGACACATCTAAAAACAGCTCAGAAAAGTTAAAAATAATAGCATTCAAAAGTCATTTGAGCCAGGTGCAGTGGCAGACACCTGTAATCCCAGAGGCTCACCTGTAATCCCAGAGGCTCCGAGGCTGAGGTGGAAGGAACACAAGCTCAAAGCCAACCTCAGCAATTTAGTGAGGCTGTCTCAAAAAGTAAGAAGGACTGGGGGTAATTAGTTTCGTGGTTGAGCATCCTTGGGTTCAAGTCCGCAGTCCCTGCCAGTCCCTGAGCCAGTAGTGCAAAACAAAACGAAACAAAATCTATACAATTGCCAAAATTTGGAAGCAACCAAGTGTTATTTAATAGGTGAATGAGTAACCAAACCATGGCACATCCAGACAGTGGATTATTATCCAGCATTTAAAAGAAATGGCACAGTGGGACTGCAAATTGGTGCAACCATCTGGAAAGCAGTATGGAGATTTCTTAGAAAACTTGAAATAGAACATCATAACCAGTTATCCCACTCCTTGGCATATCCCAAAGGACTTAAAATCATCATACTACAGTGACACAGACAAATCAATGTTTAAAGCAGCTCAATTCACAGTAGCTAAAGTATGGAACCAACCTAGGTGCCCTTCAACAAATGGTAAGGAAAATGTGGTATATGTACACAATGGAGTATTACTCAGCCATAAGAAAAATGAAATTATGGCATTTGACAGTAAATGGATGGAACTGGAAACTAAAATGCTAAGTGAAATAAGCCAGTCCCCCCAAAAAAAAACAAAGGCCAAATGTTCTCTCTGATATGTGGATGCTAACACACAATGGTGGGGCTTAGGGAAGAGCAGATGTTCATTGGATTAGACAAGTGGGAATGAAGGGAAGGGAGGGGGAATGGGATGGGAAAGTCAGTAGAATGAACTGGACATAACTTTCCTGTGTTCATATATATGAATACACGACCAGTGTAACTCCACATTGTGTCCAACAACAGAATGGGAAGTTATATTCTATGTATGTATAATATGTGAAAACACATTTTACTGTCATGGATGTATAAAAAAAAAAAACAAAAGAAATGGCCCAAGCCAGGCACAGTGCTGAACGCCTGTAATCGCAGTGACTCTGGAGGCTGAGGCAGGAGGATTGAGAGTTTGAAGCCTGCTCCCGCAAAAGTGAGGCGCTGTCTCTAAATAACATACAAAATAGGGCTAGGGATGTGGCTCAGTGGTCAAGTGCCCCTGAGTTCAACCCCCGGTACTCCCCCGCCAAAAAAGGAAATGGCCCAGAGGGATCCTAAATGTACATCACTAAGTCAAAGAAGCCAACCTGGAAAGGCTATGTGCGTGATCGCAA
The DNA here is from genome assembly GCF_047511675.1 of Marmota flaviventris. NCBI lineage: Eukaryota > Metazoa > Chordata > Mammalia > Rodentia > Sciuridae > Marmota > Marmota flaviventris. Next base: position 4,317,323 of record NC_092500.1, on the reverse strand, counting down.
GAGGCTCTCTGGGAAGGGCAGAGCTGTGGAGTCTGGAAAGATGAGTAGCTGCCAGGGGTGAGAAGGGACAGGCAGGCAGGGCACGGGGATTTTTAGGGCCATGAAGCTATTCTGCAAAATACTTTAACGATGGACCCACATCAGATAGATTTGTCCAAATCCAGAGAACGCACATGTTCAACCCCAGGGCTGCAACAGCCCCGGTGTGCCCGTTAGGGAACCTCAAAGAAAGAACTTGGAGGACTCCAGGGGGAGGGTTTGACATTTCATTGCTCCCGCTTCTGGGGGAGGTCGGCCAGTGGAGGCCACCCACGTCTGTGAGCAGGGGATGGGTAGGATGGGGCGCGGCCAGTGCAGCTGCAGTCTGCAGATGTGCGTGAGCGAGTTGATCACTGTGCAGCAGGTCACTCTGATCCTCCCTCACCCAAGCCCCAGACCAGGACAGCGGCCCTCCCTCTGCTTGCTGACCTCCTCACAGTCTTTGAAGTCCTTCCTCCTCATGGCGGGGCACTAACTGGAGTTCACCCCAACACAACACCAAGAGTGAACCCCACTGTAAACATGCCCCAGGTGGGAGTGGCCTGTCAGTGCCTGTCGGGATCCTCGCGGCGTGTCCTCAGTTTGAACAAGGCCCTGAGTCAGACGAGAAATACTAAAGGTCTGAGGGAGTTAAGAGATAAAGACAAGGCAGGACGGGGAACAAGAGCCTGTGTTTTATTTTCATAGGTAGGAACATCAAAGGGTCTCAGTTCTTGAGCAAAACAGGATAAAGATGGCAAAAACACCTCGTTTGGGGTGTGGCAGGTTACGCCCACCTCCTCCATCTCTGGGGGCTGCATTTGGAATCAAGGCTTCTTGAACTAGTGAGTTCCAGGGCAAACACGGAATTCCCCCATCAGTGGGAATCTCCTTGCAGGTGGGTGTTCACTGGGCGCCCTTGCAATGAGAGGCTCCCAAGAGCAGTGTTTCGCTGCCCAGGGGTCACATAGTTCAAAGCAATGATTTATCAACTCCCCACGACAAGTGCAGGCCCACACATGGCAACAGATGCACCTCTCTAGTAAGAGACGATAGTAATGGGAAAATGGGGGGTGTGGGTGATAGGTGGGAACTCAGTACTTGCCCTCAAGTTTTCTGTAAATCTAAAAAGATAAAACCTCCTATTTTTTAAAAAAGTGAAGGCATGAAATAACTAGGAAGGAAAACACTCATTTGCCTGTGGTTTCTTATTCTGAGTTCAAGTTCTAATGTTCAGAAATTGGGATATTCCATGTACCAAGTACTATGAGGACTCTCCCTGTGGGGCCCTGTCTCTCCTGGCCTGCCCCGTCTGTGCTAGCTGGTAACGTCTCAAATTCATGGTTCTTCAGCCTGCGTACCTCCACGGTATTGAATATGTACACACACCAATTCTTTTGTTTTTCTAATCAGGTATTCAGTGACTTGAAGGTATATCCTAGGGCTGAGTGTCCTGTCTCCACCTCGACCCTGACTCCTCTTCTTAATGACTTCTGGTGTCTACCTAGGGTATTGTTGTAGACAGAGGCATCTCATCCACATGATGTCATTGGCTTTGCATTAATCCTGGGAGATAACCAGCAATTATTTATTACCTTCTTTTAAAGATTAGGAGACTGAGGAATAGAGGGACAGCATGATGTCACAGACTACAAGAGGCTGATAAGGATTTAGATTCAGGTCATGCTGACTTCCACTTTAGTGCTCAGGCTTCTTGCCACCAACAGAGACCAGCCCAAGACACGGAACCTCCCAAACTGCAGTGGAGCCTTGCTCTGGCCCCTGGCCTACCTTAGCCTTGGAAGGAATTGACAGTGCTTTGTGTTACAATTTGTGCTTTACTCGTTTCTCTGCCCCTTTCAACCATCCTCAGAAATCAGGGCTACTGCCTTTATCACAGATGAAGTCACTGACACGGTCGTGTTCTGCTTCCAACAGAACGGTCTATGTGGCTGATGAAATATCCTAAAAAGTATAACTAGATCCAGGATTGATTAGTAAAATGCATTGTTGACCTCACGAGCCTAACTGGAACCTTGGAAAGTCACATTCACATGTGAGGAACCAGTCAGAGGAAACCAGAGAGCTCACAGGAATGAGCCATAGCAGCAGGGCTGCGCTGGTGTCAAAACTGGTAACAGGAACTTAGATCTTTGGAGGTTAAAGTCAGGAGGACAATGAGAGGCCTTCACAAGGAAAGGGCCCCAAAGCTGAGCTCTGCCTTAGTCTGGCATCTTGGAGGGTGGCTGTACTCTTAGTGAAAGGAGGGTGGATAGAAAAGAGACTGCCAGCAGGCTCTGAGATAGTAATGAAGAGTGATGATGGTGATGGTGGTGGTGATGATGGTGATGGTGGTGGTTACAATGGTGGTAATTATGATGGTGGTGAAGATGGTAGTGGTGGTGATGGTGAAGATGGTGGTAGTGATGATGGTGATGGTGGTGATTATGATGGTGGTGGTGGTAGTTTTGATGGTGGTGGTGGTAGTTTTGATGGTGGTGGTTACAATGGTGGTAATGATGGTGGTGGTGATGGTTACAAAGGTGGTAATGATGGTGGTGAAGATGGTGGTGGTGGTGATGGTGAAGATGGTGATGGTGATGATGGTGATGGTAGTGGTTACAATGGTGGTAATGATGGTGATGGTGATGATGGTGGTGATGGTGGTGGTTATAATGGTGGTAATGATGATGGTGGTGAAGGTGGTGGTGGTGGTGATGGTGATGGTGGTGGTTATGATGGTGGTGGTGGTGATGATGGTGATGGTTACAATGGTGGTGATGGTTACAATGGTGGTGGTGATGATGGTGATGGTGGTGGTTACAATGGTGGTAATGATGATGGTGGTGATGGTGATGGTGGTGGTGGTAGTGGGCTTTTTTTTTTTTTGTACTGGGAATTGAACCCAGGGGTGCTTAACCACTGAGCAACATCCCCAGCCCTTTTTAATATTTGATTTAGAGACAGGGTCTTGCTGAGTTGCTGAGACTGGTTTTGAACTTGAAATCCTCCTGCCTCTGCCTCCCTAGCCAATGGGATTACAGGCATGAGCCACCGTGCTCAGCCGATGATGGTGGTGATGATGGTGGTGGCGGCGGTGGTGACAATAATGCTGGTGTGATGGTGGTGGTAGTCTTGAGAACTCACACCCTATGTCCACTCTTCTACAGCCCCAGAGTTCCAATGTATTCAAAGAAATAAAGGAAATTCCCAGCAGACAAAAATTTCATGCGAGTTTTCTCAGATTAGTTTTTCCAGAGTGATGAGAGACTGACTGCAAAAGAGTAGGAGGGGATCTAGTGGAAGCTAACACAGTCGTCTCTGGAAGAAAGTGGCCCCCCCTTAAACCCTTCAGGACTCCCCAGAGGGAGTCAACCCAAATTAGGTTCACATAAGCATTCTAAACACACAAGGACACCAGACACTGGGAGTAAATCACAGTGGAAAAAAACATCCAGATTTAGATCTTCCAAGAATATTAGATCATGAATATTTCAGAAATAACTACTTTATAAATGTAAGGGTCTTCTGCTTCCAGTCTTGATGAAATGGCCATATTGATTCTTTCTTCCCATAAGCAGCAGAGCAATGACCTAATGAGTGAGACGACTGTTTCAGACATTGGATGGCAGCTCAGGCCTGTGATCTCAGAGACACGAGCTGCGAGGCTCCAGGACTCTCTCCTGGAGGGGCTGCACCCGGCAGAGGGTGGGACCCGTGCTGAGCACACCAGTCTCTCCCAGTTCAGAGGTGGCTGGAATCTGTGGGGCACAGTAACCACACAACCCAGCAGTTCCACCCCATACCAAGTACCCAAGAGTACTGAGAACGCGTCCACACATCACTCGTACACCCACGTTCAGAACAGCATGATTCACCCCAGCCACAAAACAACATCCACCCAAATGTCCCCCAACTGAAGAAGAGACGAAACGCCATGTGTCTGGATGTGATGTTACTGTCGTAAACAGACAACATAGACGAGCCTGGAAAACAGCAGGCCAAGGGGACGGAGCAGGCACAAAGGCCACTTGTGGCAGGATCCACTTACAGTGCATGAAATGTCCACCACGGCGAGTCCGCAGAGACAAGCAGATTAGAGTCGTTCTAGAGGTGAGGCTGATAGCTAAGAACACAGGAGTCCCCCTTCCACCACCTCCCCATTCTGAATCCAGAAAGCAGAGATGGTGGCACAGCTTGAGGCTTTTCCAAAACCACCAAACTGCACACTTTTCAATACTGAGTACTGCTGGGTGCACTGGTGCCGCCTGTGGTCCCAGCTACTCGGAGGCTGAGGCAGGAGGCTCACTGGAGCCCATGAGTTGGAGATGAGCCTGGGCAACACAGCAAGCAAGACCCCGTCCCCCCCCCCCAACACACACACACACGCAAAAGGATGAGTATTATGTTGTGTCCATTATGTCTCAGTTTTTTAAAGCTCATGAGATATTCACTACACGGCCACCGAACAGCTAAAATTACAAAGACCGACCACACACACCAAATGATGGCCTCGATGCAAGTGGGAGGAGGCAGTGTTTACAAAATCAACCCTGCACTTACCCGAGGACCTCGCTGTTTCAATACAAATGAAAATACACCTCCACAAAAAGACCTATACAGAAAAGCTCGCGGCAGCCCAAAGCAGAATCAGCCAAAATGTCCACCGACAGGTCATCAGGAAGACAAGTACGCTGCTTTCACACCACTCACCACTTACACCCCCAGCAAGACAGCGGAACCAGAAACCTTATCCAGAAACATGGTGGCAGGCGCCAAAGAGACAGCACTACAGCTCTGCGCAGAACCAGGGCTGCCTGGGCGCGGCAACGGGGTGAGGGGGCGACTGCAGAGGGGCCTGGCTACTTGGGAGCAGTGGGAAAAAATCATCACACCCCTCCCACTGGGCCTGCAAAGGAAGGGTTCCTCTGCACCCGGACCCTAGCCGTGCTCCCGGTGAGCCCCCCCACCGTGCTCACTGACATCCACCAGCAGGTGGCGCTGCTAGCTCTCCTGCTTCAGCCACGGCAGAGCCTATGGTCTCATGGCAGACAGAGGAGGCCGGTGTGGAGGCAGTTATCAAGCCTGTGCCACAGCCATTGGGCATGTCAGGGCAATGATGGGTCCCCACACTCCTTGGCTGACCTGCAGCATAATATTCATCCTTTTTTTTTTTTTAATGGGACGGGGTCTTTCCTGCTGTGTTGCCCAGGCTCATCTCCAACTCATGGGCTCCAGTGAGCCTCCTGCCTCAGCCTCTGAGAAGCTGGGACCACAGACACTGCCACTGCACTCTGATCCTGGTCAAAGAGGAGCTGGGTGGAGGCCCGGGAGAACTGAGCGAGGCCTCCATGACCATATGCAGCACAGCCAAGGGATGAAAGAAGTGAGAGGAGCCAGGCCGGCAGCTCCGGGGCGGAGGCAGTCGCAGGCTTGAGGCTTCATCGTGCTGCAACCCACCCAGCAAAGGTCCGGACCCTGGGTTTGAGCTGCTCCATTGTAGAATGCAGCTGCCCTCCGCCCAGCCCTGGCAAAGTCACTTTTGCCCACTCTGCGTCTGGTAAGGCAGTTTTCTTTTTCTTCTTTCACCAAATGAAGGAGGAATCCACAGCCCCTGGCGCCAGCTCCTAGCGTGGCCCAGAAGGTGGACGTGGACGGCAGAATGGGCCAATGGGATTCCCAGGATTGAAGGGGCCTTGTCTTTCACCAGTCATTCCAGAAAGCTTTCTGAACACACTGCCCTAACAATGCCAGAAGAAACCCCAGCTCTATTGTCCACAGTCTTCAGGGGACAGAACATTTCAAAGCAGGTTGAAGAAAGAAGCAAGCGAGGCCCTCTTCTACACCAGGACGGCCTCTACACCAGGACGGGCTTGGAATTAATCATCGCCAAACCCTCCCTGGGCCCTCGGGCTCACAATGCAGCATTATTGACTGAATGTCCAGGAGGACTTGGCAGAGCCTGAGGACAGGACTCAGCCATCTGGGTCTGCTGGGGAAGAGAACAGGAGCCAGCTCCACCCAAGGTCACTCAGTCCTTGGCTTGCTCATTGGGTAAGTGGCCCAGGACAGCCTTTCTTCTCTAGACCCTCCACTGACAGGCCCAGTCTCCTTGTTCTCAATCCAAATCCATGAGCAGGAGGCTTAGTAGACAGGGTCATCTGCTCAAATGGCCCATAAGCCAGGGCCCCTTCCTCCCAAGAGAGGATCTTGTGTAACCGCAGAGTAAAAGGTCAGTTGGCTTGTAGCAACAATGATGTGTCCAGCAAGATGTGCTCCTGGTTTTTACAGTTGCTGTTGTGAGGCCCCCCATGATGCTGGCACAGCATATATTATCTTATTAAATCCACCTCAAGTCTCTGAGGCCAGTTTTACATCCCAGTTGAGGAACTGGAGCTTCCAGAGGCCAACGAACTGACCTAAGATCCCAGAGCCAGGTAAGGGTGGGGCCAGGCAGGGAGCCTCATTCTGATTCCAAAGTCCTGACCACTTCTGAGACAGTGCCCACAACGTGATGGTCAGCTGAGCCCCAGGGTAGTGAAATGTTAGAGAAAATTCTGAGATGATTTAAGTTTAACAAGGTTTATTTGACCAAGAGGAAGGTTCTGGAATCAGTGTAGAGAGCAGGCTGTGCCCGGCTTTGTGTTACTCAATGGCGTATAGAACAGCAGTTTCCAGGCTGGGCCTGGCCCCCTGTCCGTCCATTTTGTGAAGCGGCAGTTTGCCACAAGCTACTGCATCTAAGTGCTGAGGTGGAGGGACTCCACACCTTGTTCGTACAAGTCAGCAGCCACCATTTGCCTGGCAAAGCCACAAGGCACAACCTGATCATGCTGATCAAATGACCACCGTGTTTTATCAAATTAATCCGAAGCAAGTGGATGCATGGCTTGTATCAAGCTCATCCAGGAAAAAGCCGGCCCACGAGCTTATGGAACACACCAGACCACAGAATGGTGCAACCCCTTGCTTGTGGCCCATAACGGGGGGGACACTCTGATTCTGTCACCTGGTCACTCGTCATGAGCCTTGCCCAGAAAACCACCGTGGCTCTCTGTCCTCGGGCTTAAGCAAGGTGCCGTTTGTCCTGCCCTTTACGACCACGCATGGCCCACTCCAAGATGACACCTGAAGCCAACGCTCTAGGCTGACACTGTGACATGGCCCTCCATCAGGACCTTGGCTAGAATAAGTCCCTGTGCGTTGATGGCCCTGCGCCTGAGCACCTATAGCAACGCTTGCCGCGGGTCGTCCTCTGACTTTGCTCCCAGCTCCCAGCTCTGCCTCCTGAACCCCTGTGGCTGTCTCAGGTATTCCCTGCCTTTCTGTCACCTATGTATGTAACTGTGAAGTTGATGTGTGACTCAAGTGTTGAGATATTAGTAACTAAGACTGGAATAAAGAGCCTGGGGTGGCCGGCTCATGCCTGCCAGGCGACCGTGAGCATCTGGAGAACTGCCACTGCTGAAGGAGTGCAGCCTGTGAATTTATTGCTATTCAATAAACGCTGACATTGAAAGGCACAGATGTGCCTGGTCGATGTCAGTGACAGCTCACTCACGACAATCGGGTAATATCACCAATCACAATGGGCTCAGCGTGCTTCGTCCCACCAGCATGCAGTTTCTACTAATAGCCACACAAAGCAGTGGCATGCAGAAACAGCCTGATGACTGCAGGGGCACCGGCCTTCGGTGGGCCGGGTCTGATCAGTTGACAGCCTGTGATTGCCTGACGCTCAGCTGCTGAGATTGGCTAGACTCAGTTGTTGAGTCACAGGAGTATACTCCTGGGTTACAATGTGGTTATATTGTATGTATGCAGGGCACCCTCACTATGTACAGAGGCCATTTGGGGCCAAACTTTATCACCCTAGTCTGGAGACAAGTCTAGGCCAAACTTCATTCAGTTTAATAGAAAACAGGTGACAACTGTGTGTGTGTGTGTGTGTGTGTGTGTGTGTGTGTGTGTGAAAGAGAGAAAGAGAGAGAGAGAGAGGGAGAGAGGGAGAGAAGCTTTACTATCTCTCTAGCCACCTTCCAGGCTCAGAGTCTAGATGTGGACTGGATCACTCTCCTTGGATGTGGAGAGGTCACAACCCTGTGCCCTGCTGTGCTTACTCAGTGGCACACAGAACAGCAGTCTCCGGGTTGGGCCTGACCCGTTGCTCTTCCACTTTGCAGAGCAGCAGTTGGCCATGCGCTACTCCATCTGTCCAAACAGCCGCTTTCCCTCTCCCTCTTCCAAACCTGTCCCTCCCAAGTCCTCTGTGGGCTAAACACTGACCGTTGCCTGAGGAAGCTTAAAGTGAGATAAGAAGCTCTCTGAAAGAATGCAGTAAGGAGGGGAGGGGGGGGAGCTGGCCATTCCCTGGTTGTTAAATAATGCTCTCACAACACTTCTGAAAAAGCCCCCTGCGCAGGGGCATGCCACCTGTCCTGTGTATTCCCCTGCTTGTGGGCAGGACACAACTCTCCATGGAATTCTGCTGCGACCAAAGAGTAAGCAAAAAAAAAAAAAAATCCCCAAATCTCTCCACTGAGTTCTCCGGAGTCTCTCTCTGGACTTGGAAAACACCCTGCTGGGGCCTTCGTGGCCCTGGGGCTGAGCAGCCTCCCCATCTCTGCCTCCCCTCGCCCAGCCTTTCTCCAGGAAGCCCAGTTAGCCCTGGGTCCCTGCCTTTTGGATTCTCAATAGCTGCCCTGGGGTCTGACCACTCCCTCCTGGAAGGTAGCAGTCGCTGTGAAAAGAGCCGTTCCTTCTTGTCCGTTCCTGTGAGCTGCTCCTCCTCAGACCCTGCACAGGCTTCAGCCTCCGAGAGTCGGAAGGTTTAATAGAGGAAAAAGCCCCGTGGTAGGTAGCATGGCTCTAAGATGACGCCAAACAACCTGTAAGTGCCGTGAGGAGCTGGGCCCAGGGCTCAGAATGTGGAGCTGTGTTACCCTCTTGGAGTGCTGCTTGCTGCTTCTCGAGCCATCTGTTTCCCGCCACACTAGAGATCTGGTGGCACGGTGACTGGGGAAGCCTCTCCTGGGGGAGCCAGGCCAGGGCCAACTACAGTGGCCAGATGGTGGAGAGAGCAGTCTCAGCTCCGGGGACGGGGGCTGTTAGAGATCCAGGGAGGGTCCTGGAAGTCTGAGGACAGGCATCCCGGGGAGGTGTAGGGGACAGAAGGTGGCTTGACCTGGTGGTGGTTCCGAGAGATGGCCCGGTATTAGAAGCATGGCCAGCCACGCTTGATATCAGGGAGTATGATGGCCTCTCCTAGGGGCAGAGGCCATGGCAAGAGGCTCACGTGGCTCGGCCGGAATCACGGCCATCCTCCTGCTCGGGGGCCAGCCCTACTAAGCGAGATCGTAAGGCTGCGTGTGGACTCAGGGACTTGGCTGGTGCTGAGAGCTCGCACTCGGGAAGGGGAGAGCCACTCGTCCATCTGACAGGTTCATAGAGAGCCCGCGGCACGCCAGGCCCACGTAAGACAATTAGAAGACATGCTGGGGAGGGACAGAGAGGAACAAGCGAATAAAAGCACGATGAGATCAATGCAGACAAGCGCAACAGAGGGCAGGGGAGCGGTGTTTTCTACTCAAGGCTTGTATTGGTGACTTGGAGAAAAGGTGCTATAAAACGTGCTCCGGGGGTCATCAGGGGATTAGAGCCAGAAGTCGAGACCCACACAATCTGAAGGGCAGCAAAACGGAATTTAATAATGGTAAGTTATCAAGACCTGGGGTCAGGTTCCCAGACTAACTGCACAAACACGGATACAGCAAACAGACCGGTTGGCACAGTGGTGCGGGGCTTGAAGGGGGGTCGAGGACAACTCCAAGGTTTGGAGACAGAGCATCTGTTTGTGTGGAGTTGCTGATGCCAAAAATGACCCCTTCGTGCAAAAGAACCTGCCGGGCTGAGCCCTCAGTCAGGGGCTGGCTGTCCTCCCCAGATCGGCCCCAGCCTCCAGCAGGAGACACAGCAGCAGGTGACGTCAGGGTCCCGGCTCGTGTAAAAATAATGTGGAGGATTTTGTCAAGGATGATGTGGCCTCTCAGCCACCCATTCACGTGACAGCATTTGGATGCTCAAGCGCTGGGTACTAGTCTGGGGAACGGATTCAAAACCAGACCAGATACAACCCGCCCGTCCTTCCGGAGCCCATGCTCTGCAGGACAGGTGAAGACCAGACAAACATGTGGCATCTGGGCATGCAGGTGGTGACAGGTGTCCAGGAGCAGGAGGGGGTGGTGAGTGGTTTTGGCAGGGGTGCCGCAGCTTGCGTGGGGTGGCAGGTGACACTGTCTGAGATCCCCAGGGAGCAGACTGACTCGGAGATGAGTGTGCAGGGCTTCACTAGGGACAGTAGGTGGGACGGGGTGGGGGGAGACAGCGAGCGACAACGCAGGCCCCAGAGAGGCCTCAACCATCCCCAGGAGGCGCTCCAGACAGGAATGAGCCCCCAGAACCATCTGGAATCAGGGCAGGAGCAGGCCTTCGTGCCCCACACTGATCAGTCGTGGCCGAGGCAGCCCTGCAGGAGTGCAGGCTTGGACAAGGCCGAGGTGAGGCTCAGAGAAGGCTGTAAGCAATGGCCGCCTCCCCGAGGCCATGGGGAGGGACGAGCCTGGACACCCGGCTCGGCATCTGCGAGGGGGGCAGGCTTCTGTGGGGAGGCATTTCAGTGTGAGCCTCCAGGCAGAGGAGCTGCAGGCCCACAGCCTGCGCAGAGACGGGGCTTGGGTGCCCGAGGAGCTGGGCGGAGGCCCCGCAGCTGGAGCCAGTGTGGGGGGCGGGCGATCCCGCCAGGCTTCTGGGGCTTTTACTGGGAGCCAGACTGGCGCCTTGAGAGAGCTGTGAGCAGGAGGGATTTGACCTGTGTGTTGAACTGATCCATCTGGTTCCTGCGCTGAGCCCAGAGAGGGAGGCCAGGCCCCAGCAATGATCTCAGTAGGAGACGATGGCAGCTTGGGCCGCGACAAAGCAGCAGAGGTGGCGAGAAGGAGTCTGCTGCTGGGAAAATCTAAAATTACAGTGGAGAGACCTGTTGGCACAGTGGTGCAGGGTTTGAAGAGGGGTCGAGGACAGCTCCAAGGTTTGGGGACAGAGCATCTGTTTGCATGGAGTTGCTGTTGCCAAAAATGACCCCTTCGTGCAAAAGAATCTGCTGAGTTGAGCCCATGGGCAGGGGCTGGCTGTCCTCCCCGGCTCAGCCCCGGCCTCCAGCAGGAGACATGGCAGCAGGTGACAAAGCCAACCAGGGGCACAGCTGTGGGACAGTGGGGTTAGAGACAGACCCGCTGCCCAGCCGAGGCCCGGCTTCCTCTGTGGGACACGCATTTAGGAAAGGAGTTGATGAGTTAGTGCATGAAGTGAGACCCAGTGACGAGTCTAACAGCCAGGTGGAGAGTAGAGATGGCCACATGTGTTGATGAAATGGTCACAGGTGTCACAGATATTCCTCTGGAATGTTCTCTACCTTCCTTGTGGGAAGAACTGCCACATTTCAGTTATAGGTTGGTTGGAATAAAGAGGCAGTTTTCCCCAAGGAACCCCCACCGGGTCCTTTCCATGTGCACCTTAGGACTCTGTGGATCCAGGTGAAGAACCCTCAGGGTGCACCCATATTGCTGATGAGGAGTAAAGTGAGACTCAGACAAGAAAGGGATGCGCCAGACTGCGTACTGAGCCGGGAGGGGGATCCAGGCTGTGCAGCCCCGTGGCCCATCAGGGACTCCTGACTTCCATCTGTGGATTGGAGCTAACCCTGCTCACCTGGCAGGGCCCATGGGTAAATTCTTCGAGGTGTGTGCACAGGTCCAGTCCCCGGGAGCTGCTCCCTTAACAGCTGTGTCTGGGGCCCTGGTCAATGCCAGGAGCAGGAGGAGGGCCAACGAGAAACGCCCTGGGCACCAGCCCGCAGCTGTCAGCATCCCGGATGATGTGAGGCTGTTTTCCCAGAGCCCAGTCTTTGCTCGGGGGTTGCAAGTTGGCGAGGTCTGTCTGGGTGGGGCAGGGAGCTGTCTGGTCACTGCGGCACCAAGTGGGGAGGAAGAGGGAGGCTGCCCCAGTCTTGGCTCAAGCCCACCGGGCAAGCAAGCCCCAGAGGAGGGAGGGGTCGAGTCAGTCTCTGCATTGCTCTCACGTGGCTTTGTGCCCAAGCCAAAAGGTGTGGGTATGTCAAAGGGCTTCTGATGCTGGTGGCTCACCCTCTGCCTCCTCTCTAGGACTCCCTGAACCTGGCCAGGCACAGCCACAACTGCACCAAGGCCGGGAGGACCCTGGACTTCCCCGACGGAGACCCCCCTCTGCAGCTGCAGTGGTACCTGGGGGCATAGGCCTGTGCCGTTCTCGTGGAAGGAGCAGAGGGGCTGCCGGGGAGGAGCAGGGGAGGAGTCCTGGGGCCAACAGGAGGGAAAGAGGCTCCCCAGTGTCCTTGGAACCAGGTCCTCTGCTGCCAGTGACTTCATCCTGCAGGAGACTCAGCTTCTCCAGATGTAAGAAGGAGTGACTAGAAAATGTACAGAGAGGGGTGTCCCCCACCCTGCTGGTCAGGTTGGCGCTCAGAGCAGCCGGAAAGCTTTGGGCAAAGTGGCTGTGGGGTGGCACCCCCTGCACTGCCTGCCTCACTGTGGAAAAATGTCCTACATTTCCCAGGCAAGTTTCCACATCCATAAAATGGGGTCAGTAAATACATCATCGTGCCCATATGATTCTGAGAACTAAATGACACAATTTGTTAAAGCATTTGGCACATAGGATGAACTTAATAAATTATTACGTGAAAAATACCGTTGGGGACTCCAGGGCTCACGCACGTAGAGCCTTGCCAGGCTGGCAGTGTTATTTGGAAGGAGCCAAAAGCACTAATATAAAATTTAACAGGGGAAGGATAAGCTTCTCTGCTAAAGTTCAAAACACGAGTTCTGTATAAATATTTTCCGTTTCTGTCTAGAGAAGTCCCCCTCCCACCCCCCGTAATAAGCCCCTGGAACCTCTGGCAAGAAACGTCAATGGGAACACAGCCTGGGATGACTCCCAGCATCCGCCTGTTTCTTTTCTCAATCAACAAACCCTTTATTAGCCCCGTCTGTGCACCCCGAGTACAAAGCTGGGGCGGCCAGGGTTGGGGGGAATGCCGGGCCCGCCTGCCTCCGGGGATCATCATCCAAGCCTGCTCGGCCTTCGCGGCTGAAAGTTCAGATGACAGCCTGACATTGACCGAGTGTCTGGCCTTCTTCCACTCAGAAACACATTGGGAAATGGATATTCTAGAGGAGTTATCCAGCAACCATTTCTTGGAATCGTAAATGTCTGAGGGTTGCTTCAAGCCTGGAGACGACCTTGTTTTCTTTATCTGTGGGGCCAACATTTTAATGCTACATCTGTGTGAGTATCTTTTGATAATAAGAACCAAATGTTGTCGGTGGAAATGACTGGAAATTACACTTCGGATCAGAATGTGGGGTTTTAGGTTCCCTCTTGGAAGGCAGCGCCGAGAAACAAACACACAAGACGTTTGCTCGATAAATCACCTCGGATGTTGCAACCCTCGGGGATCCTGCCTCCTCCCCTCTCTGGCATCAGAAGGCTGGGGTGAAGCCACCGGGGCAAAGCCTTTCACCAGTTGGTGGTAAATGTCCCATAGCTCAAATTAGACCTGCAGCCCCCACCTCTCGTCTGAGCCTTGTCTCTGACTGGTTCTAGAAATCTCCACCTGGACGTCCCACAGTCACATCAGAACCAAACTCATATTTCCCCCAAACTGCTCTTCTATCTCCAGACTCCCCACTGATGGGAGAAACCTGGAAATCATTCCTGACACCCCCTTCCTCAGCCATGCAGCCCAATGGGTCCAGGCTGGCCCCTCTTGGTCCTAGTGGATTACCCCTTATCCATCCCCTTGACCATGTCCTGGTTTGGGGTCCCTGTCTGAGTCCCAGAGCATTGTAGCAGGCTCCCTTTGCCAGCCCCCAATAGTCAGTTCCCTACCCTCCAACCCCACCTCCAGCCAAACTGATCTTTGGAAAAACCCAGATCACACTTGGCTGTGACCCAAACTGAATTGGAACCTGATCCATCAATATCCTCCACTTGAACTCCACCTTTGAAGAAAAATGTAAATGGTACAGTAGAAACTCCTGTCTAGGATCTGCTGAAGGGGAACCTCTCTGAGCTGCCTGCACCCAGGACACTCGGGGTGAGGTTTGCACCCATTCCTCCCATTCACCATCCACCACATCCTCATAATGGAACGGACGGTCTGGTGGCAGGAGCTGGTTCCAGAGTGGCCCTGGACATGGAGACCACCCAGACTCAGTCCCTGCTGGTGAGGGATCTAGGATGGGCACTTGAGGATTACTGAAAGGAGGCTTTGCAAAAGGAGGTGCCAGAGAGGGGCAGAGCCAGTTTGAGAGGACGCTGGAAAGCAGACCGGCTGACGGCTAGGAGCTGACGGCTGGGGGCTGGGGGCTGACAGCTGGGGGCTAGAGGCTGGGGGCTGGGGGCTGGCGGAGAACTAGTGGGCAGCAGTGCTGGGCTTTCTAGTGACAAGACTACAGACTTCCCAAGCCTTGTCAGCCTTTGCTTGGGATTCACACTTGGGAATCAGGATGGGGTAAGAGACACGGGGCCCGCCATCCCTCACCTACAGAGCATGGGCTTCTTGGGCCTCGGCCAGTGTCTCCACAGCCCTGGGAGCTCTGCCCGCTGCGGCCCCAAAGGCTTCTGACATATTTGTGTGCATTTGCTCCACTTTGCTTTGTTTCTAGAAGGCAGCCGGAAAATGAACATTGTCGGGTAAATGAATAGTCTCCGTTTCTCAACACAGCTCCCCTACCAGTCTTCCCTGAGAAACCCGAGGGGCAAAGCTCACAAGAGCTCTTGTGGCTTCTGTCCCCTGGCTGGGGCTCCAGCAGGAGGGTGATAACAGCTCATTCCGTGGGGCCCTTCTGTTACCCACCCATGGGTGGTTGTGACCTTCAGCAGAGGAGCTCCTTGGGGACACCTTGGTACAAGAGAGACAGCTTTGTTCTCATGTGTGAGCAAACTGTCAAGGGTACCCCTGCGGCCTCCCTGTGTCCCTCTTACGCCTTTTAATCCCCCTCAGTCTCTGGGTGACTCCTTTCAGCCGCTCGTCATCACATGGAGGGGGTTGGAGGGCAGTCCTGCCTGGTGGTTCCGCCCCCATCTTTACTGTGGCCTGTGTCATTAGCAGCTGCAGTCTCCACGCAGGAGTGGGTCCTACTGCGATAATTAGGCAGAGGCCACTTCTGGCCAGGTTTATCTGCTCTTTGCTGGAGCTGAGGGAGTCCTTAGGCCAGCAACACGGAACAGAGCCCCACTCCTAGGCACAGCCTGGGGTTCATGCAGACCCCACCTCCATCGACAGCTCGTCCAACTTTTAACCTGTCTAGCAAACACCCCAGGCTCCCCATGTCACCTCTGTGCGCTGAGCATTTGTCTTGGAGTGTGTCCTGCCCTGCTGACAAGCACCTGTGAGCTCCACGCTCTGTCACTCCCATTTGCAGGTGAGCGAGCGAGGCCCTGGGCTACAAAGTCTCACAGTCAGTGAGGGTGGGGACCCGTCATTCTGGCTGCACAACGCACGCAGTGATGCAGCCTCATGCTGCGCACCCCGGCTGGGTTCGGCTCTGCACCTTGCTGCTGCATGTTCTCTTGCTCTCGACCAGCGCTGCTCTGAGCCTGCATGCAACCCGGACATAGGATCCAAGGGAACCCTGCTCACGGAGCCTGGAACAAAGCTGGCAGGAGCCGGCACTCAGCAGACATTTGCAGAGAGCACCGGGTGCCTGGCTCCCTCAGACAGCCCACCCCACCCAGCCCCACCCCCCTGGCGCCAGCTCCTCCTTGGGATTCCAGTACCAAAGCCCCTTGCTAGCTTAAGTTGATATCCGGGAGGGGAGGGGAGTCCTCACTCATCCAGCCATCCCTGTGAGCAGACCCATCCCTGGATGTCTGATAGGAGTGCCGCCTCGGCCAGCAGCCAGCTCCCTGGTCCACGGCATTTGCTGAGCACCATAGGCTCCACCCTGAATTCACAGTAAATCCCAGCGTATGTTTTCCTCTGGAAGGCAGGCCTGGCTCTGGCACCAGAGCGTCAGGGAACTGCCGGTGGGGTGGTCCCCGCACAGAGGAGGCATCCGAGGGGCCCGCTTCCAGCCACCCCGACTGCAGCAGGGCCTCCTCGGTGGGGTGCTGTGTAATTGGTTCTGCATGGTGTTTGTTATGGTTTGTGTTGAAAAATCAGAAAGAAAGGAGCTGGAGGGGAAGGCCTTGTCGGGGGGCCATGTGGTCGACTCCCTGTGGGCATCTCCACTAACCTGGTCCCAATTAGGGGCTGGGGAGCTCAGGGCCTCCAGTTTGTTTATGAAGCTCTTTGACCAAAATCTGCCTTTTTGGAGTCGTGTTTCCTTTGTCAAGTGCTGTTTGGAAGGCCCCGAGGCAGCAGGGAAGCACAAGGCCTCGCAGTCGCAGGGTCGGGTACTGTCCTGCTTAGTCCCTCTGTGCCAAGAGGGCCCAGCACCGGAGCGGATGCTCTAGCTCCCTGACGCTGCTGGCCCCCGTGATTCAAGAAAGAGCCAGATGGAAACTTGGGAAGAGGCCGCGGATTCTTGCAGGACTTGGGCACCATTTTCGCCATCTACAAAAATACTCTTAGCTATATTTAGGCCGCGCTGCTCACGGCCTCTCCCCCTTCCCCTCAAGAATGTCTCGCAGTTTGTTTTTGTCTTTTAGCATTTTTTCCTACCTCCTGCAGAAATCATCAAGTGCTTACCTACCCTGAGTTCAGTTTCCCTGCTGCTTCCTAATTAGAGTAGAGCTCTGGCCAAACTACCACCTTCCAGCGGAATGTAGGCGTCAGTGGACAGCATGGGTGCCTGCTGCCCCCACCCCCGATGGCTGGCGGCTGGCACGTCTGGGGCACCTGCTCTGCGCCGGGCCCTGTGCAGTTGCCACACATGTGTGTGCCTCTCAGGCTCCGTTTCCATGGGCTGTGGGCAGCAGTCTCACCACCTCCCCAGCTTAGAGAGGAGAAAATGGCTCACGGGCCCCACTGTGCAGCAGGGGCCTGAATCCAGGTTTGTTTGACCCTTTCTGTGTCAGAAACGATGCTCAACAGCTTCCCTGTGTGTGGCCTCGCAACCCTACACAGGGACATTCGCTTCTAAAGACCAGCGGGTTTTCCTGTCACGTGGCATCTGCCTGACTGCCCCTGGAAAGGCCCAGTCCTGAGGGTTCAGGGAGGGGACCCCACTCCTGAGACACCCCACCCCTCCAGCTCCACTCAGAAGGCTGCTCGTCTCCAGCCCTCACCCAGTGGAAGGGACATGGAAGTCCCCTTGGCTCTCAGCAGGTGTGGCCGCTTGCCCAGGCGTGAAGTTGCCAGTTCACAGTGGGGTGGCCACCAGGCTGCTGGTCGCCCTCGGCCTGTCTGGCTGCAGTCAACATCTTCCCACTGGGCAGCACCTGACTGCCCTCAACCAGGGGGCAGCCTGTCTTCCTGAACCCACGCCTCAGGCCACTGAGAACACCACTGACGGGCGGAGTGTGGCCGTGGCCAGGCGCTCTTCCAGACACTTCCGTTGCATGAACGGGTTGGTCCCTTGAGCATCCCCACGTAGCAGATGAGGAAGCTCAGGCGTCATTTGAGAGACGGGGGCCATGAGGCCAAGTTCAAGAAACAAACCAGGCCATGTCCCTCTCCTGGACCCTCAGGGCATCCTCAGTCCAAGAGAGTGGATGGACCTGGGCCCCCAAGCCTCCCCCTTCGGGGTCCTGACTGCCACTCCAGCCGCTTTCCAGGATCCCCGCAGCCCCCTGTGCCCCCGGGCCTCTGCCCAGGCTGTCTGTCCCCCAGAGCGTCCTGCTCACCTCTCTGCTGAGAACGCCTCGTCTCCCTCTTCCAGGACCTTCCAGGCATCAGCGGTCGGGGGTCTTTTCAGGAGCAGTTCCTGTCCTCCTTCCTCTCCCCTCCCACCCCCGTGCCGCCAGGCACACCTGTCTTGGGACACCTCGCAGCATTCCTCTATAGTGGACAGTGGGCCCTGGGAGGACAGGCACCCGGCCCCGGGGAGCATCTGTGTCCTTGAATCCTGCACCCTCTGGCCCGTGTAACTGCTTAGTGTTTGGGAGGGGGCCCCTGACCCCACGTCCAGGCCAGCCTCCTCTTATGATCTGCCCCCTGACCTGGTGCCAAAGCCACCCCAAGTTGGGCTCCTCACTGGTGATTTGAAACTCCAGCTTAGCATTCGCTGAAACGGAAAGGTGCCTCCCGAGCCGGGTGTCGTGACGTTCTGCACGACACCCCTCTCTGCCCCGCTCTCCTCACACTCGTTTGGTGCCCCTGGCATGCGGTATCCAGGGCACATGTGACCGTGCAAAGACGCACACACCTTACGAACATCACCGTTCGTCTCAATAATGAAGCGCCCAGGAAACACGGGCGGGGATGCCTCAGTCGCCCCGTCCAAGGGAGCCGCACTGGGGTGAGTGGCCACAGCCCTGCGGGTGCAGGGACGCTTCCCAGCACAGAGAGGCTCTCCTGCAGCCCCACATGCTCACTCTGATGTGGCAGCATGACTCTTGTGTGGCTGCTGAGCGCCTGGTGACGGGGTCAATCCCAGGGCAGTTTCCCAGCACCGCATCATCCGGGGACTGGCCCACAGGTTCCATAGTGTCTGGGCAGCACCCATGTGTCGGGTCCCTGCAGCCAAGAAACCAGGGCCTGTGGGGGGTCATTCAAGTTGAGTGCCTGGAGTCACCGGGCCTGAGAAACCCTGAGGTTGGCAGTTCTGCCTGCTGGGGGGTCATCCAGCGTTGGGGGAGGGGGAGGGCTGTGGGGACTGAAGAGACATTTAGGAGACCCAGTTGCCAGATGCGGCCATGGGAGCCGGGGTCACACGGGGAAGGAGGCTCTTTGCAGCTCCGGCTGCTGCCCAGGTGTGGTGACGCGAACAGAGGCGGGAAAGAGGCGGGAAGCCACAATCAGAGGGAGAGCATGTGTATGAGTTTGCAAGAGCCGCGGCACCAAGCCCGGCAGACGGGCCACAAGCAGAAGAAAAGCATTTCCCACCGTCATGGAGGCCCAGGTCTGGTGTCTGCTGGCCCTTCTCCGTCACTCACTCACAGATGGCTTTCTTCTCCTGCGTCCTTGTGTGGTCGCTCCTATTGTCCCTATTTCCTCTTCTTAGAAGGACAAGCCTCGCATTGGATCATGGCCCAGGGCAGGGACCTCTTTCTACTTCACTGACCCCCTGGAGACCCTATCTCAGTGTCTTCACTGACCCTCTCTCTCACATTCTGAGGTCCTGGGAATGTGGCCTTCGACAATGTGGCCGGGGATGGGGAGCGGGGATGATTCAGACCACAACAGCAGGCAGACAGCTTTGAGTAGGCTGAGTTCTGAGAACCCGGAGCCATCCAAGAGGGGAGGTGGAGGGGGTCTGAGTTCAGAGGGAGGTGCTTGGCTGCGGCTGCAGATTCAGGGATAAGTGGCTGAGGGGCAGTGACTGGAGCCACAGGGGAGGCAGAGTTGAGCCAACATCAAGAGGGGAGGGAGAGGGCTGGGGATGTGGCTCAAGCGGTAGCGCGCTCGCCTGGCATGCCTGCGGCCTGGGTTCGATCCTCAGCACCACATACAAACAAAGATGTTGTGTCCACCAAAAACTAAAAAATAAATGTTAAAAAATTCTCTCCCTCTCTCTCTCTCTTTAAAAAAAAAAAGAGGGGTGGGAGAAGGAGGACCTGGCCACAGCCCAGGAGCGCACCGTGGGAAGTGCAGGTGGAAGCTGTGGCCGCAGGGCAGGAGGAGACCGAGGGGAGGGGGAGTTGCAGAAGGAACCCAAGAAGATTTCTTCACGGGAGTCCGGCTTGTTGGTGCACGCCTGGAGGCTGAGGCAGGAGGATCACTAGTTCAAAGCTAACCTCAGCAACTTAAGCAAGGTCCTAAGCAACTTAGTGAGAGCCTGTCTCAAAATAAATAAAAAGGGCTGGGAATGTGGCTCATTGATTGAGCACCCCTGAGTTCCATCCCTGGTACCAAAGGGGGAAAAAGAAAAAGATTTCTTCAGGGGAGAGGGAGTGATCTTCCACATGGCCTTCTCCTTTCTGGCACGAGTCCGGTTTCATGTCTTCCAGAAATGGCAGACCACTTGGGGCAGGAGCTGGGTTCCATCCATGTCCCCAGCCCTTCCCCCAGGGGCCTGGCTCAGGAATAGAATAAAAATAAAAATACGAAAATATTAATTTTTAGTTTTTCATCAGCAAGTATGAATTTCTGTTTGTCTGAAATCAGCCTACTTTCTGGGAGTAAAAGAGGGGTAAATGTGCCCTTTGATCATGAGCAGCTCACACCCTCCCCACAAAGGATTCTGGGCTTAAATGAAACACCCAGATGTGCTGTTCGACTTGGAAGGCTAAAAAAATTTAAAAAGCCTGTGCTCACTGTGCCTTTGTTTGGCCTTTAAACATTGATTGGCTGAAGTGAATGATGCCTTCCAGATGCTTCTATCTCCTCCAATCTCTTCCAGCCTGGAGTCCGGCTGGCCAGCTGGGCCCCCAGCACGGGCCTCCCCGCAGCCCAGCACCCGCACATCCAGATGGCCTTCGCCTTCCTCTGGCCGGTGCAGCTGGGGTGGGGAAGGGCCGGGAAGGCGGCCCCACGGCCCCTGGGGCTCCAGCATCCCCAATGCTGTGCTCCGGGCTGGAGAGCCTCAGGACCGAAGTCAGGCATTCCAGCCCCGGGGGTTGGCAGTCTTGATGCCCGTTATGTTGTTTTGAGATCCTCAGAGAGGCCTCCACTCTGCCTGCTCAGCCCCTCCTCTCGGAAGGCTGTACTCTCCCGCTGCCTCGGGGACCTGCTGCTAGTGACGGGACCCCGGCGTGTGCTCGGGCTCTGAGCCACCACCCTGGGCCCCTCCACACACTGGCATTTGTCACATGCTGACTTGAAGGGACAGATAGCTTTCTTCTCTTAGAAGAAACGTCATCCTGGGGCTGGGGACGTGGCTCAAGCGGTAGCGCGCTCGCCTGGCAGGCGCGGGGCGCTGGGTTCCATCCTCAGCACCACGTACAAATAAAATAAAGATGTTGTGCCCACCCAAAACTGAAAAATAAATGTTAAAAATTTAAAAAAAAAGAAGCATCATCCTTGCAGTCTGATTGAACAAATTAGGCACCAACATTAGCATTGCTTTTTAACTTTTCATTTCATAATGATTATAAATTCACGGAAGGTCGTGAGAAATAAAAATAGCACAGAGAGACTTCAGTTTCTGAGAAGATGGAACGGATCGTTTTTCCTATTCCATTCACTAAATGCCGTTAAAAACCCTGGACAAATATAAGGAGACTGACCAGTGGGGACAGGGGGGAAGCTTAAGATGACAGGGACCTCAGGACCCAAGGAACAACAAGGCGATGGGTTCCCTGGGGTTCCCTTTGGTCTTGAATATCGTAGCCTTGGCCCTAACCATAACCCACAACTGACCCAGCAGAAGCCCGATCCTCCACCCACAGGGTCCAGAGAGGGATAGCCTCAAAAGGAGACCCTTTAGACAGCAAGTGCTCCACCCCACAGAAAAAGCCACGGCCCAGCCACGTCAGGCAGTGATGACTTGGCCACCATTGCCCTGGGCAGGTACCAGAGAAGGCTCAGGGGACTCGCATTCCCGCCAGCTGGTAATGAGGTCCCCCTGAGGTGGCGTCAGGCCTCGTAGAGACTCGGGTCTCCCTCTGTGATCCAAGGTAAGGAGGCTCCGCCTCTTCTCCCCCTGTGGCTCCAGCTGGGAAGAAGTAACTGGGCACTTCTACCCTCCCAGCCAGGGGGGCCTCCTGGAGGCTTGGCAGGGATCCTGCCTCCACGATCAGCCCCCCGCAGGCGTCAGGCTGAGAGGATCCCTGACTTCCACCTCCACCTCCAGGCAGCAGGTGGCCCCCTGCTCCCCGCCAGAGCCCCGTGGAAGCAGGCCGGGTCTCACAGGTGAAATGAGATCCAGGACCTCACAGAAATGCAAAAATGCCCCTCATCTCACCAAGAACCAGAGAGGTTTCAAGTGGATGAAAAACGACCGTGAATAGACCCAACCCAAGGACAGATGTGTTAGGTTCTCGCAGCCATGACACCAAACAAGTGAAAAAACAGAAAGCCTCAACCAGGAAACCTAAGAACACCAAGGAAACCATCTGGGAGCAGAAAGATCCAGCAGCAGAGATTGCCCAGGAGGAACAATGGGGGAGATCTTTGGGGAAAAAATAGACACAACCTAGGGACCTGGGGGACTTTCAGAAACTAAGAAAAAGAAAAAACTCGAAAGCAGCAGATTTCTCATGGAAACCACGGCAGTCAGGAGAAAGCGGCACGGCGTTTTACAAGACTGGGAGAAAGAAGTCAGAATCCTAGAGAAAATATTCTTTAGGAATAAAGAGAAAACCAATACAGACCAGAGGAATGAACCTGGGGAAATTACTCACCAACAGACCTGAACTAAAGGAGCTGCTAAGAGAAACCTAAGCAGAAAGGGAAAAAATAAGATAAGGAATCTTTGAACGTCAGGAACATAGGCAAAAATATGGGAAAATACAGTAGGATTTCCTTCTCTTGAATTTTCTAAATCATGTTTGACGATTAAAATGAAAATTATAACACTCTCTGATGTGGCTCTAAATGTATGTGGAGGAAATATTTAAGACAATTATAAATGGGAGAAGGTACATTAACCTAAAGGGAGGTAGTATTTCTACACTTTAATTGGTAAATGTCATACTGATAGATAAGTTCTGTATATATCATGTACATATAATCTAGAGCAACTGCTAAAATTGCTAAATAATACATTTTTATAGATAAATTAAAATTCTAGTAATTCCAGCTATGTGGGAGGCTGAGGTCAGAGGCTCACAAGTTTGGGGCCAGCCTGGACAACTTCGCTAGACCCTGTCTCAAAATAAAAGGAGAAATATAGGAGTGTGTGTGTGTGGGGGGGGGGGTGGATAAGTGTTAGAGCACTTGAATAGCATGTAAAAAGACCCTGGGTTAAATCCCAGTATCACACACACACACACACACACACACACACACACACACACAGGAAAGAAAAGAAGGAAGAAAAAAAAGAAAGGATAAAGTAATCTACAGGATGACAGGAAAAAGAAAGCAGAAACAGGGCTGGGGTTGTGGCTCAGTGGTAGAGCGCTCACCTAGCATGCATGAGGCACTGGGTTCGATCTTCAACACCACATAAAAATAAAAAATAAAGATATTGTGTCCACCTAAAACTAAAAAAATAAATATTTTTTTTAAAAAAGCAGAAACAAAAACAGAATGCATGTAAAACAAAAAGACAAAATGGCAGACTTCAGCATTAACAAACCTATAATTACATTAAATATAAATGGTCTAAAAATAGTAATTAAAAGGCACAGATTGGCAGTGGATTAAAAAACACTATTTAACTATATGCTGTCTATAAGAAACTTGCAATGATATAGGCGAGTTAACTACAAAAGGAAGGAAAATGATATATCAAAGGAAAGCCGTGTCAATATCAGATAAAATAGACTCTGAGCCAAAAAAATAAAATAAAATTACTAGAGACAGAGAAGAGCAATCAATATTGATAAAAAGGCCAACCCACCAAGAAGCATAGCAATCCTAAATATGTTTGCATAAAAAAAACAGCTGTAGCTGGGTGCAGTGGTGCACACCTGCAATCCCAATGGCTCCGCTCAGGAGGCTGAGGCAGGAGGATTGGGAGTTCCAAGCAGCCTCAGTAAAGACGAGGTGCTAAGCAACTCAGTGAGACCCTGTCTCTAAATAAAATACAAAATAGGGCTGGGGGAATGGCTCATTGGTTGAGTGCCCCTGGGTTCACCCTGGTACAAAAAAGAAAAAAAAATCTATAAAATGTGTGAACCAAGAAGTGATAGAACTGAAAATATAAGTAGGTAAATATTTGTAGGGCCTTCTGTAACCCCGTCTTGGTAATTCATAGAACAACTAGACAGACCATCAATAAGGATATAGAAGAAATCAACACCCACTGATCCAGAGGACCTGAACAGCATCTATAGACACCTACCTCAGAAGGGCAGGCCTCGTGTTTTTCCCGTGGCTGGGAACGTGTACCCAGACAGGCCACTTCCCGGGCCATAAAAGAAACCTCCACACACTGTGAAGACTTGAGGTCATACCAAGCATGTTTTCTACTCACAATGGAGTTCAATAAGAAATCAATAACAGAAAGAAAACAGGAGATTTCCAACACTTAGAACTAAACAGCCTATTTCTAGGTAATCCATACACCAAAGAGAAAGTCTTGAGGGAAATAAGGAAAATACATTAAACTGAATAAAAATGAAGATAAAATGCTTCAAGATCTTTGAGACACAAAAGCCGTGCTACTAGGGAAACTCACAGCGGTCAGTGCCCAGTTAGAACGGAGGAAAAGCCCGAGTCCATAGTCAGGGACTTCCCCTCAGGGACGGAAAAGGAAGAGAAAAGCCACCCTGGCAGTAGGCGGAAGGAAGAATACAGAGCAGAAATCAACGCCATCAAAACCAGAGGATTTATTAGACCAAGAGCTAGTTCTTTAAAAAAAAAATTTTTTTTAAATTGTAGATGGACCCAATATCTTTATTTTTATTTATTTATTTTTTATGTGGTGCTGAGGATCGAACCCAGGGTGTCACATGTGCAAGGCAAGTGCTCTACCACGGAGCCACAGCCCCGGCCCCAAGAGCTGGTTCTTTAAAATTGGCCAACCTATCGACACTGCCAAAGGAAACAGAGAGACAGTATACAGATTACCAATAAATGCAGAGCTCCCAAGGATGACAAGGGAAAACTAGGCAGCTCTGTTGTTTCTCTCTCTCTCTCTCTCTCTCTCTCTCTCTCTCTTTCTTTTTTCCTTTGGTCCTGGGGATTGAACTCAGGGCCACTCAACCACTAAGCCACGTGCCCAGCCCAATATGCGCAGCTCTGTACACACAGATCAAACACAGGAGACAGCACAACTGGTCCCAACTCATCCAATATGAAACCGGTCATCTGGGCAGCTCTGTAACTTTTGATGGAATTGATCATATAATTTAAAAATGCCTTGAAAGAAGTCTTTTTGAGGTCCAGAAGGTTTAACTGACAAATTCAACCAATCTTTTTCAGATACCAGAAGGAGAGGGAATATTTTCCAATTCACTTTATGAACATAGCATTATTCTGATACCCGAACCAGAGAAAGACAATATAAAAAACAGATAGTGAAACAAACAACAAAAAAACAATATTCCCCTTAAACACAGGTGAAAAAATCCTGACAAGATACTAGTAGAACTTAGCAATGTGTGGAACTATACAACACGACCATGTGGACTTTATTTTGGAGGCAAAAAGCTGGGTCAGTGTTTGAAAAACAATATAACATACTAATGGACTAGAGAAGAAAAATCCTATGAGCTTCTCGATTGATGCAGGAAAGACATTAGACAAAATTCAAACTTATTTGTGGAAAAAAATTCTTAGAAAATGAGAATAAAGAGGAAATTCCACAAGTTGATAAAGAGCACCTACAAAACCCTACAGCTAGACTTAATGAGGTACATTTCCCTAAAATTGGGAGCAAAGCGGGGATGTCCACTCTCCCCTCTTATTTAAATAGTGCTCTAAGTTTAAGCCAGTAAACGTGACAAGAAGGGGAAACCAAAGGTCTACAGGTTGGAAAGGAAGAAATGAAACTGACCCTATTTGCAGATGATACAGTTTCCTTGGTTGAAAATCCCTTGGATTCAGCAAAACATACTTAGAACTAGTGAGTTCAGCAGGATTGAAGGATGTGAAGTAAACATCGAGAACTCCACGTTATTTCCATGTAGTCACAACAAATGTGTAGATACCAAAATTAAAAACACAACCTCATGATCACTTTAAAAAACGAATTACATGTAAATCTAACTAAACATGGATGGGACTTGTCTACTGAGAACTATCCCACGCAGATGACAGTACCTAAGAGATTGAGTGAATAGAGAGGCACACCTTGTTCCTGAGCTGAAAGACAAAACGATTGTCGATTCTCTCCAAATATGCACACACTTACCACAATTCCCATCGGGATCCCAGCAAGAATAGATCATACATAGAATTAGAAAGAGCATCCTAAGACTTACATGGAAAAGCAAAGGAATGAGAATAGCTCAAACAATTTTTTAAAGGAAGAATAAAGTAGGAGGAATGGATCTAGTCACTTGATTTATTATATAGCCGGCTGTTGGCAGAAGAGCAGTCACAGGGACAAATCAACAGAGCAGAGAACCCAGGATTAGACCTACACAAATACCCCCAGCTGATGATTGACACAGTTGCCAAAGCAGTCCCAGGGGAAAGCGGCCTGCTCTATGAATAGCACTAGAGATATCAGACATCCATCCCAGCAGCTCAGGAGGCTGAGGCAGGAGGATCGCAAGTTCAAAGTCAGCCTCAGCAAGTTAATGAGGCTTTATGCAACTCAGTGAGACTTTGTCTCTAAATAAAATACAAAAATAAATAAATAAAGGGCCTGGGGATGTGGCTCAGTGATTAAGTGCCCCTGAGTTCAAAATCAAGCACAAACCAAAAAGAGAAAAAGAAAATTAAATTGGACACCCACTGGCAAAAAAAAAAAAAAAGTCTCAGGCCTCATAAAAATTAAACAAAATGGATCACAGGCTCAAATGAAAAACATGAAACTGTATAATCTTTAGAAAAAGTAGGGGGAAATCTTTGGAATCTAGGACAAGGCAAAGAATTATCAGAGCTGACACTCAAATCATTATTCATAAACAGAAAAATGGATAAATCCAGCTCAGCCAAATTTAAAAATTTTTGTGCTATGAAAAACCTGGCTAAGAGAATGAAAGCTACCAACTGGGAGGAAGTGTCTTCAAGCCACCCACCCACCAAAGGACTGACACCAGACCTCTCAAACTCAGCAGTAAACAAAACAACAACGAGACGCAGCCAACAACCCCCTTAGAAAGCAAACAAAGCATGTGAAGAAGCATTTCACCCAAGAGAACAGATGACGATAAGCACATAGATTAGCCGACAAGTTCCTGTGAATTAAAGCCGCAAAGGACGGTTCACTGCACACCTCCCCGAACAGCTGAGATGGGAAAGAGTGCCAACACCCAGTGCTGGTGAAGACGCGGGGAAACTGACCCTGGTGCACAGCTGGTGGGAATGTAACGTGGTACAGCCACTCCACAAAACCACGCGGCAGTTTCTCTATAAGAACTAAACAGTCAGCTTCTACAGGCACTAGCAACTGTTCCTGAGAAATGAAGACTTCCCTCCACATCAGTACTTATATAGAGAGATTGTGCCTTCTTCTTCTTCTTTTTAATATTGTTATAGATGGACAAAATGCCTTTATTTTATTCATTTATTTTTATGTGGCACTGAGGATTGAACCCAGGGCCTCACATGTCTTGGGCAAGCTCTGTACCACTGGGCTACAACCTCAGCCCTTATGCCTGTTCTTCATGGCCCCAGCTGGGACAGCCTGGCTGTTCAGCAACCACTGAGCATGTCTCACCACCAGGCCTCCAGGACCACCCCTCTCCAGTGTGCCGAGGCTTTCATCATGGGCTGAATTTTGTCAAATACTTTTTCTGGGTACCCTGGAGTGATTGTCGGATTCCTGCCAAGGTGGGGAGCTTTGGCATGTGGCCGACTTTGGCACGTCGGACCTACCTTGGTTCCTGCTGAGGCCCCCTGGCCATGCGTGCTGCCCTTTCTACACTGGCCTTGGTCTGGTAATGCCTCATGAAGGGCCTTCGCGTCTGTATTCACGAGGGACACTGAAGTGCGATGGCCTCTCTGGTAGAGCCTTTGGTCTTGGTGAAGAGGGCAAGGCTGGCCTTACTAAGTGGATTGGGAAATAGTCCCTCCTCCTGTTTTCTGAAAGAGTCTGTATAAAACTGGCATCATTGTTTCCTTCCATCTTTGACATGTTCACTCTCCCTTAGGCTCTTCCTCTCACCTTGAATCCCTCTCCCGACACAATAGGTCCTCACGATGCTGGGAACAAAGGAGTTTGTGATCTAGACGGGGAGCTGTGGCTTTGGATTTTCTAGGCTGCGCCGATAACCTGAGAAATGAACGGCTGAGCTGAACGACCGAGGGGTGGGTCCGGGCTAGAGAGCTTCAGAGTCAAGCCCCGGAGACTCCCCTGAGGCCCACAGCCCTCGATGTGCAGCCCTTAGAGACAGCCCTGATTCCAGCCTGGTTAGGGCAGGGAGAAGGCCCTGGAGGAGCCTGGGAGGAGGAAAACCTGATAAATCCTTCAGCCTCGCTTCACCTGCTCTTGGCCACTTGACCAGCGTGAGGCCGGGGATGGAGTAGCAGGTGGTACGGTGCCTGCCTAACACGCACGAGGCCTTGGGTCCGAGTCTCAGTCCTCCCATCCTCTCCCCATAAAAACCACCTCTAACGTGTGAGCTCGGATACCCGTGGGTGCACCGGCGTTATGCATGCACAAGCCACCAATGCCTAACCTCCTGGCCCCTTTCCCCACGCTGCGGCCATCAATGCCCCTAAGTCCTATCCTCAGAGAGGGGGTTTGAGACCTGCCCCTCTTCTTCACGTGCCGCCGCCTCATGAATGAATCTTCTCTTTTGCAAACATCGTATCAGTGGTTGGAGCACCATGTGGAGCCGGCCTGCTTCCCTAACAAACCCTCCCGCTCTCAGAAATTGAAAATCCACGCACAAGGTGCTGTTGGTCTTCTCTGCTTCCCTTCCTTTCTCCCCTACCACCCAGGGTCATTAGCACATTACGAAACGGTGGATGCCCAGAAAAGAGAGGGGTGCTCATCCCAAGGCACAGGCAGGTGTCAAGTGCCTGGGGTGCCGTTCCCACCAGCCAAGGTCCTGTGGCCATGCCTGTGTGTGTCTGGGCTGGGCAGGACTGCGTGTTGAGGGAGGACTGGACAGAGTAGCCCTGCCAGGCTCATGCCTGTGTTCCCGACATAATGACCACAAACCACTGATAAAGAAGAAATGATGGCACACCCTGTTTCTAAAGGCAAGGAAATAGATTCTGCATTTTGGAAAATGTTCCATTCAAAAATTGTCAAA
Source organism: Marmota flaviventris (assembly GCF_047511675.1). Lineage (NCBI taxonomy): Eukaryota > Metazoa > Chordata > Mammalia > Rodentia > Sciuridae > Marmota > Marmota flaviventris. Next base: position 4,288,181 of record NC_092500.1, on the reverse strand, counting down.
ATGAAAAGACACAGGCTGGAAGGGACGCGCTCCAACCCTGGGCAAGCTCGCTGGTGGGGACTGGCTCTCTGCACATGTGTGACCCGAGGTGTTGCTGGGTGGCGTTCGCAGAGGGTCAGGGACACATCTCCTATTGCCAAAGTGCAGCGAGCAGAGGGATCCGGACAGCAAAGCCTCTGTTGCCAGTCCCCGGGGTGACCTCAGAGTCTAGAAAGAACGGTTTCTGGAAGAGTTCTGAAGCATTATGTGTTCTGTGTAACTGAACCCGTTCTTTCTTGTTTCTCTAAGGTAGACCTCATATCTTTATGGTCTGTTTCATTTTCCATTAAGCTTTGAATGTTCCCTGGCATCAGAATGAGTCATAAGACCTCCGAATCGCCAACAGATGGCTTTTTCTAGAATGTGAGTGTGGGGGAAATTTTATTAAAGTGATTTTCATGCGCAGAGAGAGATTAGGCTCGAATAAAGCCTGCCATAAAAATACACGTGTTCTCTGGGGAATGTTTCAGTTTTGATTTCAGGGTTCAGTCTTGGCTGAGAGTCTTTAACAGATATCTTTTCTTTTTTAGTTTGGGCTTCTTTTTTGTTTGTTTGGCCTAAATCCATACTGTGACTCCAAGGCATAAAATTATGAGATTATACACCCTCCAGATTTTCTCACGCATTTTGTAGAGCCTTGATTCCGGGTTCTTCCGTGCCAGTAACTTATGTGTGTGGGGATGCAGCACAGGTTTTAAAAGCGCCTGGGACATGTACTTCCAAACTTAATCCCCTGGGGTGGAGGGAACAATGTTTCAGCATATTGGCCCCAAATCGATTTACCCAAAGGCTGCCGGCACGTGTTTCTCATTAAGGTTCTTCCTTCCCCGGGGACAGGCCTTCTTTCCTTAATTTTCCCGCCTTGCTTGGTGCCCAGCTGTGTGAGGTGTTAACGGGTATCAGCCAGCTGCCTGACTTGGACACACTGCCCTGAGAGGCGGGGGACACGGACAGGTTCCCCGGGAGTAGGAGTCACACCTCAGGACAGAGGGTGCTGCCCTGTCTTTCACTTCCAAAATGGACTCTGGGAACTCGGAGCAGAGGTGTTGCCTTGAAAGCCAAGAAGCTGTTTGGCGGAGGGAGAGACTTCTGGGAGGGGAAGAAGAGAGCCTTTGGCGCAGCCAAGACCTGTGCCCGCTCTCTGCTCCTCCCCAGGACAGCTGGGCCTGCACCACAGTGGGTGAGGGCCAGGGTGGGGGTCACTCGCAGAGGACCCGCTGGCTGCTCTCTCTGGAATGCCTTCTCTCTCCCCAGGTGATCCTCACCTGTCCTTTAAGAGTCCTTGGGTCACATTTTCCCGGTCTAGGAAGACAGACCCTGGGCCAGGGTGACCTGTCTCCTCTCTAGGTTTCCTTGTCCTCCGTGAGTCCCTCTGTCCTAACCTGATCCCAGGGTGCTGCAATCTTCTGTCTGGGTCCCAGTCTGCGAGCTCCTCTGGGGGGTGGCCCTCGTCCCGTGCAGCTCTGTGTTTCAGAGGGAGTGAAGGATGCTCTGCCCCCTCTGCCACCCAGACCGTCAGCGTTCTCTAAAGAGACCTGTCCTGCCTGCACCCCCTGCTCCTTCTGAGACTCTTCTCTGTGTTTATTCCTCAGCATTTGACTCTGCTGGACGTAGAAGGTGGTTTTCCTTGTGCCTCCCCCACCCCCCGCCCATTTGGGTAAGTTGAGCTTCTTTAACCTTTGGATTGGCATCTGTTCCTGTTTGGGGGAGATTCTTAGTCATAATCAAAGTATGGCTATTGTTCTCTTCTCTCTCTCCTCCTTTTCTGAGGCTACAATTACAGGTATACTAAACCTTTGGATTAGATCCCAAGTCTTGGTATCCTCTGTTTTATTTTATCCATTCTTTTTTTTTTTTTTTAAAGAGAGAGAGAGAGAGAGAGAATTTTTTAATATTTATTTTTTAGTTTTCGGCGGACACAACGTCTTTGTTTGTATGTGGTGCTGAGGATCGAACCCGGGCCGCACGCCTGCCAGGCGAGCGCGCTACCGCTTGAGCCACATCCCCAGCCCAATCCATTCTTCTTTCTCTGCCTCAATTTAAGTATCTTCTACAGGCTTCCTTTGAGTTTACTTTTCCTGTGCTCTGCTTTAACTAATCTGTGGTTAAAGTCTTCCATTAATTTCTAATTTTTTTTTATTAGTTCTAGAATGTTAATTTGGCCCTTTCTCTACAAAGATTCCGATTTCCTATTGAAAGTATGCCTTTTCTTATTATTTTGTCCACATTTTCCTCTGTCTTGTTTGACATATTCATCATTATCATTTTAAGATCCTGGTGCACTGATCTCGACATCTGCCTTGGTTCTGTGAGCATCTTTCCCTCCACTGCTCCCCCCCCCCCCCCCCCGTGTTCTTAACTCTTCGTGTCTAGGGATTTGAATGGTGTGCTGGACATTGTGTACGAGAAGCAGGTTCAAGGTGGCATCGCGCTCCCCAGGATGGTTCCTCCTCACGTCCTAAAACTATTTGTGCTTACGTGAAAGAAGCTGAACACACAACTGATTCTGTTGAATAAACAATATGAGAGCTGTTCACTTCAATCCAAACGGAAACTGGGCAGGAAAGGGGCTGGACATGCAACCTGCCCCTGGCCACGCTGTCGAAGGCCTTTGGAGGCTTTTTGTTGAGAACCTGGTGGGCCTCTGTCTCCACGGCCCTGAATGTCCACAGGACAGCCAGCTCTGCCTTCCTAGCTCAGCTTTCCCACTCCACCCAAGTGGACTTCCAAGAATGCACCAGTAGGGGAAGCCAGCTATGCATCCGAACCCACTCCAGTTCCTTGGCTGTTCTTTTTGCCTCAGGTGCCTCTCCACACATTCACACAGGCACCCTGTCCTGTGTGACCACTCAAGTATTTGGTGGTTTCTCTTCTGGCTCTGCCAGCAGCCCAATCCTTAGCCCTCAGGAAAAAATAATAATAATAATAGCTGAAAACCGTCAGTGCACATTTCCCAATGGCAACTCCTAAGTTCCCTGGCTTCCGGGCTCCTCCGTGCATTTTTAAGTCTGATTTTCATTCACCCAGCTTTTTCTAATCATTCCATTGGGAACATGGGCCGTGATGATCTACTACTTAGTCCAATTTACAAAACACAGGAAGAATGTCTCCTACATAGAGTATCCTCATATTTGATTTTAAAATATAATGTGCTCTAGGGGAACCACCAGATGCAGAATTGCATCCACACTGGGATGCCCACTGGGGAGATCCTCGAAGCAACCATGCAAAGACCTTGCAGGGAACATGGGGAAATTAAGACTGGCTGGTCGGGGTGATCAAATTGTGGGTTTTTTCCTCTTTTTTATTTCCTTTAATAGGATTATAATGTGGTTTGTGGAATTTTCCAAAGTATTTTGGGAATTCAGACTTGGCTCTTGTGCCTCTGTTTGTAGCACTGTGTCCCTTGTTCCCGTACATGCAGTGCCGTGCCCCTCTACCTACCCTGAGTCATGCCAGGTGAGTCCTGCTCTTTGAAGAGTCCTGTCTTCCTTCTCATCCTGGACTCTTAACAAAGTTGAGGCTGGAAACAGCATGAGTGTCCATTGCTTGAGCCTCCTGGATTCTCCGGTGCTTTGGTGCCTCAAGCTCCCACTGGAGTCAGAAGTGGGGAGGGGAGAGCACCAGGCTCAGCCTCTCCCTGTCCGTGGGCACCTGGGAAGCTACAGGCCTTGCTGGGCCCAGGTTTCTCCCTGTGTAAATGAACAATGTGCCCACACCTCTTGGGCCCAGGCTGTGTGTGGCTTGCCAGGTCTTGACAGAATCTGCCTTTGAACCTGGGAGTCCACCTGAGCAGCAGCCTTCCATTGTCCATGGGTGTGTGCATGTGGCCACTGTGGAGGTCCAGCACCAATAGAGGAGGGACACATGCCCGGCCCTGAGGCTCCTGGAAGGATCTGATTAGGTGCGTTCACAGGTCAGGCTCTCCCATGCATAGAGACTGCACATGAATGCATGCAGGACACACATGCACATTCTCTGGGCAATCCCTGAGCTGGGGACCTTGACATGAACAAGGGGCAGCCTCACCCTGCAGTGAGAGAGATGGCAAGCAGGCAGGGCCAAAATGGGTGCTGTGTGCCAAGACCCAGGGAATGAGGACCTGTGGGGACCCAGAAGAGGGCCGGGAGGAGAAACATGGCCCTATGCCCCCCCACCCCCGTGGACTGCCCAGCCGGAGCCTGACGTCATGTGCTGGTGCGTCAAACACCATCAAACCCCAGATCCCAGGAGCGGATGGTGGTGGTGGTCTGAAACATGAGAACGTGTGAAACGTGGTCGTGAATGAAGTCAGCCTCGTGAAATGTGAAACCTGAGACACAGGCCGACTTCTTCCTGTTTCAGAGTAAACACTGCACATTTTACACCAAGAAAGAAACTAAAACTAAGGATGCAGCAAGAGCCCTGTACAGCGGTGAGATCACAACTCCATGTCAGGCGTCTCCCTTTGCGGGAAGCTTCTGTTTGTGATGGGGTGGGGGGGCAGGTGCACAGAGCTGAAATGTCCCGTCCCTGTCAGGGCAGCTCTTTGAACACTTTGGGCAGCTTTTGAAGGGTGAGAACAGGTTGGTGGGGAGGGGAAGGGCCTGCCATGTGGGGCAATGGCAGCCTCAGGCAAGGGGAGGCGGTGGGGAAGGGTAGCTCCTGTCTCAACGGAAATTCTGTCCCTTGCAGTGCCAGCTCCGTGGAGGCCGGAGAGCATTCTGGCTCCTTTCTGCACAGAGAACAGTGCCTGGCACATAGTAGGAGCTCAGTAGAACATGTGCTGAGTGAGCAAATGAACCAGCTGTTTCTGGATGTGCAGAGAAGAGGCTGAAGATGAACTAAGAAACAGGGCAGTGTCCCAGGGCTGCGCATGGCCGCCTGGGTCCTGACCCTCGTGCTGCAGACCCTGGGGAATCAGCGAGGAGGACCAAGCCACTGCCCTTGCCCAGCTGTCCCAGACGTTGGGGGAGGAGGCGGATGTGCGGCTGGCTGGCCCTGGCCACAAACAGCCTCCCGGGACAGCCTGGGCTCTGCCGGGGCCTGTCCTGAAGCTCCTGGTAACTGCTGTGCTACTCGAGCCATGGCCAGGGCCCGGCCGAGGATCAGGGAGCCGGAGACAAACAGCGGCAAAGCCAAGGGCTGGGAAGGAGGTGAGCCCAACAGGGATGGCTGGGGACATCGGTCTCCTGAGCTTCCCTGCAGAAGGGCTGAGAGCGTCCAGCACATGGCCAGGGGCCTGGCCCCCTCAGGACTCCTTGAAGACACACTGTAGGCGGCTAAACCTACGCGGAGCCGCCACGGCCTCTCTCCAGACCGGGCTGTTCTTCCCGCCTCAGGTGCCTCTCCACGCTCCTTCTGCCACGGAACTCCTGATACGGGGCCTCCCCCACGTCTTCTGAGGTGGACTCTCCCTGCTGCGGCCGCCGCCATCACAGCTAACGCTTAGCAAATAGGCCCCACGTGGGATGGGATTCCAACTCCAGAGCCACCATGAAGCTAGGTCGCAGCCATGTGCAGCTCAGGGTGGCCGAGGTCATCAGCTCCTGTGCTGGCCATAGAGACAGAGCCCACACACCCTCACAGCGTCACAACACGATGCCCGCCAGCACTGGACGTGGCCTCCAGCACGGTCCCTGGGCACCCTCTCCTGATCCTTTTCCTTTGGCATCTGTTTGACACTGAGAATCTAGAGAAACAGGGCCATACCACTTGACCAGATGCCCGGCCGTCTCTCCTCCCCTCCCTGCCCACCTGGCAAACTCTTGCTGGGGCCTCTCAGAGCCCACCTCCCAGAAGGTGCCTCTTCTCAGGGTCCCACGGCTCTCCCCGGCACCGCCAGACACTGACCCTTCAGTTTCCAGGGTCCAACACCAACCTGGCCCAGGTGTGCTCAGTGTTTATCGAATGAATGAATCCAGCCCAACACAGGTGGGTTCTAAAGTCCACCTGGAGTCACAGGGATTAAACCGGGTGCTGGTTTGGGTACTTAATAAAACTGTGATCGCAGGAAGGTCTGCTCACCCACTTGAACCTCAGTTTCCTCCTCCACAGGGTGCAGCAGTGGGGAGCAAAGACGGGCGGAAGGGCATCATACCCTGAGTTCATCTGTGAGGGGTCCTGGTGTCAGCTGGAGCCCAGGTCAGGGAAGGAGGGCTTGGGAGTGTCCGTAAGGCTCACAGCTAGCATAGATTCTCCTATTAGATGAGTCAATGCGAAGGTTCTTTTTTTTTTTTTGGTGCTGGGATTGAACCCAGACGCTTGTGCGTACCAGGCAAGCTCTCTACCAACTGAGCTATATCCCCAGCCCCAACATGGAGATTCTTGAGTCCTCTGGAAAAACACTATCAGGAAACTCTCCTCTGCGCTGACAATTTAGCTTAACAAGCTTGCTTGTGCAGGTCCCAGGGACTCCCCTGTACCTGTGGCTAGAACCCCGGGGAGGCTGTGGGCCTTTAATTGGAACCATGTGTCCTTCCAGCAAGCAGCAGGTGACCAGGCCAACTTAGAGAGGGCTGCTCATTAGAGCAAGCATGCCCTTTGACCCCTTCATCTGACTTCTGGGAACACATCCCAAAGAAATAACCCCAAATACGGACAAATAAATGGTCTTCGCAGTATTTCCTATAACAACAGAGGAACTGGAGTCAACCCGAACGGCCCACAGGGGGACCAACTGATGTTCCTCACAGCTGACGGCGCCTGTCGCCCGCTGCGGAGGGACAGCCAGGGAGGCTCTGAGACCACGGGGTGTTTGTGACAGAATGTTAATTAAAGAAATCAGGTTGCAGAGCTCTGCACCCCGCGACGAGCTGAGTAAACTACGCACATGGAATACTGGAAACAGCCTGGCCTACTCCCTGTGCCCGGGGACGGGACTGGGGGGGGGGCAGTTTCTGCCTCCACGTTCCTGGTTTTAGGCAATGTGGTCATGGTTAAAAGCACATTATAAATTTTTTAAAAGGAAAAAACAAAGAACCAGTGGCAAGTTTTCCGGGGCAGAGAGAGGACTTCTGCCTTGGGAAGAAACGGCCCTGCAGTCGCACAGGCACCGCCTGCTCTAGATTTCTTCTTCTTTAGTGGAGTAGTAATACGTGTGCGGTACGAAAAGTGTTCTGTGCAGAAAGACACAGATGCCATTATTCCTAATGAGGCTGCCAATGTTTCAGCCATGTTTACATGTATTTTATTAATTCATTTTTATATATTCACTTGTTTAGGTACCAGGGATTTAGCCCAGGGGTGCTTTACCACTGAGCCACGTCCTCAGCCCTTTTTACTTTTTGTGTTTTGGAGACAGGGTCTCTCTCAGTTGCTTAGGGCCTTGCTAAGTTGCTGAGGCTGGCTTTGAATTTGCCATCCTCTTGCCTCAGCCTCACAAGGCACTGGGATCACAGGCATGCAACACCACATCCGCTTTACATGTATTTTAACAAAGCCTAGCATGTAACAGATTTAAAGTTCTGCTTTCACTTCTATCTTATTTAAAAACCACGTATCTTGGTTGCAACCATCTTCCTATTTACAGATGTAGTTACTCCATATTCAGCAGTGTGTGTGGGGGGGCACATTGTATTTACTTATCTGTTTCTCTAACACATTCATTATCAAGTTTCTACTTATGATTATATTTCTATTATAAATCTCATGACAATAAATATGGTTATATATAATGTTCCTATGGTTGTACACAGTGAACAGGTAAAGTCTTAGAGCTTTCCTTTATGTCAGCAATAACAAATTAGAAAACATGATGAAAAATATTCCACCCAGAAGGACAACAGAAATATAAAGTGCTTAGAACTAAAGACGCAGGCTAGGTCTGGGGTGTGGGCCAGGCTCAGCCTGCAGGAGCTCTGGGCTTGATTATTCCCAGCACCAAAAAAATAAAAACGTAGGTGCCCACATATGGATGAACCCGGAAGACTTTATGCTAAGGGGGAAAGGCAGACACAGAACAAAGACATGCACGGTCTCACTTATATGTGGAATCTTAAAAAATAAATAAAAAGAGGAATGAATAGAAGACAACAGGGCAGGAGTGGGAGGAAGTGGGGATTTAGATCATAGGACACCAAGCTGCAAGGTACAGATGTTCCCAGAAGCTGGGACTTCCGACTCCAGGGAAGAGGGAAAAGGAACCAGCCAGGGAGAGCAAACGTGCACCCAGGCAGAACCTGGGGCTCCAGCTGAAGGAGACAGGCTGCTCCCCAAATGAGTGGGAGGAGGCCTGGGCTGAGTCTCTGGGGGAGGCTGACATCCAGTAACTTTCCACTGGCCCAGGGTCATGTTTCCAAAAGATATTTCTTCTTGTCCAAGACTCAGATGATCTTGTGATTAGGGTCAACTTGTCCCAGTAGCTGCTGAGTTACTCTTGCAGGGTCCTGTGGGATGCAGTCCCCTCCCCTGGACTGTCCAGTACCCCCACACACCGTTTTCTCTGTCTGTGTGAACTGCCCATTGCTGATCTCGAAGCAGCTATCATGCAAGCTCACAGTTATTAATCCACCAGAGGCAACCAAGATCATACCCAGTTATTACTCCAAGACGGTGACATTGGGACCACAGTTTTGTGTCCACTCTGTAGGGGATGTCCGCTCCTCCTCTGGTTCTGTGGCAATCCCAGTGAGAAAGACAGACGTCTGCGATGACGCGCGCCCTGCTCCACAGCCTGCGCTGGCGGGAAGGTAGAGCTCGCGTTCCTGCTCAGAGTGGCCAACACAGAGGAAGGCAGAGCTGGGCTGGGCTGGGGCTCAGTGGAGCACTTGCCTGGCATGTGCGAGGCACTGGGTTCGTTCTCAGCACCACGAATTAATAATAATAATAATAAAGGTCCATTGACAACTAATATATATATATATATATATATATATATATATATATATATATATATATATATATTTTTTTTTTTTTTTATTTTATTATTATTTTTTTTTTTAAAGGCAAATCTGCGCCCAAACAGAAGCCAGATGAAAGGACTGTCCCAGCCTCCAGGGAAGGGCCCCTGGCATCAGGGTTGGTTCCTCCAAGAAGGCAGGAAGTTGAGGTTGTCCCGTGTTGTCCCAAGGAAAGGCACACAAACTTCCTTTCTGCTTCCTTGTTTTGTGTTGTTACCCCAGAAGCACATCCAGCTCCACTTGACCGCTGTGGGGACAGCCCGAAGACCATGCCCCTCTCCCTGACATGAGGTCTCCTCAGGCTTTCTGTTTTCTGGGCCTTTGTTCTGGTGGCCCCCCCAGAGACTGTTTCAACATACAAATAAGTGATGGTGTTTTATTGGAACTTGCCCATGTTCTTCTTCTGATCCATGGAGGGTTCAGGTTCTAGAATATCCTGGAACATGTTCCCCCTTCCTTCCTGGTTCCAACGCCTGTGACAGTGTCCCAGGTCCAGCATGGTGGCTGTCCCTCCCTCTCTCTCTGCCGACTGCCCTGGTCTGCCTGGGCTGCTGTAACATGCACTGCAGACGGGGTGGCTTTATTTTCTCACAGTGCTGGAGGCCAGAAGTCTAAGATCAAGGTGTCGTGTCAGCAGGGTTGGCTCCTTAAGAGTCTTCTCTGTCCTCACTGGTCCCCCTCTGTGCAGGTCTGTGTCCTAATATTTGCTTTTCACAAGGACAGCAGTCCTGTTGGATTAGAGCCCACCCTGACATAAGGTCTTTAAAGACCCTGTCTCCAAGTACAATCACACTCTGAGGTACGGGGGCTGGGACTTCAGCATATGAACTTGGGGGCACTGTGCCGCCCACAACTCCAGGCAGCCACTTGGCACTGAGCTAAATGGCACTATGGGGTAGCGTTGTTACAGGACCGGGGCCTTCTGGGAAACTGAGGCAGCATAAGGACCCCACCTTCAAACCCCAATTCTTGCAGCCTAATCAGAAAGATTTCAGACATGCCACTTAGAGCACCAGGAATGCGTTTACTAGAGGGGATGGGAAGAGGGTGAAGGGGACACTCTCACAGGAGAGAGTGAGTCCTCTCAGAGAGAAGAGCAACAAGGTGCTTCTCCTGTGCTCCACTTTATTGGGGATCCCAGAGAAGTTTCCAGAGAGTCCCACCCAGGTCTACCTCTTGATGTCTGCCTGACAGCAGGATGACATCAGACTCTCCAGTCCCCACTGCCACGACAACTCTGGTCACTCTGGCCCATGTTGACAGGTTCTAACTAGAATCTTTTCTTAGAGAATTTATGGTTAGGGAGAATCATTCTTATCTCCCTGAATTCCAGTTCAGAGTGACTTGTGTTCTTCTTATCAACATTATTTGAAGGCCTGAATGTCTCCTGCAGGTGACCGGTGGCTTGCTGAGGAATGTGACACATCCTGTCCTCTTAAGCCTCTTAAGTCCTTTAAACAGGGCTGCACGTAAATTGCTTCTTGAAATGAAAGTATGTGGGGTCAGCACAGTGGGTGCAGTTTACAGAATTGTTCCCCTAACCTCAGGTTCCCATCACTTGCATTTGTCTGTCCCCTATCAGTGACACAGCTGGGGACCCAGACCTGCCTGGTTTGCATCCTGGCTCTGGTCTACGGGAAGCTGGTGGTCCCCTGGTGATGCTGCACCCCCGGCTGTGAAGTGGGAGCTGCTTCCTGTGGGCTGTCACTGGGCGCTAGACCCATGGAAACTAACCCCTGGACGGAAGAGTAAGATGGCCCAGGCAGGGCCCAGCAGGCAGAGGGTTCCTGCCGGATTCCTAAGCCCACTTCCCCCTCAACCCCTCCTGTGGTGGCCCTGCCCTCTCTCATCCCCTCCTCAGGCCACGCCTGTCCTGCGGAACTGCACCCACTACTTTTACCCAGCACCGTCCATCCTCAGACCTGGACGCTGCCTGCTCCTCCCTCATCTGGGATGTTTGTCACCCACCCAGGCCCTTCCCCTCCCCCTGGCCTGGACCTGCTCCAGCCCCATCACCCCCAAGATGGCTCCAGCGCAGGCGTCCGGTTACCTCCTCTAGGAAGCCTTCTTTGATTACTTCTTCCTCCTCAGCCATCCTCCTGTCCCTGCCTGCCCTGGTGGCAGGAGGTTGTCACTGATGTGGAGGAACCCCTTGAAAGCAAGGGGCAAGTCTGAGGTGCCAGCGTGAGCCCATGGCAGAGCGGCCACCCATGCCCACTTACTGTGAGAATGCGCACGCACTCGGAGAGCCTCGGAGGGCCGACCGGTGTAGGTGGCACAGCACAAGGTGTCCGGGTCTGAGAAGGGAGCAGCTGCTTGGAGGTTTGGGGAGTGCGGTGGTTCTCCATATCTTATGTGTGTGGAATAATTTGGGGTTTCTCTTTTTCAACAGCCCACTGGACAGCATGGTATTCTCCCACATTTTGGGGCCTGGTCACAGGTTTGCCCAGGACCTTCCCAGTGAAGAAAATCTTTAGTGGAGGAGGGATTCAAAAGGGACAGTAAGTGGACCACAGCCCAGGCCAGCTCCCAACTGGCAGAGGGCAGAGACTGGGCAGCCACACTAGGTCTGCCACCTCCTCAGCTATAAAATGCAGAGAGGCCATCTCAGTGGTGGCCATGACGTCACCTGGGTCTCTTTCTTACCACCACGTGTTGCCAGCTGCTAGAAAGCCACTCTCTCCATTCACGCCCTCAGCAAGTGGCTCAGGAAGCCAGGCCCACGGCAAAGATGGCAGACACAGGCTGTGCCTCAGGGAGCCCAGGGACAAGGGGGCAGAGCAAAAGCCCGCACATGAATAGAAAGGAGGGACGGTGGGGGCTGCAGCAGAGGGCCACAGGGAGGTGGTGCAGGGCAGAGAGGGGACATCCAGGCCCAAGGCCTCGGTCAGCATGAGCAGCAACAGCACTCTCAACAGTGCATCTTGGCTGAGACCCGAAGGACAGGAAGGAGCTGGCTGCTTAGACAGAACTAGAAGACGGCCTTGGAGAGGGCTTAAGGACCTGGCAGGCCCAGGGCTCTCGCAGCTCCTGGCTCGAGCCTGTCTGGAACTCCTGTCTGCTCTAAGCAAAGAGGAGGGAAGGGAGGCTGGTGCTTTGAGCTCTAGGGGTCAGCGAAGGCCAGGACGCTGTGGCCAGTGAGTGAGGGGTTAGCAAGGTGCACAAGGGTCAAGGGCCCAGGTGTGCCTGGAAGGGCAGGGGCAGGGCAGTGGCTGCTCTCAGAAACCTTGAGGAAGGAATGCAGCTTCAGGCACAAAGACTGCGGTGCAAAGGTCACAGGAGGCTGGGCCAGGCATTTGTCTATTAACTTGGGAACAACAGCTCGTGAGCGCCAGCCATGATCTTTCAAACAGATGGAGAACTGTTTGTGATGGGGAAGAGTGCCGGACTGTCACTGTGGACATAATACATGACTTCCTGCTTGCAGCAGATTTCCAGGGTGTGTGTGTATCATCTTGCCCAAAACCCTGGGTCAGAGGCTGGGGCCTCCGCCCCTTCTGCCCCACAGGAAACCTGTCCAAAGATCAGTCTCTCCCTCTCTCTCTCTCTGCAAACTGCAAGCAAATGTGCTGCTTATCAAGTTTCTTGACTCTTACATAAAGACCCAGGAGGAAAATGATCAGAATTTTGTGCCAGAAACACGCTGGTCTCCCCTGATAACACAACACGGTGCGCTTTCTTTGGTCAGGAGCCACAGCAGTGCTCATAATGGGATGTTTGCCTCGGTTGCCAAGAAAGCCAGGTCAAGTTTAGGTGTAGTAATTACATCACCCGAGGTTTCTGGCACAACGATTCCCCTGTTGATTGTTCCCTAAACAAATTAAATCACACTTTTAAGAAATTAAGAATAAAATTTCCCCCATCAAATGAGGCATCCACTTTCATTTAGTTTCCTTCTGGTCCTTAGAGACATGGATACAGCTTGTGCGTCGTCATGATTGCACACTCACCCTTCATGTGGTCTCTATTTTCACGTGCAGTTAGTTCACTAATACCATATTGCTGCTTTGGTCTCCTGTCCTGCCTTTTCAACAATAGCATGATATTCTGTTGAGTCACTGAATACTGATCTATGGTAGTTGAATCCAACCCTATGGACCATACATGGGCTAGCACTGGACACTGCCTTTTCCTAGATTTTCCTGTTATACATAATCATGCCATTATATAAATGAGTAAAAGTTGTGAACAAGTCACACGAAAACAGAAATGGTCCATTAGCACTAGAGAAGTCCAGCCATTGCTCCTGATAAAAGACACGTTGAAACAAGACAGCCTGTGGCCCACTTTAAACACAATGTTACTCAATCTGGAGGGGCGGTGGAGGGACCCGGGGCTTCTCCGCCTGTTGGCCTGAAAGTGAATTTGTCCATTTCTGGCTGAAATGACCCTGAAAGAGTCATTTCACTCTTTCAGGGCACCCATGTTAGGAGCCACTGAGATACAGACTGTTCTGGTCACACAGGTTTCACTGCAAAGTAATTTCTAAGCCCACAAATTTTTTTTTTAATTTTTAATTTTTTGTAGTGCTGAAGATGGAACCCAGGGCTTCAAGCATGCTGGGCAAGCGCTCATCCTGAGCCCCACCCCAACTCAAACCCTGCAAAATTTAAATGACAGAACTGTCCTGTGATAGGAGATTCAACTCTGGCACTGTCCATTCTTTAGGTGTTCCAGTGGGGGGGGCGGGTTACACTTCGATGTTCAGTGAGAAACAGGAACAAAGTCACCTCCGGAGGAGCCCGGGGCTGGGAGTCAGAGGACAGGAATGAGCTACCTACTCCTCCTGTCCCTGTCTATACCCCCACCCCCTCTGCAGCCACCTACAGCCTGGTCATTCCTTCCCCATCCTCAGAAAGGGTGATGCTGGGGCACCTGCTCTGGCTCCGGCAGGAATTCTCAGGCCCAGCCTCACTGATCCCGGGCTCTACTGGGCAGCCCCAGCCAGACTCCCTCTCTGAACCCTTCATGGATGTCTCCCTCCCCAGCCTTCCTCCCACCTCTCTGCCTATTTCTTCCAGTCTCCTGTCTGGGGGGCCCAGGACCTCCTGCCCCATGGACCTCTTCCCCATCAGCCACCCTCTCTTAGCCCTCTAGACTCTACATACCCTTATTCTCCCATGGCTTAAAAAAGACCAAAGAATACCAAAGTACTACAGAGTCCCAGTCTGCCCAGCTCAGGAGCCCCTCTGTCCATGCACATGCTTAGGTGCCTGGCGTCATCTCCAGCAAGAACATACCAGATCCCCTTTGAGGCTGCCCAGGGTCTCTGGTGCCTCCGTGCCTTTGCAGAGGCTCTCCCCTCTCCCTTCCCACCCAACTGCTTAGCTTTTAACAGCAATTCCCATGTCCACTGTCAGGGAGGTCTCCGTAACCAAGCAGGCAGTTAGTGGCAGGTGCCCTTCATGAGCTTTCCTGGGTTCTCTGCAAACCTCCAGTGTGTGAGGCATCCTGTGGGAAAATGCCTTTTGTCTCTTTGGTTTTGACTTTTTAAATTTAACATTCAGAAAAGGGCAGCTGGGTGTGGTGGTGCCCATTGGTGGTCCCAGCTACTTGGGAGGCTGAAGCAGGAGGATCATTTGAACCCAGGAATTCCAGACGGGCCTGGGCAACATAGTGAGACCCCATCTTAAGAAAAAAGGGCGGGCGGGAGGCTGAGGCAGGAGAATGGCAAGTTCAGAGCCAGCCTCAGCAACTTAGCAAGGCCCTAAGCAACTTAGCCAGACCCTGTCTCAAAGCAAAAAGGGCTGGAGATGTGGCTCAGTGGCTAAGAGCCTCTGGGTTCCATCCCTGGTAGAAAAAGAAGGAAGGAAGGAAGGAAGGAAGGAAGGAAGGAAGGAAGGAAGGAAGGAAGGAAGGAAGGAAATGGGTGGGGGCACATTTTGTAAGTGAGCAGCTTGACAAAACTTCAGACTGAACCCAACCTTGTATCCAGAACCTAGGTTAAGAAGCCAGCCCCTCATGCTCCCTCTAGTCCCTAACCCAATCTAGTGATCAGCAGTCCCCTGATTTCTGGCCTGTGCTTGTTCTTCCTATAAATGGAACCACGTGTCAGTGC